>NC_090287.1:10951666-11295833 GCF_037392515.1 Haliotis asinina
TGCCTTGGCTTCTATTTATATGCAAGATGAAAATGCAGATGTCCTATCGACGTATCTTGAAATAGCGTTGCATTAATTCAAGCACAAATAGAACCGGAATCAATGCTAATGCTCATTAACACCAGGACCGTTAATGTTGTAGTGACTATGGACGCTCATCAATTCCACGGGATGATTAGGACATTGGCTAAGATGCCTATACAAAGACGATAACGCCTCAACCTAATGCTTATGCCATTAGACGCTCTGAGAAAGTGCATGTGGGAGTCAATGAGAAAGGAATATACCTGACGAAACACACGTTAAAAGTTACTATAAATACAGTGAATCATTATCCGTAAACATACTCTACAACAATTCTTAATAACAGTATCTTTGTACTTTGTGCTGGGAAAGGTGAAATAATATGTGAAGATTAACGACACTGGTGAAAAAGAAGCAACGGATATATTTTTTAGTTGTACGCTTCTCTCTAAGGTAATATGTTCTGATGTACGCCTCTTTGTAGCAGTGTACATGTCACGCGATTGAGGGATGACACTGCTTCAAAAAGGTGTACACTACACCCTATTACTCGAGACAGAAGAATACACTGTATTTATCTTATCGTTATGTGAAATGTACAAAATATCATTTTATTTTATTTTGAAATTCTCTACTTACATTTTGACAGAAATGGCATCTGTCTCTTGACTGGATTTTGAAAATATATGAAACGTATTCTAACAAGCTTTAAACTGAACTAATGGTTCATTATGTTTAAGTTCAATGGATATTCGATATATAATGCAGTTTAAATAATGTAAGGAAAGTCGGTACATAAAAATGAAATTTTGTTAGTTCCCATGGAAGCGTGTAATATTTGTTTCAGCTGTCACCCTCCTGGGATGGGTGCAGTGTCATATATCGCCTAATGCAGAAATAAAGGGACAACTTAGCTAGTAATGCAGTAGGGACAATACCGGAAGGATATATGAAAAAGGAAAAATATCACATTGACCGCAGTCATATCAGTTGAAAGTACGTCAACATCGTCGCCAACGGAAGTCATGTTAAACTGTCAATCAACACAGGTGAAGGTCGTTCCATAACATCTGCCTACTGTGAATTGATTAAACATTTGGCTCCCCGTTGATTTACCCCCGGATTAAATGTTCTCCGTCAATGTGACACAAGACCCCTCTTTTGTTACATATATTACATCCCATGTTAAGCTATCCTATGTAAGTTTGTTGTTATTGTCAATATTTCCCTTTCAGATATTATTCATCCCTACCACATCAATATCTGTTAGTCCTGCTTGACAGTGTATCTATAACGAGTAAGCACCATCACCGTACCGTAAGGTTGTTATGCATCAATTGTTGATATGTACATATGTACGTAGGAATATGTTTTCACAATCTGACTTAGAAGAGTAGAGTAAGTGAGTGATTAATTCCTATACACTGCCGAGAAGTCTACATCTACAAATGTGTAAATCTCTTGCAACGATGAAGTCTACAAAACATATACACAATTTTACAAAGATTATATTTGCATGATATTTACAATTTTGTAAAGTGGTTTACATGGCATTTACATTTTAAAGATAAGATTTGTGAAACAATACTGTTTGGAAATATGTAGAAAGTCAGATAAAGGCCTCGTTTCACAAAACGCTCGTAGCCTAAGATCTCGTAAGTTTTCTCGTAGCCATTGCACCTCCTATACTGTAACACAGGAGCTATGGATGCTACGAGAAAAGTTACGAGATCCTGGGCTGACGAGAGTTTCGTGAAACGGGCCCCAGGTGCGTAAGGCTAAACGATTGTTCTATGATAAAACAATGAAGAAAAACCTTTGATAATCGACACAATGGTTTGCAAAGTTGGTGAAAGTTGTTATTGTTTTCTGAAAAATATAACTTCCATTGTCGTGGGTGTCTCAACGGTGACATAGACGTATTCCACATGAATACCTTTAATTTAAAAGATGAACGTACAGATGTTGCTTGAAGCCTTTGTTTTAAAATTTAGGGTATTTCAAGAGAAAGAAAAGGTATTAGATTGCGTCGAAAACACTGGGGCAATGGTGTAGCATACATGCAACCACCATGTATGTGATTGGGTGGGAGTGGTGAGGCTCACGTCAAACAATGATTTATTTTAACAGTAACATAAACTTCTAGTCAAGAAAAAGACGTGATCTGTAAATCAAGCTTAAAATGTCAAAAGTTTATGCTGGTAGCAGTTTGGCAAAAAAATGGATATGAAGTAAATATATATAGTAACTTAAAGTCTGTGCACACTGACTCCCATCCACCATGAAGCTCTCATGTTGAAGTGGGCAGCCGTTGAGACGACCCATATATCCACGTCGACGCCCAGTTTAGGCTCGCTCATCATCCAACGTCTAGTAATCCCCGCTCCTTCTATAAATTGTTTTTAGCAAAGTGGCATAACAGATGCTATAGAAATCTCCAGGTTCAACAGGCCTCGTTACACAATTTCAAAGATAATTTGTCCGTGATGTCCATATCTGGTTCTTATTGCCGTTGCCAATGGATGTAGCAAAATACGTTTAAACTTACTGACCTTAAAGAAAGCAAGGGAACGTGCATGGTTTCATGATTACATGTTCAGTTATACACGTACGCCAGTTTGAAGATAATGAATCCATTCATTGTAAAATGTTTCTGTCCTTACTGCATCTTGTTACACTCGATGGTAGGTTTATTTGTTGTTGAACTCGGCAATATTCCAGGAATATGACAGTGATCGGTAAATATTTGAGTGTGGAGGAGACAAGCTTGTGACTGACATCATGAACATCGGTCTACACTGACCCTGTTAGCGTCTCTGACAACCCGATCTTGTTAGATGTGGCATATGAGAGTGAGCAGCTGAATACCAGTTTGACCCGGATCTCGCGAGTCGTTGGTAATTAGTGCTGCAAGTGAAACACATTCATTTAGTTGGAAGATGTGTAAGGTGTTACGAGATCTTTTGAGATGTCCGACTGAGGTGGTGGCAAAAGTGTTGTTGATGGTGTGCAGTTCAGTGTGCAGTCAAAATACTATGACAAACACAGTTGGCATTTTTTGTTTCGTTTGTGTGTTTGTTGTCTGGAGCCGCACTCAGCAATAATCCAGGTATAAGGCTGCGGTTTTATTCCAGTTATGATAGTCGAGTCTGGATCAAACAATCCAGTGATCAACTTCATGAGCAATGATTTGCGAGCCTGACAGTTCACATTGAAGTCTTCATGTATGCAACAATTCTGCATACGACGGTAAAGAAAGGAGGAACGAATCTCGATTTCGTTTCCTAACATTACACTTGGTGTTCAAATTGCTTCAAAACAATGCTGGATACGGCTAAAGAAAGAAGAAACACAACCCTGAGAAACACCATTGCGTTTCCTAACATTTAACTTAGTGTTAAAATTATCTCTAAGCACTGAAGAAGTTCAAAACAGCGATATTTTGCACACACGCCGTGGATTCGTGGATTCGTGGATTCGTGGATTCGTGGATTCGTGGATTCGTGGATTCGTGAATGAATTGTCAAATCAGTGCCCCTGTCCGTACACCTTTTCCACAGTGATTTCTTAAAAAAACGATTATGGATAAAAATAAAGCCAGCTCAAATGTAGGACATTCACGTAGTGTATAGACACTTCATTATGCATCTCACTCAAGAATATGATTTGATAGGAGACTTTGGCTAAATTATTTTTCATTGAGAAAGAGCGCGTACCGAGTATAGGTCACAATACAATTACACTTGATAATCGAGGATGGTATGTAGAGGCCTCGTGAATTCGTGAAGCCATACTCTTAATCGTTTGTCTGCCATTCTCACACCATTGTGTCATCGTAAGATCATTTGCTCATGCTAGTGATCACCGGATTGTGTGGTCCAGACTCGATTATTTACAGACCACCACCATACAGCTGCAATGTTGTTGTGTGCGCCGTAAAACTATACTCACTCACTTCCCACACCATTAAGTCACTCAGAACGTAGCTCCATGTGTAAATATCAAATTAGACACACCGTTGCAATTCAAATAACCCTGGTATAAAATTCACTTGTATAAATTCGTGTGTACCATTCATTATTTGTGATGTAGTGTTCAACGGATCAATTACATTATACGACGGTCGTGTTCCTCGTACAAGGTGATAGCTTACAACATGTAACATGTTGTCAGGCCACTCGATGTCTTAGAACCGAAAATGAATGACTATTTCAGATATCGTGTCCCTGGTTCCCAATCTAATGAAGTTGTCAAGGGTCTGTCGAGCACGTATGTCTCCGCTCCCGCTGAAAAAGAATGGTAAATAGACTGTTGTGTGTTCGGCTGTCTTCGTGGGAACAAATCCATTCTAAAGCTACAAGGACACCATTTCCGTCATGTTATCGTGGATCACCACAGATGATAAACATTCTTCATATTGAGCCAGGCTGCCCTTTGTTAGATCGTCTTGACTAGGGGCACAGTAAAGTAATCAAGGCAGGTTCAAATAAACCAGTGGTTCACAGCATGAACAGTCAACTGCGGCGTCACCGGTGACTTAACCATTAAGCGATTAATAAGATGGCAGGTCACAATTTTATGTATTCAGCTATCTGCCAATGTTTGGGGCAAGGTGGGGTGAATAATCACAAACTAGGATTGAATCTGACTTTCCCCTGTGTTGGGGTGTAATAGAACCAGTGTGAACAGACAGAGACACCTTTTAAGCCTAACTCTTTCTTGTGTTTGAGTATAACAGAACCAGTGTGAATAGACGCGCACACTGTCTGAACCTTGCATTGCCAATATTTGAACGTTGGAACCGTGATGCAATTAGGCACAGCCGTTGTTGAAATCATGGAGGAATATGACTTGACAGGCTAGCATGTCTTAATTCTATATCATTAAGTTGATAATGGCACATTATGCTGAAAGTATAAAATGTCGTTAATGGAATCCCTTTACAGAGGCTCCAAACTTCCACTATGACCTATGGGTATTCATTTACCTACTTGTGTCCTTATTTCCAAACGTGCTTGTACAATGACGCATATTCCTTCTACACGGATTTCAAAGCTGTTTGTCATCAGACTTTAAGCTTTCAAAATGTTTTCTTGTAGCCAGTTGAAGGAAGTTCCAAATTTTACTTGTACCAGCTGCTGCCGTGCGTTTCTAGTCGAAGAATTATGTGTTACTTTGTCTTTTTCTTCACTCCTATAATGCCAGGTCGTTATATAACGCTTTGTAATTGCCTTAATTAATGTCAAGTATATTTGTTTGAACTCGCTAACCGATCGAAACCTGTGTAGTTACACAGTCAAAGAGGCATCATATCTACTGGTCATAAGCAAATGTCAACAAACTCGATTGTATTGCTAAGTGTTTATGATGGATGCCTGTTATGACAAAGTAAACAATGCTTCCTTCAAGATAGGATGAGCTACCTGACCTACTGATCGACATTAGGTCAGCACTTATATACAGAGAATGTGCATTAGCTCTTCACCAAATAGCTCAGAGTCTTAACTTAATTATATGAGAGGTTGCCCAGTTCGTCTCAACTGTAACACGAGTGTAGAGCAATATTTCCTTAATCTAGAATCGCTGCATTGTATAACTAATCTAAATTTTCGAAAGGAAATATTTTTCAACCAAGATAAATTTAATTTGCTGCATTGTTGAATTGATTCTGAGGCTCTCTGTCTGAAAACACTAATGATGCCGATGACCAACTTGACTGTATACAATTCCGCAGTGGGTGGCAATAGCATGTCAGAATATCATAACCTCGGTAACAGAGCTGGTTTCTTATGGAAAATATCAAAAGGGAATTTCCATAATAAACCCGATGCTTGGCTTCTGGTTCCTGCAGTTTGGGCACGTGAAAACAGGTCATTATAAGTGATGCGAAAAATCATCCCTTAAACGGTTTGCATTGGATCGTGAAATTGTAATAAGTGTAAGAATTATTCCACGAGGTTTGCTGTTGCAATGTATTTGTCAACCTAAAAGCTCTTAAAGCGCTCTTTGTTGTAACGGTCCGGGAACCAGTAAATTATCAAAGCAAACACAATTCCAAAGGATGTTTTAAATTTCTTCGGTCATGGAAATATGAATAGTTTAAAATAGTTTAAAAATCGATATCGAAAAAACTGTCAAAGTATTCCTATCAATCCATGATAATCTATGCTCTGAAAGTGAAGTTATGCCACATGAATTTTCATGAATGCACAGTTTGGCATTTTCAAAATATCTCATGTTTTAACTTGTGAAACGTCAGCCATCATTGCGTCAATTAGAACATCCTTAGTCAAATGCCTTCCAGTGTGGCAAGGCAAAGCGACATTCTCTGGAATTTGACCTACATTCAGATATACCATATTAATATTTTGACTCTTGTCATTTATTATCACCACAAGAAATTGAATTTGGGGGCTCTTATAGATTTGCCTTGGCTTCCATTCATATGCATGTTGAAAATGCAGATGTCCTATCGATGTATCTTGAAATAGCGTTGCATTAATTCCTGACGTGTTGAGCCACATCATCAAGCACAAATAGAACCGGAATCAATGCTAATGCTCATTAACACCAGGACCGTTAATGTTGTAGTGACTATGGGCGTTCATTAATTTCACGGGATGATTGGGGCATCAAGGCGAACGGTTATGCATCGGGTAACATACAGCAGATCATTATATGTAAACATACCATACAGCAATTCTTAATAACAGTTTCTTTGTTTTTACTTTGTGCGGGATGAAGTAACAGGTGAAGATTAACGACAAAGGTAACAGGGAAGCAACGGTTATGTTTTCAGTAGTACGCTTCGCTTGAAGGAAATGCGGTCTGATGTACGCCTCTTTGTAGAAGAGTCACCCGAGCGTGGGATGACACTGCTTCAAAAAGGCGTACACTAGACCCTATTACTCGAGATAGAAGGATATAACGTGTTTATCTGATCGTGATGTAAAATGTACAAAATATCGTTAACTTTTATTTTATTTTGAAACTCGCTACTGACTTTTGACACAAAGGGCGTCAGTCTGTCGACTGGGTTGTCACAATTAGTGAACCATATTGTAACAAGCTTAAAACCGCTATAAAATGGTTCATTATGCTTAAGTTAAATGTGTATTCGATGTTTAAAGCAGTTTGAATAAAGTAGTAATAGCCGGTTATGTAAATATGTAAGCAGTGAACTAAATCAAAAAAAGTAATGGAACAGTTTGGAACTCCGGGCGCGGCATGCGTCATATGATGACGTCATGCGATTATCAGCGATGAATCTTCTAAGCTTAGAGCTTGGTTGTTACCATGACAAGGTGTAATATTTTTTCCAGTTGTCAACCTACTTGGGAGGGGTGACGTGAAAACGTGTCAAAGAGTTATTAACCAATGTAATTAGCGTGTTTTATGCGACGGTAAGGTAAAATCTATTGTAAACGAGGTGAGAAAAAGGGTGATAACGGAGAAAAAGGTGACAAGGGCTCACGGGTGTGAAAACACGAAATGAAAGAAAAACATGAGCAGCATCAAATCAGCTGAATGGGTGAGCTGGATCAGCTAGGTTTAATTCCGCTTTGAGCAGTGGTACATATCACCAGAAACCTAAGGGAGAAGGAAAGTTATAAATGTATGATAAAGAAAATAGCATATTAAGGATATGTGAAAAAAGAAGAATGGGTCGAAATCATATCGGTTGAAACAACGTCAACATCCTCACCAGGGGAAATCACGTCAAACTGTCAATCAACAGAGGTCTAGGTCATTTTATACCATCTGCCTACTGTGAACTGATGAAACAAAAGATCCGCCTTTCTTCCACCCTTTCCAACAATGAAAACTTTATCCGGTTCATCTGGCTTCCTGTTACTTTACCTCCGCATCAAACGTCATCCGTCCGTCTTGATACAATAGTGAGTGAGTGAGTGAGTGAGTGAGTTTAGTTTTACGCCGCACTCAGCAATATTACAGCTATATGGCGGCGGTCTGTAAATAATCGAGTCTGGACCAGACAATCCAGTGATCAACAACATGAGCATCGATCTGCGCAATTGGGAACCGATGACATGTGTCAACCAAGTCAGCGAGTCTGACCACCCGATCCCGTTAGTCGCCTCTTACGACAAGCTGAGTCGCCTTTTATGGCAAGCATGGGTTGCTGAAGGCCTATTCTACCCCGGGACCTTCACGGGTCGATACAATAGTATCCTCCTTTTGTTAACATAGACCCGTGAAGGTCCAGGGTAGAGAGGAAGAAGAAGAAGAAGAAGAAGAAGAAGAAGAAAATTATTTTATTTAAGTGTCACGTGCTGTGGTATAAAGTATATAATATACATATTACCATATATTAAAAACAGCACCCGGCCAGTTGGCCTATGAGACAGTGGATCAAACATACATTACATACGTTACATACCATACCTGTATACCGTACACACACACACATCCCAACACGACTTGCAACACACACACGCGCAAACACACGCACACGCATACGTACAATCGTACATACATGCAATAGTGTAGAGGTTTAAAGTTCCCAACATGGACCAGCCATCCACCAAACCCATACGCACTTACATATTGCAGTCATGGTAAATACAGCACAGGCATACTATTAAACACAGATAATAAAAGTAAATGTTAAAATAAACTGACATGTCGAGCTATACACACTCACGTACTTATTAGACAATGTATAGCATTGACGGAAGCCCGCTAACGATTGGCATCAAGTTTATGACACCTGTACATTTTGTAAACAAGGGCGGCTAGGAATTTATGTACACAGGGAGTATTGATTAAGTAACAAGTCTGTTGCAGTGGAGAGAGATTCGGGAAGTAGGGCTCCAAGGAGTTAACGTGTTCCCATAAATCATATCTTAAATCAGAACAAAACTTGCATACGGTTAGGAAGTGAACTTCATCTTCGACTACTTTAGAGTCACACATTTTACAAATAGAACAGGCCCCCACAACACTGGATCACTGGATTGTCTGGCCCAGAATCGTTTATTTACAGACCGCCGCCATATGTTATAGCTGGAATATTGCTGAGTGCGTCGTAAAACTAAACTCAGCCACCAATTTGTTAATATATTACATCCCATGTTAAGCTATCCATTGTAAGTTAGTTGGTATTGTTAATATTTCCCTTCCAGATATTCATTCCTGGGTGATTAATTCCTATATACTGTGAAAAAGGTCTACATTTACAAGCTTGTGAATCTCCTGTAAAGATGAAGGTTACAAGACATATAATTCAGTTTTGCAAAAATGTGGTTTACGAGACATTGTACAGTTTCGTAAACATGTGGTTTACAGAAGTTTTACGATTTAAAAAATACACTTTTGGAAATATGTACAAACATAACTGAACCGTAATGCTAAAGGATTGTTCCCTGACAAAAAAAACCCAAACGTTGATAACTGATGAGTGTCAAGCCAATTAAGACTGCGCCTGGAGGGAGGCTGTTTAAATTTGCTGAACAGTAGATTAGTTCGACACGTTGCGATCTGTGGTATGCACAGTTGGTGAAAGTTCCTTTATCGTGGGTATCACAACAGTGATAGTCACGCATTCTATATCAATACGTTTAGAGTTGCAAATGTCGCTTGAGGCCTTTGGTTTAAACATAGGTTATTTCAAGGTTCCACTACACTATATCAATATCACATGCTGCCCGAGCGAGGACCGTATGGAAACAACTCAAACGGACAGAGGCCTGTGACAGCTGTGATTGGATGAAATAGTGTAAGATGTGTATGTGTTTTAAAAGCACATCCACCCTGTTATTAAAACTGACCACAATTTTAAGTATTTAGTGCTGTCATTTTTATCACCATGGGTTATGCTTATGTGTGTACCTATATTTTGAAGTAGGTGACATTCGGTGCGGAGCTGGGGGTTGATGTGTTCCGCTTCCTGTGCTTGGCAAATGTGCCGGACAAGTTGGCCACAACTTGTGTTTTATTGTAGTTTAGAGGCCAGACTGTGCCCATGTGTACATGGAATGGCTGTTGATAGCCTGGATATTTTTTAAAAAAATATAAGGTTACTATAGAAGTCTATGGGAAAACATTTGGTGTTGTGTAACCTTCAAGAGAAAGAAAAGAAATTGGCTCATTATAAGTTGTTCACTGGTCTCGAGGGGGACCATGGGCTCATGTACCTCGAGGGTACATGAACCCATGGACCCCGAGGGACCATTAGACAACGTATTTGTCTTACCGAACACCTGAATTTTAATTTTGAGCTGTTTGAAGCACTTCTGTTGAATGCCAGGCGAATCTCCATTTAGCAGACGACACAAGGTAAACAGATTTAGAGTTATCTCCCTTCCATCGATTTTCAATCGCAAAACATCGGTAATTTTCGTGCTTCACACGTGATTCAATGGTTTTCGAAACAAAGAAGTACGACTATGAAGCACCAGAAGTTCGGAATTCCCACCGGTGTACATTGATAATACCTTATATAAGCAGGGCGAGGTTTGGTTTACATATAAACAAATCTCGAGGGTACATGAGCCCATGCCCCCCTCGCGACCAGTGAACGACATATGATATGCCTCTCCCGAATATGTATATATTTAGGGAAGCTATTTACAACAAATCAGTTGCCAATAAAGTAATAGAATGGAATGGTACCAAATGTTTGCTCTTTGAATAAAATTTAGTGTTTGATTGTTAAACTGTATGTTAAACCTTTTGAAAACTGGATGAAATGGCAAGCAGAGATAAACTTTTTGTTATTTGTTTGAAGAGTCTACATTACCGTATAATAGGGAATGTATGGCGTATCTATGATGATAAAAGTACACTGAGAGAGGTAAGTCATTATATAACAGATAGGTGAAGAAATAATGAATATTGTCTTCTCTCGGGTGATCACAAGGACAGGATTGAAGAGATATGTCTATTGAACTTATTAAATCGCTGCTCCCAGCCTGAGGTGCGCATAGTGTACTTGAAACTGCCTGCTACCATTACTGGTGTCAAAGAAGAACGAGGCCCTGTACGGGTAGATATTAAACGTTTGACATAGTGATTATTAACAGTGCTTCTTGATTGTGGCAGACTGTTCCATTGTATGATTAAAGGATCTAGCATAGAGAGCTGATCTGCATTTCTTAGCGTTCAGTTGCCATCTGTGATTTAGACGGGATTAAGTTTTTCAAGAAAGTTGAAGTTTCATTGTTTACAATTTTGTGCATCAGCTTTTATTTTGCATGGATCTTCTTTCGTCAAAAGGGTAAAAGTGTTTCAAAATATAAAACATATTGTTCACACAGCATCGAGGTGTTATTTGTTGAGGGAAATGTATCGAGGAAGAATAAAATGTTTGTAAATAAGTCGGCTCTACGTGATAATCTGTATTTCATGGACCTAAATCAGTTGATCATCTTTGATGCTTTCTTGATTACTTTCTTGCGCTCATGCCAATTACATTTGTTTTGCACTTAATGATGAGATACCGTTTTAATATTGATATTATTCATGTGAAGATGATGAAATCATAGCTGGTGCTTGTTTGCGTCACAATGATATGCTTTCAGTTTTGTTGGGATTGAAACTGACATTCCAATCTCTAACCAATTACGATTTAGTCATCATTGAATTAAGTAGCAGTAACATCAGAATAATCACCACTAACATAAAGGGCTGTGTCATCAGCAAATAAACGGATTTCACTAACAGCAACTAGGTCGTTTGTCTATCAGATATAACAATGGGTCCAAAACAGAGCTTGAAGCTTTTGAGAATAGCAGGCGACTGCAGATTTGAACATTCTTTTCAAATTATTGTGGTGTAAGTGGTAATAATTCCGGGGCATTTGACATCAGATTGACTTTCTTATTTAGGAATTTGATGCTTTTCATAAACTAGAATCTTTGAATGCATTTCTCTATCACTTCCTTCTTGTAAATGACTTAATTAATTAGTTACTCTATGATTTATTAAAGGACATCATTGTTTTCGCCTCATTCAACCCATGTGTGGACAACATAACCAGTTATCTATTAACAAGTTCATAATCTTTCGAGAATACACCAATTGCATAACACCGTCTCTGAGCAAAAACCCAAACCGGGTCTGTGCGGACCTTCGGCGGTATTGACTGTATTCTACTACAATTAGTCTATGATGCCTTGGCAAGGGTTCACTCTATGACATGTAATACATAAACCCTGACCAGTCAGTCAGTGGGGATGGTAAACCTTATCTAATCCATGCAACGTAGGTGTGTGTAATTTGTATTTATGTTTCAAACTAGAAATCTATAATATTTAAATATAATAACAACTCTTCGTGTGTGAGATCATGGCTTGTTTTTCATGCTGTTTATAGAGAACATTCATCAGCAACCATGGAGATGTTTACAGTTTGTACCGGAATATTTATCACTAGTTAAGAACAGATGTAAAACACTCTCGCACAGCTGCATTACACGATCCATTTCTATGGTCTCAACATCCCCGGTTATGTAGCAGATCGAAATATACTCAATGGCATATTTTAAATCGATAATACATGCTGATCGATGTCCACTGTACTAAAATGATTCGCCTTCCCTTGATATTCCACGATTCTCCCTGACTGAGTGACGTTTCATTATACTGGTATCGACATATACGCTTTCCATATTCTTTTTATGGCGTGTTCTAATAATGGAATATTTGAAGATTCTTCCAAATGCTAATCATACCTTCTTCAGTAACGACTACAAATGAGAATAATATTTCATTCTCTCCAAAATGCGTCTCTGTTTCTTTAGCAACGCATTATTGCAAACAGGAATTGCGTATGTACGATTTTCATTCTGGTTACTATGTCTCCACCAGTTCCGAATCTATTACAAGTGAGTTATAAGATCTTTTGGCAAACGGTACAAAATAGAGAGAATGGTAAGGAATATTTTTAGCAACATTACAGTGAAAAATGTCACCGCTGATTATCCGAGTATTTAATTCATAGGGTAGAAGACTAACAAGTTCTAAACATTTCCTAGGCTTGTTTTGCACAATCAGCAGAAACGTTATAATTTGTAAGAATACAATGTTAAAAGTCACATGTTGGTTACTTCCTATTTTTATCCATTCGTGGAAAAATAGATTGTGGAAAAATCAGAACGCAGGTTATATTTGATTATTTGATGATAGATATTTGTAATCAGTTGTTACATCTTCAAACCAAAGAAGATAGTATTTTGTATTAAATTAATATCTGTATTTTGTGTTAAATTAAGTTTTTTTTTAACACTGAAAAGCAATGTTTTTGGGCGACAAACGTCATAAACGTTAAGTCATGTTTTTTTTCTGAAAATGTGCGGTTGAATGCAGTAGGAATCCATGAAACGGGAATTGGTCCGGAAAGATTGATGTCCGTGATTCCAATCATCGGATTGTCTGGGTACAGATAATAGCCACTCTGGCCGGTACCAACAGACCTTCCTATATATCCACATCCTCCTGCGAAACCGATGTCAATGTTGACAGACCACTGCACCCTTGGTTTGCGTCCGATTAGTGCAAGAACAGTGCAAGAAATCGATTACAATAGCACCACATTCTTTACCACTGAAGTCCACTTCAGCTGCCTCTTCTTTGAACTGGATACTGCCATTGCCAAGACAACATCTGAGGTTCCGGTTACAGTAATGAAGGTTAGCACTCCTCGGAGCAAAGTCTTGTTTCATGCAGTGACGGCCGTCAGTGTGTTGATCGACGACGATGGGACGTTACGCTTGTGGACGTGTTGTTCAAGGTTGTATATTCGTTGATCACAGCATAATGGTTTTCTGAACTATGACTACACGTCACCAGGGCCCGTATCGTTTCCCATAATGGCAAGGTTATCAGTCCTGAAGTCCTCCCGGTCCTTAATACTCAATGCCTATCCTCCGTTGGCCTGCTGTTCAACCTGATTCGTCGCCTATCGAACACATGCGGAACAAACGCTTCTCAACTCCATCTTGAAGCGTCAATGAGACGCTACCGTAAAACTCGTGTCACTGCTATTGAACCTTATACCGGATGCTCCAACTAATTGTGGACCCGATGCCAGTTTTAGTCTGAGATGACGTCACAGAGGACGTGTTCTTACACTGTAATAAAGAACTTACGTTTCAGTGACATCAATAAATCGCTCTGTTTCAAACTCCGTCCTTTTAAGGTTTACATGTTATGCCCCGTGATTGTTAGTGAATGGCATATTTATTTTCAACCACTTGACAAAAATAACGGACACGTGAAGGTCCCGGGGTAGAATAGGCCTTCAGTAACCATAGGCAACTATGCTTGTCGTAAGAGGCGACTAACGGGATCGGGTGGTGAGAGTCGCTCACTTGGTTGACACATGTCATCGGTTCCCAGTTGCGTTACGTTTGGATGACGTGGACCTTGATCTAATTGCAGTTAAGGGTGTTCTCTCTCTCTCTCTCTCTCTCTCTCTCACACACACACACACACACACACACACACACACATACACGCGCGCACACACATAGACAGAGGAGGAGGAAAAGATTTCTGATAGGAGATTTTCGTTATAACACGTCCCTTTCTTCATATGAGGCAAGGTTGGATCAGATACGGAATTGCAAACGACTGTCATTATAGTTGTTCGTTTAAGTATAAGGATAAAAGTACGCAGATTATGACTAATGTGCAACGACCCCTGAAATATCCGGGGCATAATAGAAAAATGTAACGAAGTGCAACATGTAACAGTGAACTAACTGCAACGCGTAACAACAGGGCAAACTGAACCCGAGCCAGTGAAGTACAACAGTCGGTCCAACACAAGAAAGTAATATGCAACAATTATACTACCCATCAAAAGTCTCACTTAAAACACCCACTATATGTTATATAGGTATACATGGTTACAACGAAGCTGAATTTCTCCACCAACGTTGGGGAAACAACTGCAAACCTTATGCAGACTAATTGCACGAGGATGATTCATCAAAGTGCTGAAAAGCATGTACAAATATCGTGCATGTGAAGTGCTGCGTTTTGGTGTAAAGTTCTGGTAAGAATTTGTAATTTTTCAGAGAGGTTAATCATTTGTTGAACGCATGACAATAGTCTTGTCAACGTTGCGTTTGTTTTCTTATACATCAGTTCACGTGAATACAGTACCTTTAAACATTATGTAATTTTTTGCGAAATCTAGTTTAGAACAGTTGACTGAAGTATGCGGCTACACTTACAGTGAGAGTCTCAACTTTTGATGGGTAGTATAGTTGAACACACGAGTCTAATCGTGATGGAAACAGTAGACTCTTAGAGTAAATGAAACACATGGCTGTAATCTCTAAAACAGTGACTGAAACAGTCAAAAAGGAAACGGTTGACCATTTCAGATTAATGTATTCAGATTAATAGCATATATGGAACATCTCCTACAGGAGATACTAAGTCCTACGTAAGAGATACGAAGTCTTACGTAGGTGCTAATAAGTCCTAAGTAGGAGATACGAATTCTTACGTAGGAAATAATAAGTGCTACGTATGAGATATTAAGTACTAAGTCCTACGTATGAGATACTAACTCCTACGTATGAGATACTAATTATCTCCTACGATAATTAGACTTATTATCTCCTACGTAGGAGTTAGTACCTCCTACGTAGGAGATAATGAGACTGAAACATTTTTCACCGTGGCCCTAATACGCTTCCGTCACGATCTGTGTCGTTTAGATGGTAGGTTGTAATCATATCATTACTATTCTAAAAAGTAAAAGTAAACGAGGCTTGTAATTGTACGTTAGACCTCCTGCCAATGTACAACATTCGGAGGTTTTTATTGGTAGGTAACACTGCGAGGTAATCAACACCACAGGCGTCCTCAAGTTCCACAAGCGATTTAGCACTAAGACTATATTTAGCCTGTGAGTAACTATTGGAGTTTAGTGTACATTAACATGTTTGCTTTGAGGAGCAGGACCTTGGCGTCTGAGGTAAACTAGACCTTGAACGAAGCTTGGAACAGAACACTGCATGAAGATGTACCTGACGTCCTTCTTGTGCTTTGATTTCACAGAAATACCCAAACACAAACACGCAAACACACACACACACACACACACTCACACACAATCAACAACATCAGCAACAACAACAACAAACACAATATCGAGCAATATCTGCTACCCTTTACGGTGTCTGTACAACATTCATTTCCTGATATTTATGGTATTTACACTATTGAGTAGAAATCCTTACCTTATCTTCCTATTGAATATTGTTACGAAACTGTATGTTAACAGCGTCATCAAATCGTATGGCATTTAGATAAAAGCCTCCAGCGATTAATGATTGATAGCTACAAGGAGTCAAATAAAGCATAACGTTGTATTATAAAATTAATAATTATGTTATTCCCTATCAAAGGAACGAGGTGCCCTTAACTCTTAGCGTGGTTAGGTGGCAGAGTGTCGACCGAAAAGAACAATCTTTATTCTCCATATGGCATCAGTTTCGAAGATATCATCACGAACTGCCATAATACCCAAGTGTATAACGTTTGAGAAAACATCTTTGATGTTCTTTCCGAGCTCCACATTACAATAAATAATTCAAGGTGACCAGTGACCATCTGCATGTAATTCAAAGCTGGCGATTGATTCGGGATAGATTTCAACGCACGAATGCCAACAATATATCATTCCTTAGTTGCGTATCTCTGTTATTGACTTTCCGCAGTCCATGATTATCGGAAGGAAGGACTAATGGTCAGACTAGGTGACATATTTGATCCATCGCATCACATTTATTAGATCGATGGTAATGGCGAGATTCACTGGATTTTCTGGCTCGGGTATTCAGAGTTTGTCGTCATATATATAGTTGGGTTATATATTACTGTGTGCAACATTCAAAAAGAAGAAAAACCAATTGCAAAGATGTTTGCAGATTCATTAGGAAGAAGATATTTTATTCATATCTATGATTTAGACAAAACTACAATAATATTAAGATGCCTGGCAGGCAAAGGAACGTAATCACCCATACGTCTGAGAAACGCGTATTCAACTATGTGTTACCAGTTTCATATTGTGTCGTGGACTTAGATGTCTTTCGTGATTGTTCTCAATTTAATGTTTTGTAAACATTTGCAACACATAGTCAACTTCAGTTTCGAAGCGTTTACTGCTTCTTGCTTTACAGTGTTCTTCGTCCTCCCACTGCTGGTACAAAATGAAAGATGGAACGTTGACACGAGATGCCAATACATTGCATACACTGCAAGGCATAAATATCGCATACACCTTTGTATAACGTAGTAAACGTACTCACGATCAAATGCACCGTTGATGATTTGTTTGTCTCATTGGTTTGTAACTTGTAAACACAACACAGACTCGTGTGCACCACGGTAGGTATTTCAACATCAAACTAACTTCGGTTGTCATGTCAAGTGGTTTGTTGTGTACAACAAGATTAGATCTGCTATCGATCAGTTACTGTTATCACAGACACATATGTATTCCGTTGTTTCGAGTCGATTTCCAAATTGAAATAACAAGTTTACCTAGAAATCTATACGCAAAGGAATTCCGACTGAAACCAGATAACAACAAGTAAATGATAACATATTTTAACGATTGTAGAATGAAAGGAACCAGGTTTACCAATCGATACAAGTTTCAAGCAACATTAGGGAAAAGGCTACACAAAAAGAAAGAACGGCAGTACACAATGTTTTGGAAGTATGATAACAATGAAAGTAAACGTATAATAGAAGTTCTACAGGAGAAAGATTAACAAGAAGATTCACCTCACGGCAGCTGCGGTCAAACAGCCAAAACTGGCCGAGGATGCATATGTATTGAGTAAATATGGTCTTCTTACAATCTATGTTGATGAATATGAGATGAGATGGATGAATCATGAATCACAAGGTTCTACATTATATTGGGTTAATCCGTAGCAGGTTCTACACTACATTGGGTTTATCTGTAGCTGTTGTGGAAGATTATAGCCCACGCCACTGCTAAAATTATATAGTTACTTAGTAGGATACAGTGTTTGCAATACTTTAATTTACCAGCTGCTACCTTCAGGCTTTAAAAGCTACAGGCCCTGAATGAGATCTGCAGGCCCATTTGGTTAAAGTCAAACCAATAAAAACAAAGTAGACTACATTGTACACAGTTTCAGACTGATTTTACAAAATCAGTTGAAGCCTATGGCACGCAGGGAATTTTTATTGGGTTGACTGTTGTTGAAAGCGTTGAAATACTAGGAAGTAAATCTGTAAATTAACATAAGATGGTGGATCGTGGATGTTCCGAACGCACGTAAGGAAAACGAGGGGTTATATCCCAGTTGAAAAATAATTGACATATAGTTTACTGAAGGCCAGGGTCCCGTTTCACAAAACTCTCGTAAAGCTAAGGTCTCGTAACTTTTCTCGTAGCCTTTGCACCTCCTATGTTACAGTATGCCAGGTACAAATGCTACGAGAAAGGTTACGAGACCTTAGCCTTACGAGAGTTTTGTGAAATGAGGCCCTGAGCCGTGAAGGTCCCGGAGTAGAACAGGCCTTCAGCAACACATGCTTGCCATAAAAGGCAACTATGCGTGTCGTAAGAGGCGACTAACGGGGTCGGGTGGTCAGGCTCGCTGACTTGGTTGACACATGGCATCGGTTCCCAGTTGCGCAGATCCATGCTCATGTTGTTGGTCACTGGATTGTCTGGTCCAGATTATTTCCAGACCGCCGCCACATGGCTGGAATATTGCTGAGTGCGGCGTAAGACTAAACTCACTCACTCACTACTGAAGGCCATAAGGGCCTGCACATATTTGAAACTGCCGGCCCCATCCAATAACAGCCGAACGCTGTTAGTATATTCTAACAACTGGCTATTGTTGAAACAAAATATATTGAACCGCTACAGAATCCCGCATTATACAAGTTAATACGATTATGACATTGTTCAACCAAACAGTACAATATGGGAAACACACAAGTGACACTAAAAACGCAATGGCCATAATCTTGAGCAGACTGTATTACACTACAGGGCGTTGACACACACGATGCCAATGTTTCTCCAACAGGTGTACAACATGGTTCCGATACGTTAGGAACATGATCCGCCTAGCACTTGACCGGGTTCCTGTCAAAAACGCTTTGTCCAACGAGACTCGTTGACACTCAAGGTGACGACAGACTTCCAGTGAGTCGACCATCAAGTGTATAAGTGATTGAGTTGGGTTTAATCTCGCTTTGAACTTTGTTCCAGTTTTATCACAGAGGTTATGGTGGGAAAGAAACCATAAGTGATGTGAGGCATCAGCTGCTTACCACATTTGAGAACCCTCGAGCAATGTTGTGGCAAATCTGGAAACATAATCTCATAATTCTCAATAGATGGTTTGACTGCCAGTCCAAACCGATCACCACATTGGCCGATACCGTGGTTCTTTGGCATAGCAAATGCCATCTCTCCAAACATGCCCCATCTGTACGGTCAGGAAGGAACAACGATTCTTCTGTGAAACTTTGACGTCAAGGAGGTACTTTTCCTGGTTCTTTGACGCTGTGCAAGTTCAGTCTTGAACTTTTCCCGTATGCGGTCCTCTTAAATTATTAACTCTCAGTCGATTGCGTACAGTTCGAATTTCCTTGAAGTTACTGACTGGGTATATAGCACTTAGCAATGCAGACACTATTGTATGGATGACCTATTGTGTAATCAGCGGAATTTTATAATAATTATCTATAGCACCGACCACGAATAAATGTACTCCGTATTCTTCTCGGTCTCGGTCAAGAGGACTAGTTTCAAGACTAGCATTCTCGGGCACAAGGCTAGTAGTCAGATATATTTATGAATTAGTGCTTTACGTATTCTTTAGTATAATTTTCAATGCTTTATACATTGAGTGCGTATATGACTTTGTAACGTTTCGCTATAATAATAGAACAGATTGAAACAATGATATGACGTAATTTAATATGGAGTATCCAGTGCTCCGATATTTGCATATGAACTACAAGCACCATAATCCACACAGTGAGGACACAGTGAGGTGCAATGTGGATGGTTCAGGGAATCCATTTCACGCGGGGAAACTACATACACGCACCTCATCTCACAGCTACTCCAAGATGCACTGATTATCCTTGTTTAAGAAGGAGTTGTCAAAACAATGTTGTTTGTACATGTTAGGTGCCTAAGTTCTATAAATGTTGACCGATGCTTAAATAGATTAGAGAACTCGGACCCCTGGTATCTATCTAATCGGTGATGTAGTGAAAACCCGAGACGGGGAGCAAGGTTCTTGTCCTCGCGCTCTTACCTTAACATAATCGACTGTTTGTGATATACCTGCTTTCAGTAGTTATGCTGTGTGGTAACCTGGATGCATCCTGTAACCTTTCGAGTCCTGTGTCTAGTTTTGGTCTTACGTGGTAATGTGGCAGAGGATATTCAGTATTTTTGCCACGGATATATTTGGAAGTGAAATAAACATTCAAAGAATACCGTCAGCTGTTGCTGGCTATATATTTAGTGGCGCGCCCAAGCAGCTCGGAGAATAGAGTGATTTCCCATAGTGTTCACAGTTCAAGGTCGGCCCCAGTCGTGGACATGTTTGTTGCTCTTTCAGTGTAGAGAGCGAAGATTTCTTCTTCGGTTTCAATTTTTGATGCAACGCTAGCTAAGCCTGGTATTTCGATATAAATTGTTGATTGTCTCTTGGCCTCGTATGGTTATATTCCGATTTAATAATGTATGTCTGTACGTACCCTGTATCATAACCTTCTACTTTCAACTACAAAGATCACTTATCTAGATTATAATTCAAATTAAACATTACACCAACTCTCGTACCCTCTACTGGCCGAACATTATTTTAAGCGCACCCCATAGAGTTATGCTCTTTACGAATATCTCATCTACAAGATGGGGTTGAAACCAGTTTGATAAACACCGAGAACACCGCATGCTACAGTTTTCGATATACTGAGCATTTTTCCCATTCCTTTCATGGCAAGTGTTCTCTGTTTGGAAGCTGTTCGCCTCGAGGTTTCATTCATCTATTTCAAACAGGTGGCAAGGGATAGTAAGTCTTTTATGGTATCAATAGGAAGCAAAAGTGAGTGCATATTCCCCGAAATATATAACATAAGCCAAAATAGTGTGAGAAACGTGTGACAATGTGCCTTTAAGATTCAACAGGCAACACCGTGAACATGCAGCCTGCGTTTATATTTTGATTGCTTACGCTAATAATTCCACTTTGAAAAAATGCCACCAATGCACCGGGTTGAGTACTCACGACTTCAACCAATTTTTTGTACGATTAATAATTTTATCTTTTCTTTTTCTCAAAGGATGTATTATTTCTTGGAACGTGTTTGTTTCGTACTTTTCAATTAAATCACTTGTATGTCTCCTAATAATTTTGATATGGTATAAAGATACTAGACTAGAGTTTGTATTGTATGATGTTAACAATTCCCTGAGGGATATGAGAGAGAGAGAGAGAGAGAGAGAGAGAGAGAGAGAGAGAGAGAGAGAGAGAGAGAGAGAGAGAGAGAGAGAGAGAGAGAGAGAGAGAGAGAGAGAGAGAGAGATGCCCCGTTAGTGCTTTAACTTTACCGTGAGCTATGCACAGGGGGTGAACACCCAGGGGATGGTCTAGGCATGGTTATTCCCGTTGCTCTGCATATTGATTGCTGAAATGGACATGCTATTGACAAAGAAAAGTGTCCATCTGTCTCGACAAATATACACAAGAGTTAGAGCAATGATTCCTCTGTTGTAGATTTTATCACGACAGGAACATGACTTCATTCCAACAAAGAACTCAGAGCAGCGTTTGCACAGAGCTTGAATTAGCCTTCCGGACGTCTTGGCTGTCAGATAGCAATTATCATGATAGGGTATGGAGTTCACCCATGTCTCTGAAGCACAATCATGGATTACCTACTGGCTGGCAGTTGAAACGCGCCGTGTCAACACAGGAAAACTGACACAAGGCTGGTCAGTCGAACCATGCTTGTCATGGACTGTCATACTCAGGATTGTCTGGTCTACAATGCAATCATGTTATCGTTATAGCCAGGATGGATGGGTTGGGAGAGAAGGAACAACCATTGTGATTTCACTGTCTTGAACACAACTGATTCTTAGATAGATCTTGGTGGTTTTTTTGTTGATTTGATTTTACTCTGTTGCAGAACCTTGTAAGACAATTTCCTCACTGTATTGTGAGGAAATCTTCAAATATGTTATCGGTAATTATCAATAAGGAAACTTGTGTACTGGTGATACCGAATATCCCAAATGAAGGAAAATATACTGCGAACAATGATGTCAAATCACAATATTGATCTGTGTCAAGCTTCGAAATCATGAAGAAAGTTTTGACGGATTTTTATGTTTGGTGCTGGACTGTAATTGCTGTTGGTGACGTCTTAAATATGAGTATGGATAGATTAGAGATTCCGGATACGTGTTATGTTACGGTTTATACAATAGAAGGACCCGGTATGAGATCTGTTGTCGTGTCATATGAAATCATTCCTTACAGTAAATTCAATATTCCCTGAGAGTCACACCGTATCAGGTTACGTTCAATCTACGTCATTTGTATTGGTCTATCTGTCAAACATACAATGTTCCTCTGACACTTCAGTGTTCCCAGCCTCAACAATAGTCCAGTTAACAAAAGCATTAGACGTCAAGTATACGTGGCAATAACTGTAAGTTATAGGCAGTGTGACTTCGTGTCTAACACGTCTTCGAAGCACCGCACAGGGAGGCTGCACACGTCAGTATTGTTCCTCTTGTTACTGTGAGATGTAACATCGTCATCCGGGCATCGGTGAAACCTTCCACTCAGTCAAGAGCGGTATCAAGTCAGTGTAAGCTATGACAGACGGATTGAACACAGGTGCTGTAGGTGATGTTTCTGTGGATGCAGTTAGTGGATTCTGATGGAGAACTACGTAAGTATTCATTACGGACCTATGTAGATATGTTTGTAGCACGATATTGTTCATAAACTGGAATGTAATAACCGTCATATTTAGTGGTCTGGTTTATATAGAATGAGAATGGCGCAAGCGTCTCGTATGTAGATATAGTAGAATGACAACAAGGTGTAAACACACACAGACACAAGCACACACACAGACACACACACACACACACTCTCTCTCTCTCTCTCTCTCTCTCACACACACACTCACAAACAAGCAAACACGGAGATTTGCACAGACACCTGTCGCGAGTATATATTCCTATATGTATTTATTGTTAGCTGATCTCTCATATCAAGAGTCCGAGTATATTGGTAATACCACCATCTCGCAGTTACAATAATGCAATTACCACAGTTACATAATTACAAATGTTAGAGTTACATGTCAACGATACAATCGCAGTATTATTTCTGTTGACTGTATAAAGAAAATCGTGAAAGTTCTTATTACTACTAATGCGATTTGATTATAATCGGAAAGATTATGAAACATGACCTGTTCCATGACTTCCTATTAGTAGTCTGTACACTGTATACTCATGTCTTCAGCCATTTTATTCGTACGTAGTATTGTCTTCCCTGTGAAAAATGCGGACGATCCCCTTCACTCATTTGTCATTTTTTCAACAGCGAGCCGCTCCCATCAAACCAGTGAACATGTATCATATATATAAATAATTGCATAAGACCAATATATTAGCTTTCGAAATGTGCACGCACGCCGCGATGCCCGAGACATTAGTTCTAGCTATTCTTGTAGCATTAATTCATTTATGAGATGTGGTTATTTTCTGCTGTAGAGCTGCTCGTGTTCTCGAGAAGGTACCAGTATATAAGGTGGTGCATTATATATACATACATATATTGGAGAATATATATATATATATATATCACAGAACATCGCGCCTGCGATTTTTAGTTGAGTGACTTAATGTTCTACCTGCTGGAATCAACAGCATTGTCACAGCGGTTTGTAAATTGTCCGGACCAAACCAGTGATTGAACGCATGAGCAAAGATTAACGTCGTACTGACTCACTCACTGGCAACCAACCGATCCACACTATCCGGTTAAACAAGTGGTTTAGCGTCCGCTCGTCAAGACGAAAGTAAGGTTCGATTCCCCACATGGGTACAATATGTTCCCCGGGGTGATATTGCTGAAAAGTCACACTATTCTATCACGGCAGTTATGGTGGACAATGCTGTAAGTACCCTGTGATTAAAGCCTTCGCTTGTTACTCTGAGTTCCCGGTTCGATTCTGTTACGAGAGTGTATTTTCTGTGAAGTGTGTTATTGATGGAGTAATAATTACTATTGGGTCACGATGTTTAGAGTTTTTGAGTGATAGTTATTATGGATCACACTTCGTATCATAAATGTTAGTACTTTAGCGACACAGGCCTTTAGGGTAGTTCTCTAGAGTTACCTCCCTTTGAGTATGCGTTTTAATTAGTTGTGCGTACTCCCCGGAGACGACGAGAATGTTCTAAGTTAATGGAGACGGTCGTATTGTGCTAGAATGTTCATTAATCAGTGACTTGGTATATAAAGGCTGGTTGACGACACGGACACACACACGGATTAACTGTAGTACATCATTCGGTTAATTGCCTCTACATCAACGCTTGACATACATAACCGCTGCCTGACCGCTCAGGTGTTACATTCACTGTAACTGTTTCTCACTCTCAAACAAAGACTCTGGTGAGTTGACACTATATTTGTGACCTATCACTTGAGATTTGACTCAGTTGCATTGTACATGGAACCTCTATTGTGTATATTTGTATCTTGCTTTTGTTTGCTGCCCAATACAAAATATCAAAATTTTAGACTTGTCTGGGTTATATTGTGCTGGTTCAGAGGGGATTTCTTACACCATTTGTCACGGCAAATTTTTAACCTATTCTGGTATCCCGCGCCATTTTATTGCTGAAATATGACTAAAAGCGTCGTAAAACCATGCCCAATGCCCACTCACGAATACACCATGCTCATATGCATCATATTGCGGCAATCATGGACAAGGACTTGGACAAGGCGAAGGGTAGCCTAGCGGTTGCAGCCTTCACTTGTCAAACCGAGGACCCGGTTTTATTCTCCACATGATACAATGTGTGAAATTCAGGTCTGATGACCATCCTCCTGATGTTGCTGAAATAAAACTATAGTCACTCACTCTCTCAGTTCGGAACATGTGGTATTTCAACCACGGGCTGACGACATGCATACTTGTATGTATTTCTGTGGATTAGGTGGCGGGTTGTCTCATGGAGTGGGTAGGACTAGACACAGGAACGAGCATATTTGTCTTGTTTTTTCAAAGTTGTGTACACAAAAAACCGAACTCTCACTGTTGACAGAGAAACGAGTATCCAATCTATAGGTGTAAAATACACAGACTTGAGAATCTGAATGCATGCTTGTTACCAGTATTGTCGTATCTTGTGATATTAATTGTTATACTTTTACTATTGTTTTAAGAAATCAAGAATGTTTTGGTGCATGCATGTAAATCATTTGTCCACTTGTTTCCATTATGTCCTTGCCAATGTTTATTTGACTAAAGAACAATAGTGTGACGTCCCCCCATGATAAGGTGCTAAAAATGCAAGTTCCATATCCCTGGGCAAGCTTTCCATGCCACACCTTTTGCAGGTGTGAATGCCTACCAAACAAACCAAAAGATCTGGCGAACATATGAATCACTGTCCAAAGCTGTGTCGGGTTGAGAAGAGTCACATGTTGAGTAGTGCGATACATCGCAAGGTGTTTATTTAAGAGTTTGAGTTGCTAGGACGTCGCAAATTGCCTTACAAAAGAAGAAGGCCTGTTTGTCTGGATTCACAGTAAGTAAGTTCAACATTTCACCAATGATATACTTCCCATCAAAGGTTGAGACTCACTTGTGTAAATATTGTCACTTAATTACTTCAGACAACTGTTCTAAGCTAAATTTTGCAAAATATTCCATATTGTTTAAGGGCACTGTTTACACATGAACTGAATGTATTGTACAACAAATTCGAAACGCTGAAAGGATTATTGTTATGAGTTCAATAAATAGTATGAAATATTGAAAATTGGCGAATTCTTAACACAAAACTTTACTCCAAAACGCAGTTGTTCACATGCACGCTATTTGCACATGCTCTTCAGCATGATCCCCATACAATTCATCTGCGTAAATGGACCAGAATGAACTCTATACTCGTCGGATTCAGTCATTGATAGTGATTCATTGATTCATGGTCATGAGGGGTGAATCTTCTATAGAATTGTCCTTTTGGGTGAATTACCGTGTAATTAACAAAATGTTTTCTTGTTATTTTTCTCACTATCGCTGAAAATTATGAAATTATCTTAATCAATCCTCTCATTTTGACGATTTATGCATTTGAAATAATGTCTATCTGTTGTGGCAAAGAACATCACATTGCAAAACAGAACAACGTTGAAGTCTGAGACAAAGGTACAATAGTGTCAATCTGCTTTATGGTTCCAATCAAAGATTACTGTTAATAAACCCTACACTTGGGTTTCCCCAAACTGGTTGGCTTCCCCTGCAACATGTGTCATCCTTGGCATGTCACAAACATAACCCTGACTCGTCAATAAACACCCCAAAGCTCTTTAAGTCATCCCTTTCATGGTCATCCATTTCGTAGAGTGAATGATCACTTATCTTCATCCGCAGCTACCCCGCCAAAGTATTTTAAGGAACACTCTACATACAGGAATAACTGTCACTTGATCCCTCGTGGATTGCACAGACACCACGACCAAGTTTGCTAATATAGGAAATGGGATGCATCTCAAACCAATATGATGAAATGTATCCATTTGATCTATGTATCCAAATCCAGTGGATGACATTTGATGATATTCTTCAGGATCACATTTGTCAAGCGTGGTACAACGGTCGTGGATATCTATGGGAAGAGTTGACATCCATATTGTATCGCCTCCCTCAACTATCCGTCGTTACTCTTGCCAATGCCTCTTAAGAATGGATCAACTTAACGGATAAATATTTCACCGACCTTAATCATTTTATCAATTTAGTACTTCAAATAACGATCGCGTCTAGCTATCTTACAAACTCTCTCTCTTTCTATCTCTCCCTCTCTCTCTTCGCTGATTAATGTTTAGTTGGCGGCGATCTGTAGCCCAATTTTGTACTGTCTTGTCCGTATTTAAAATCCACTTTTAGAGATAGGTACTTACTTCTAAATAACTGCGATACTCTAATCGGTTTTACTGTCCTTCGATGACAGTCTTTCTATACTTTGATATGGCTCAAATACTGCCGATGTGATTTTAAATTTGAACTCAATCTCCCTCTCTCCCACAGTCACAGATAGATGAGAATGGTAATCGAAGACTATGGAACTTCTTCAAAAAGTTGAAGCGCGTATGTTTTTACCTCAAGAGGTTCGAGGACTGTGATACCGACTGCAGGAAGGAAAACTGCATGAATTGTATTTTGAGATGGCCCCTCGACTAACAGAAATATATTGGCCTTCCTTGGAAAGGTAATACAATTAGCGCCATCAGAGGGAATCACTTGCCTGCGCTACGTGGCGCATTGTTTTCTTTTATTTGCCCTTTCAGATTACGATTTCTGACCAATTATGACCCCAAAATTGTCGAAGACGTGCATGATTGTGTTCAAGTTATCGTCAACCGATTCTTCAAACGGTTGGAGTGCTTTCAATAGGTATAGTTGCTCACGGCAAATTTTCACATAATTTATGATGAACGTTATACTCTTTCTCTGAGGCAATGGTTAAATGTGATTTGGCTTTACGAAACCAATTCCAAAAGCGTGTAATTTCCGGTTGACAATAAAGCCCTTAACAAGACTTCTGCCCGAAAGCAATGGATGCGCGTATCTACCCGTCACCACTTGTGTTAGGGAGCAACGAGCTCAAGAAAAGATTTGAGAAATGAGTTTCTGTTACTATTGGAATTTCCTATGCTATGATTGTGTGATATTGTTGGCAGCTGTAATTGTTGTTTCGGTGGCAGTGTCTCCAACACACTGCCTAATTTAGGCGAGCGACGTGCGTGGTAATTACATCCAAAACTGGCTGTTGAGAGGAGAGCGTTTCTTGACTAACGACCAAACTTAGGCACTGGAAAAGAATCACCATTTCACAGCTGTGTGAATGGCCTTTACAGCGATGTAAACAGAGGGTAGTGGATAGTCATGTGTGTGTGTGTGTGTGTGTGTGCCTATGTATGCATTACTAAGACTCGTTCATGCTCCTGAAATATACATTAACCTTAGCTGCAACCAGTTAACCGTTACAACACTGATAACTCGGGGTACGTTTACTTTGAAGAGATATCAAGATATTATGGATTGCTGTTTTAGTGAAAGCTTAATTTTCTGTTGTGGGGACGGACATCACTGGCCATCATGATACAGCTGGAATGTTGTTAACTGCGGCATAAAACAGTATTTACTGTATTTGTTATGCTGAAACAATTCAAATGTGTACGTACAGCGATCATACCGGACACCACTGCTTGTAACAGGAATTCTCATAACCTGTTCTTCTGACATGAATGTCCGCCATTCCTTTTTATTGAATGCGCGAAGGTTCATTGTTACAGATACACGTATTTGTAGAATAACAGTAAAACGGTAAATATACATTTATATCTGTTGTCTCATCTTTTCCATCTGTATCTAGGTAACGGATAAGAGATTTTTATGTGTAACATCCTGTTTGCAGTTCTCATGTGTTTTACGAGAGTATTTTAAGTTTTGTTATCAGGACTGATTGTATTTTCAACCAGGAGCGGATGTGACTGTTTTGACTGTACATGTTTTCTAATTAATGTTTGTAGCAGTTGTATAATTCATGCATATACACAGGTATATATTTGTTCAACGCAGAACATGTAAATATTATTTTATAGTTAAGTTTCGGTATGATATTACCTCAAGCAATAATTGCGAAAAAGGACACTTAATCAGGGAAGTAATCTGTATGTATGTATGTATGTATGTATGTATGTATGTATGTATGTATGTATGTATGTGTGTGTGTGTGTGTGTGTGTGTGTGTGTGTGTGTGTGTGTGTGTGTGTGTGTGTGTGTGTGTGTATGTATGTATGTATGTATGTATGTATGTATGTAAATGTATGTATGTATGTGTGTGTGTGTGTGTGTGTGTATGTATGTATGTATGTAATATCGCATACAGACACTAAACGCACATGCGAATACGCCTCAAAATGTATCACATGTGCTTAAATGCTTGACCCATTGGAACTACCTTGTTTTTCATAAAGCTGAAAGCACCACGTCTAAACGCGATCAGTCTTTTGGCAAGACAGCACCCGGTTTCAACAACAACAGGCTATTCACAAGTCAACGGAAATATACACACATTCCACCGTAAGTGCTGGACAGAGACTAATATGTCCAGTAGATCACAATAAGGTTGGAGATACGTGATCAGATGATTATATTGCTGGAAGAAATCCATCCTTCTCAAGACATTCGTGGAGAAAGCCCCTCCTGGTATTGATGAAAATCTTAATTGTTTGAGTTGTGTGTGAGTCAGCTTCATGTGTGGGGATATCCCATACAGGACTGTATAAAATCAATCATCCGTGTACTAGATTAAATTCTCGTAGTAATACTGCCTTGCATGTGTTACGCGTTGTTTATTGTCAAATGCGCTCGGGTGAACTAGTCGCTTTACCGATGAATGAAAGCAACAAACTCGTTCCATATTTCTCCTAAATCTTTGCTTAAAGTAGATTCGCTCGTACGATGCTGACTCATGACCATGTGTTTAGGAATCATTAAAATGATGATCCAATGTTAATGAAGGAACGTGTGTTAACGTGTGCTTAACACTGAGTAACACATTGCCTGTCAACTATTTATTGCGTTAGTCGAGTATCCGCAGATTTTCACTCCTCATCATGGTGACGTACTGACATGTAACTTCTGTTCCTCGGCATAAAACTCAGTAAACTGAAAGAATTTTGTTTCAGGTCACTTCAGGGTAAACTGACAACAGCACATGAGACATCTCACATCATCGCATATAAGCACACGGGATATATCACGTTATCATTTGTAACATCTCATATTATCACACAGTATGTCTTACCTCATCACGTGTGATATCTCACTTCATCACCATTCAGATATCTCCTTTCATCATACGACATATCTCACTCCATTACATGGTTTGTCTCACATTATCACATGGGATATCTCACATCGTTACATGAGATATCTCACATCATCACACGGGATATCCCACATCATTACATGGCTTTTCTCACATTATCACATGGGATATCTCACATCATTACATGAGATATCTCACATCATTACACGGGATATCTCACTCCATCACACAGGGTATCTCGAATCATTGCAAGGAATATCTCAATTCGTCATACGGAATAATTCACGTCAACACACGGGATATCTCGCATCATTACATGGGATATCCCACATCATCACAGGGATATCTCATATCATCACATAGTTTGTCTCACATCATCACACGGGATATCTCACTTGGGCACACATGATATCTAACACCAACACACGGAATATCTCACATCATTACATCGGATATCTCACTTCATCATACAAGGTATCGCGCATCATTGCAAGTGATATCTCACATCAACACACGGAATATCTCACATCATCACATTGGATATCTCACATTATCACACGGTGAATCTCACATCATCATACGGGATACCTCACATCAATATACGGGACATTTATTATCATCTCACGGGACATCGCACATCACCACATAGTTTGTCTCACTTCATGGCACAGGCTATCTCACATCAACACACGGGACATCGTACGCGACCACAAGGGATATTCCATATCATATCCTTACACGGGATACCACACGTCATCACATGGGATATTTCACACATTCAGCATGGGACAGCATTATGAGGACAGTGCGTATGGTCATGATTTACGTTGGCCACGAAACACTTCCTCATGTGTAAATGCTAACGGGGGCTGCTTTGTGAACATGAAAGTATGACTCAAAATCAAACGGAAATATAAAATGGCTTCCCGGTTAATATTGTGCTGAGGCATAGCAGAATATGCACAGGTCAATTGACTTTCATTTGTAGGAGAAATTTGAATCTACATCTGGCATTATAGCATATATCATCTTATCTAGTATAATTGATATATGATTGGTTAAAGAGATGGTTTTACGTTGTGGTGTGATGGGCTGGAGAGTGACTTTCATAGAGTGTACGAGTGTTGTTTAACGCTGAGGGAACGTAAAGGGTTAATGGGAATGCATAGACTCTCCTAGGGATAATTTGGGATATTACCGATATATGTATATAAGATTTTGCTCGTCACGCCGACTGCCCTGGTTCAACATGGGTATGATATAGGAAGCCCATTCCAAAGGCAAATTTTATTTATGTTGCTCGGTATAATACCCACTCACTCACTCACTCACTCACTCTGACATTAAAATCTAAAGTATTGTAAATACCACAAAAGAGCATAAGCACAATAATAGTAAACCGCTTATATTACTTATTTAATTTCATATATACTATACACATTTAAACAGCAATATGTTTACATATGCAACACACCGACGTTCGGCTTTACTGGCCAGTGTAACCTCCAGATTGTAATTAGTTAAAGAACGTGCTTAGGTAGCCTGGATTTTCATAAGAATGAATTTCCTCCAGCAGAATTAAATGCAAAACCTGTTTAAATTCAACTTGTAACTGGAGTAGTATTGGGTATATCAGTGAAGCAGATGCAAATCAATGAATCTTCTTTTGAAGATGCAGGCAAGCAAATCGAAAAAATAATTTCCACCAGGGAACTATGACCCAAACAAAAAACTGATGAAATTCAAAGCTGACCTGACCATATGCTTAATTTGCTGTTCCATGGTTTGAGACTATCCCTTCGGCGAGAAGCGCTGCAGAAAGCTCATTCTCAGACATCAAATGCTTGTTAGAAGAGAGAGAAGCTACAATCGACTCTGGCCACTCTCCTAAATTGGGGCTCGTTTTCGCGCCAGATAGTACAGTACTGGTGGATTAACAAGGTTTTAATTCATAAAGAAACACCGTCAAATGGCAGGGATCCCGGCGACAAATAGCGAAATTGCGATGAAAAGGATCAGCCGATTTAGCCGAGGACGTTAATCAAGGGCGTACGAGAGACCTGGTTGGTCAGCGCGTGTGTAGTACTATGGTGTGGAGACGAGGAACAAGCCAGTTCAGTACTGCTGCGATAGCGCTGTTCCTTTAATACTGAACGCTTCTGTCTCTCTCAAGTTAGTGTACAATTAAATGTTGTAGCGATTGTTTAACCAGGAGTGGATACATTTCAAGGCGGGACATCCCAGTGTGTGTATAACTCAAAAGCTGATTGTTGTATAAACTCAAGGCTTATTTTAACGCTCGGAGAGCCCGTGGCGGCAGTGACGTCCACTTATTAGAGCTAGGCGCTACACATGAAACGTGGAAACCACAGGTTCTTTGATATGGAGGTATAATGACGGATTCTTTTGCGTTGGCAGGTAACTTGCTAGGAATATACTCGCAGCACAACAATCAATCCCACTGACTACTGTTCGCGCTGAAGTCGGCGAGACGCTGGGCGTATCATGGGGTGCAGCACATCCAGCAATGAGAAGAAAGAACAAAATGAAATTGACAATTACCTCACTAATGAAGAAGTGGATCTCGTCCGGAAGAGCTGGAAAGCTATAGAACATGATTTGGACGACACAGGAATGATTATGTTCAAAAGGTGAGTTTGAACACGTTCAGTGAGATTTCTTTATGGTTCAGAGCATTTACTGTTTAGAAAATCTCACTTCTGTTTGTTCTTCTTCTCCTCCTGGCCCATTCTATCGACCGTATTTCATATTCAACATTCTTAGGGTTCGCCTAATCACTTTCTGACACAAATCGGACAGTGTGCTTAAAAGATTTGGGTTGCCATATTGGAAGGTTTGTTATGTCAATAAATATGACAAGATGTCTTTTTTTAGAGTATATAGATCAGGAACGTTATTCGAGTGTTTAACTATCACTGAAATCCATGTTCACCGGAAGGTTTCTTGGAAAGCCGCTGCATAAATAGCGGTAATATTCCTGGCAGGTGGCAGTAGAGCCTTTTCGTCCTCGCCTTGGGAAAATCCTATTTGCCATATTATCGTCTCTCGATACCATTTGACTTGAGCGTTAACGCTTTGATGTCAGCCTTGGGCAGACGGGATCTCGAAGCTGAAGATCTAAGTAAACATCATCCGTTAACTGTGTGACTATACCTAGACCTTCATTTCAAAGGCCGGCAGTGTAATTGTGTTTCCTAAAATCAGTTTACGAGACGGTATTACAGTTTCTTTGCATGGCTTACAACAAGTCAACAAGGCATTTTTTCTTTTTAACATTTTCTGAAGCTTTAGCTTCTTCAGATTGCTTTCTAAGATACACGTAAATGAATTTCAAAGTGTATGTTTTAAAATTGTTTGATAGTTAATTAAAAAAGTGAGCTGTGAAGGTGTAGGCATTTGACGTCACAGACTTCGATCACCAAACATGCTTCATGTAATCACCACCTTGCCTCAGTAGAGGTTCGTGTTCCAGACTAATATATAATCGACCGTCCTTCAATAGTAATGACGCATTCCGTCTTCTGTACTTTTTATCCAATAACAGATTTTTTCTATCAAAAAAGAAATAAAGAAACTTACGGATGGTCAGCTTTCACGAGTCGCTGACTTCCTGTTTCAGAATTTACATAGTTCGAAATTGTTCGGGTGCATCACGTTTTAGCGCCCTGAACGAAAATGTGAAACAATTTAATGGTTTTTCCCTGAGCATATTGATCGTGAGATTATCCGTCAAAGATGATGAAAGTGTGTCCCGATCATTAAATTTCCTTGATGCTATCGTTGACTGCCTCTACAGGCAATGTATATTACATTACGGTATCTAAAGCATTACAGTGAAACGCTTAGCGGAATGTCAGTAGAATGAGGCCACCTAATATATGAAGAAGTGGATGTGCCGTATTGAAGATGGATGTAGCAGCGTAGTGGGTGTAAAATCGTGTTTAGAATTGTAGCTGATTTCCCGTAGCTTTAAAAAACATATACAGGACTTACAATTGCAGTTTCCTTGAGACCCATCATGGGGCGTTATAGGTGGTAAAAGAGCAGATGTATATAAAGTGTGTACGTGATGTACATACTGTGTATGCGTTATGTATATATTGATCCCACGTTTTCCATAGGGTATACGAGATGTATATAGTGTGTTCATGATGCATATATTGTGTATACGTACTGTATACATTGTGTACCCGTGATGTATATATTATGTATACCTGGTGGATATATTGTGTACACTTGAAGCATTTGTATGTATTGTGCATACGTAATGGAATACATTATGTATATATTGTGCGTAAGTCTTGTATAGGCTATATGCTGGTGTACATGTATATATTGTGTATCCACAATGTATGTATTGTGTGATGCATATATTATGATGTATATATTGTATGTACGTAAAGTATATATTGTTTATACATGAAGTATATGCATGCATTGTGTATACGTAATGGAATACTATGTATACGTTATGTATGTATTGTGAGGACATCCGTGAATAAGGACTGTGTATACGTGCTGCATATATTGTCTATACCTGATGCATTTATTGCGCATACGTGATGTCTATATTCTGAATAGGTAACGTATATATACACACATACATACATCGTGTCAACGATGCTTGTAAGAGACGACTAACGGGATTGGGTGATCAGACTCGCTGACTTGGTTGACACATGTCATCGGTTCCCAACTGCACAGGTCGATGCTCATGTTGTTGATCACTGGATTGTCTGATCCAGACTCGATTATTTACAGACCGCCGCCATGTGGCTGGAATATTGCTGGGATCAGCGTAAAACTAAACTAAACTCACTCACTCACTCACTCACTGAAAACGGTTGTTCATTGTTAAACTCACTGCACTGAAGATCGGGGACATGCCGTGTTATAGTTCTACTATCGACAGTCGTAGATCGATTAATTAATGTCAGTCACTGGATTGTATGATCCAGACTCGATTATTTACAGACCGCCGCCATGTGGCTGGAATATTGCTGGGATCAGCGTAAAACTAAACTAAACTCACTCACTCACTCACTGAAAACGGTTGTTCATTGTTAAACTCACTGCACTGAAGATCGGGGACATGCCGTGTTATAGTTCTACTATCGACAGTCGTAGATCGATTAATTAATGTCAGTCACTGGATTGTCTGATCCAGACTCGCTTATTTACAGACCGCCGCCATGTGGCTGGAATATTGCTGGGATCGGCGTAAAACTAAACTAAACTCACTCACTCACTCACTGAAAACGGTTGTTCATTGTTAAACTCACTGCACTGAAGATCGGGGACATGCCGTGTTATAGTTCTACTATCGACAGTCGTAGATCGATTAATTAATGTCAGTCACTGGATTGTCTGATCCAGACTCGATTATTTACAGACCGCCGCCATGTGGCTGGAATATTGCTGGGATCGGCGTAAAACTAAACTCACTCACTCACTCACTCACTGAAAACGGTTGTTCATTGTTAAACTCACTGCACTGAAGATCGGGGACATGCCGTGTTATAGTTCTACTATCGACAGTCGTAGATCGATTAATTAATGTCAGTCACTGGATTGTCTGATCCAGACTCGATTATTTACAGACCGCCGCCATGTGGCTGGAATATTGCTGGGATCGGCGTAAAACTAAACTAAACTCACTCACTCACTCACTGAAAACGGTTGTTCATTGTTAAACTCACTGCACTGAAGATCGGGGGACATGCCGTGTTATAGTTCTACTATCGACAGTCGTAGATCGATTAATTAATGTCAGTCACTGGATTGTCTGATCCAGACTCGATTATTTACAGACCGCCGCCATGTGGCTGGAATATTGCTGGGATCAGCGTAAAACTAAACTAAACTCACTCACTCACTCACTGAAAACGGTTGTTCATTGTTAAACTCACTGCACTGAAGATCGGGGACATGCCGTGTTATAGTTCTACTATCGACAGTCGTAGATCGATTAATTAATGTCAGTCACTGGATTGTCATGCCCTGATTATCAACTGACCGCAGTCATTTAGATGGACTGTGGTATTCAAGAAGCAAACAAAAGACAGCCATAGGACGATTTAAGGGTTGGTGGATTTTCTTGTGGTTGAAGTGGTTCGTACCCACCCTGAAGTCACCGCCGTTTCCATTGTTGAGGACTCCTCAGTGACAGTGTAGGTATACTGCTCACAGAAGCATTAAGCTTCACTTTCTCACTCATTTACTTGCTATTGCGAAAGTAACAAAAGTCAGTTAGCCCTGAGTTATCATAGATAGTCTCCCTTGAAAGGTTGGTGAATCTTGTGTGTCATTCATCACATGTTATCCTGTTGTCTGTCGCGAGCGAATGGACAACAATATTTGTAAATGCATTTATTTCCGCTGAATTTGGTCAGTACGAATCGGTGCGACCCACTCGTGATTGAAACCCTTTGGTCGATGTAAAGCTTTTCTACAGTGTACCTAAAAATAAGCAAAGGCCAATTGTTCCTGGTCTTGATTCTGGTACGAGTTCCAATGCATTAGATAGACAATTTGTCGTTTCATTGTACGTTTATATTGCCCAATGAAATGTCTAGACGCGGATAACCACGAGACTGCACATAGTGGCGGGAGGGATGCAAGTCGTTCAGAAAGGCCGCTCTCATTCCGGACTTCTCGAACATGCGTGTTATCCAGCGGATGGAGTTATGGATGTATTACCAAGCCTGGGAATGTTGGATTCGTTAAGAAAGGGTGTCGGAACGTTACAGAACCCGCATTCCCACGAGGCTTTATTGTAATTGCATGGGAACGAGCGGTCAGACATAATTGGATGATTCTCATGTGCTACCTTTCACAGTCGATGTAACGTTCTAAATATGACTTTGATCGTACACTATTGCACGTACTATGTACCTGACTTTGGTCGTATTCCATTGTGCATAGTAAGTACCTTCTATGCATGTAGAATGGTTAAAGTGTTCGTTCGTGCCACCGGGTTCGATTCCATTTCTGATATTGCTGAAATATTGGTACAAGCGGTGTGCAACTAAACTCAGTCAATCCCTACTTTCCATATGGATCTGTATCTACATAGATAAATGTTGTATCAACGATACCATTACCTGTGGATAAGGTTAACTATCTTGTGTATCTAGTATAGACTTGCACACAACATGTATTTATTACAACCCTGTAAATAGGATCTTCTGATAACCCTATCTACGGTATCCAGTTATCACTATACACAGCATATATTCATTACAACCCTTACAACCCTATCTATAGTATCCACTTATACCTGTGAAAGCATGTCTTTATCACATGACCGGACACATATATACGTGCTCATTTGTCTGTCTGCCTGCTTGTCTCTGCTTGCATCCCCTGTTAATGATCCTCTGTAAAGTCTCTCTCCCCAAAGTACCTCCGCCCATCGTATCTCGGTCTTGTTTAAAGTATATATCGCTTATATTGTCTGAAAATATCCCTACACTGATGACTTCTACAAGGAAAATGCTCCTAAGGATTCTGTACAACATGTCGCCCCAAAGACATTGTGCTAAATCTCCGGTCCTGATGACACTGTACAAAATATCTCGTGCTAATCACATTTATAAAATATCTTGTCCTAACGACTCAAGTACAGAATATTTCGTCTTAATGACTCATACACAATGTATCTCGCCCTCATGTACAAACAATCTCGTCCTAATGACCCTGTACAAAATACATAGCGCTGATATTTTCTGAAACAGTATCTTGCATTAATGCCCTGTTTAAACATCTGGTCCTAATAATAGTGTATGCAGTAAGATTAAGTCGGTCGTCAACATGACCCTGTACTAAATCTCTAGTCCATATGACCCTTTACTAAGTCTTTAGTTCATATGACCCTGTACCAAGTCTCTAGTCCATATGGTCCTGTACCAATTCTTTAGTTCATATGACCCTGTACCAAATTTCTAGTCCATATGACCCTGTAGTGCTGCATCTGCGATGACCATGTATGACATTATGCGAAGTATCTGGTCCGTAAAACCTGCCACCAGCTATCTAGTTCTTAGCCCCTGTACAGGATATCTGGTCCTTATCACTCTGTATGTAGTCCTAGTTACCATGTGCGAAGCATCTGGTCCTTGTGGACATGTGTAAAGTATTCCGTCCTAAAGATACTGTACGAAGTAGTTGGTCCTTATATGCAGCTTCATAACATATCTCGTCTTAATGACCCTGTATGTAGTCTGTCGTCATAAAGACATTGTACCAAACATCTGGAACATATGATCCTGCGCATCGCCCTGGGGCTCCTTTCAGAAAGCAACCTTTACTAAGGTTAACCTTAACTCCCATTCTTTAACACTGTTTTAGGTTACCTGTGTCTAAGGTTACCTTAGTGCAATGTTGAAGAATGGGAGTTAAGGTTAACCTAAGTAAAGGTTGTTTTCTGAAAGGAGTCCTTGACGAATCTGCACCAAGTATCTGACCCTGGTGACCATGTATATGTAGTATATAGTCCTAAAGATACCGTATGAAGTATCTGGTCCCAATGACCCATATGTCATCCTAAGGATATTGTACAATGCATCTGGTCCTAATAAACATATATATAGTATTTCGGCCTAACGCTATTGTACTAAGTATCTGGTCCTCATGATCATGCATATAATCTGTCGTCCTAAGGACATTGTACCAAGGATGTGGTCCTTATGACCCTATACGTTGTCTTAACGACCCATCACGAAGTATGTCATCCTACTGACTGGAGCATCAAACCTTCACAGCAAATGAAATGCGTCTTGTCTCTACATCTGTATACTATGAGCATTAATTAAGCACTCCCTGCAAATATATCATCATCACATTATATAACCATCGGTCGCATGCTCACGGGCTGCGAAGAAGCCAAGCATACCGGAGTATAAACGCCACAATTGCAGTGTGTACACTAAAGTTTTCAGAACTGATTTGAAAACTGCAATAGGACCGAATTACCATTACTGTAATGGCAAGAGGTAAACGTTTAATAAATTCACGATGACAAGTTATTGGCATGCATGGAGCAGGGATGTCCTGTCGCAGCTTCGGTGACTGTTTGAGCATAAAATACATGCCTTGCAAGACTTAATTCCATGACTTATGCCCCAGAACTGCACATACAACCAAGCTCTGCACCACGACCACTAGGAGGCTGCAAGTTGTAGGGTTCACTGGTCCATGCAGCTGAAACTGATGGTGGATCAGTGATGGTTTGGGGTGCGTTTTATGTGACTGCGAGTTGGATCCCAATACAGTACCTTGGACGCTCAAAGGTCGTAATGCCACATTTTGGTGGTCATCTCCTTGTCACTCGTCCGAAATGTATGAATGACAAGGCCAGGCATGACCATTCTCGACCTGTCACCGCCCATTCACTGATCACTACAGTCGAAACATCACCATCGCACTCAAGGATCGCCGATATGACCCTCATCGAACATCTTTGGGACTATCGTGTTCCAGATTTGACCAAGAGATCCTCCTGTTCAAAATCTAAATAGACTGACACAGGCACTCCATGAAGAATGACAGAGGATTCCAACCGACGTTTGTTTGCAGATGCTATCCGTGACTTCAGATACTGATGTAGTCGCCAGAGGTGGTCCACACAATCACAACAGTCAGTATTTGCTAACTGTGTGACAATCAGATTGATTTCGTAGTCATGGTAACCATATTCCGACATTGCTGATATTCACTGTTTTTGTGTATGCTTCTCAGATTTCAAGTACATTGTTACAAGATCAGTATAAGTAGTCTTTTTTGTTTTAATCAGAGTAACGTGTGTTACAGATTTTAATACGCGGAATTTGGTTATGAGAGTATGTACAACAATACGTACTGTTTCCGTACTATATAGTGGGTGGCGCTTGCTCAATGTTCATGTGCATAGCCAGTACGTTACCCATTCGTCCACACATTATCCATCTCCTGCATATTTCAATAACACATCTATATATGACCAGATATTTCTGTAGATGTACTATGCCCATTAGTTGTTGATGGTGTCGTTTTATTGCTCCTGTAGATAGGTACATTAATCATATCACCAAAGCCATTACCCGGTCGTCATATTCATATAGTCATTATTTATCTTATTTGCTGCTGTCGATATGATCGGCCGTAAATACCAATGCTGACAGCAAAAGCTACCCATCTATCATCTGCTGGATACAGTATCCAATCTGATAATCCTGTAAAACATATGAACTGCATGCTATGATATACAGATACACCTTATTTACTCGTCGGGAAATATATTGCTTTGAAACGCTCGAGTAGTAAGGCCTTTTAATGCTTGATTTGGGTACTTGTAATTCCCAAATGGCTTCGAGACACATTAAGACTGACAGATCTCATTACTCATGGACAGCAATGAAGAAATTCTGAAGGCCGGGAAGGTGAACCCGAGACAACTGTGTAGTCGACACATCAGTGTTTGACACGAGGCTCGTTCTTATATAGATGTTTTTCAGTTCGTGTCGAGTAAGGATTCTTTCGAGCTTTTAAGTTATGTCCTTTATATGTGTCGGGCTGGTTGAGTTGTGTCCAAGTTTTATTCACAGCCATTCATCTACAGTTTTTCGCATTACCTGAAACATAGCACAAGGTTTCGTTCTGCATCATCATGTTCCGATTACACTGCAGCCGTTGTGTCGACATCATCTAGTTCACTTCCCTATATCCCAGCTTATGCATTACTTGAGCTTCACATATGCAACGTCTAACCAAGCGCTCAAATGCGACATGCTATTGTATGCCTTCCATAATCACCAATCAATACAATACAATTTTCATTTACACCACACATCCAATATAAAGCAGTTCAGGTCTTAATGGTCTTGGACGCATTCTCTTAATTCTCTTCTTTGTGTATGCATTTCTAACCATCATCTCTTTGTATGTCGTCATTGGTTCTCATTTCCGTGCCTTAATTCTGCCACAGCATCACCAATAAACTGTAAGTCAATTAAAGGCCCGACAGTAGCCATCACAGGAAATATATTCCCGGTAATCGATTTAGGGATGAATTCATTACGGCGTAATATTGAGATCGCGGTTGCTGTATAGTGTTATTTGGAAAACACACCCCGGCGTGTGGGGCTCAGAGATCATTGACGTGGCAATAACTTTGGTCAAACGTAGCTCCATTGAAAAAGTAGCTCTGCATCAATCACACGCGGCCATTTTTCAAGTAAGCTTTACGTCCGTGATTTTCATTATTTTAAGTTGGATGTGAACCACCTTATTTATTTCTGCCTAGTTCCCATGACCTATACATGAAGGAATTCTAAAGGTCTTACACCGTGCTGAAGTTATGTCATTTTGGGTTTTATGTTTTTTTGTATATTATGACTGATACATTATGATTATTGCGAGACACACATTTCACGTTGCCAATGGAGGCCTTTTGAGAAAGTCTGAAGGGAGAACATTTGATTGTTGGTATATTATATTATATTATATTATATTATATATTATTGTAGTTATTTATACTGATTAGTCAGTGAGAGCTCGAGGTAACACATTTCGATATCCCCCTCTGATCGAACAATCAGATTTCACGTCAGTGTCAAATGAATAACAGAGAAAGGTAAATTTTGAAAAAAAGGAGGCATAAAAGAGATATGTCGCATTGTGGTTACAACATTTAGCTCTATATATACTACATGTAACCTAGTTTTCTTGTATTCTTGAATAATCACATAACTAGTTGTATATGCCTTTTTGTCAAATTGAATGTTGTTGTGCTTTTGCTAAACCACAATCACATTTGAGGATCCCTTCAGATTAATTTCTGTCGAGTACCACTGCGTGTGAAATACGTCCACGTGTTGCTCTGATATAGCTGTCGCTCCGGGGTTTCTCCTCAGGGATGTCACTGACAAGCGTCACGTCCCAGGGGGCTACGTAATCAATTGGAGACAACACTCATTTGAAACTGACATTTTGAGGATATTGCAGTGAGGCCCATTTGATACTTGTATTAAACAGAAATCGAGTCGGCATATCATGATTTGTCTCATATATATACATAAAATCTGGTTACACTTGTACGTGGCAAACTGTTGACACACTTATGAAGTGTTGTCTCGAGGCGCGCAGAAATAAACAACGGTGTTACGTTTTTATTCTAAACTACTCTCTCATGTGATGATATGATATACATATTGTTTACCTGACGGGAGCAATATTAATGCCAATAATATACTGAGGGAAAAAAGAAAGTAGACTTTTTATGTAAACGTGACATTGTTAAATCGAAATCATATACTCATGGACACAAATAACAGAACACACGAAAGTACAAGTGTTCCTATATTCTAGTGATTGTTTTACTCCTTTTCTCTGTCTGCCTCATATCAACAGAAACAAAGCCCTATGTGCAGGAGTTGTGTATGAGTCATACAACTATTGTTTATACTACCCGAGTGACAAAGTTACGATGGTTATGAATCGAATTTACGCGTTGTTGGGCAGCTGAATACTCGTCTTCTAGAGTACATATGATGCATCCAAATGGGCATAACGTTAATCCTCATCAATTAAGACGACCACTAGACATCTCAAGAGTGACCCAGGTCATTACACGTAACGGATGTCGCGGCCATAGAAGACCCACTCACCTATTTCCTGTGTCTACAGCGGAGTTTCAGGAATTTGCCATTTCCCCAGCTTAACCCTTTCAAATCGCAGATGGAAGAAATATTTTGATAACGGGATCTTGTAAAAGCTTCAGTGGAAAATATATTGCATAGAGATACATTTGCAGGAGTGTTGCAAAGAGATTCCATGGTCATTTGCTTGTGGAGCTCTTGATGGCGATTGCAAAGAAAAACAATGGTATGAATAGATTCAATAGCAGAGATTACTGCAAAATGAATTAATGGTAGAGATACTTGGGAAGGATCCAGCAGATGGGAATATTGGAAAGAGATTTAATGGAACCTGCTCTTGAGGTTAATGGCGAAGAGTTCTACCAAGAGATTTTGAGTAATAGATGTTGACCATGAGATACAATAGCGAGGAGGTCCAGAGATTCAAATGTACATAGCTTAAAGTTTGATTCACTGGTTTGCTTTTGACTGCTTCAAGACTTTGGGATGCCACTGGTCGATTGAACGGATATTTTGTAACTCGGTTACGTTTAGCACATTTAGTTAACGGCTGTCGCGTCGACATTATATATTTTATCTATCATTTATTCCAAGAGGCAACCTAGTATTTTACAGACCTCAATAATGTTATAACATGAATTTTTGGTAGACTTCATTAATATAGATGAAAAGCCAGGGCTTCATATTTCGGATATTAGAGTAATTTTTTCGATCAATACCCTTGTCTAGCCTCGTGTGTGAGAAGTAAAACGGACCTGCATTGCCAAGATAAATTCCAAGAAAACCATCGAAAATCGTATCAAGTTAATATGAGATGGAAATCTATCAATCTTTGGCTAGCAGGCAGATGGCACAAAGCACGCCTCCCAGCAAACACATATGGCACTTTAGACCTGCTACAGACATACCTAATAAAATTATTAAAACAAATTTGACGGGATTTGGGGATAGGTCGATCTGCTTCCTTGGGGGCTGATACGATATGTAGTTCAGGTCTACCGCGACGTGGTTTGATGCCACGGAAGATGCGAACGAGTTCAGTACAGGCTCCTACTGGACTCTCGATCACAGTCAACTATTCAAGCTGCATTTTGTTAGAAAGACAAAGATTAATATCAAATGCCATCAAGTATATTCAGACAGAACATGAATAGATGTGTTTACAATTAACTTTTAAAACAGCGCCCGTGATTACGAACAAGTATGGTATATGTATTTATCCCTGTGGCCTTGAACTACGTCAGATGTAACTCATGGTAGAATGAACGCGAAAGACGTATTAGAATATAACGACTCAGCAACGACCCTTGTCCGCCATTCTATCATTAACTGACCCCTGGTGGTTACACAAGGGGCTTATGGTAAATACATTGATCTTTAAGAAGAGTCTATCAAAATATTGGAACATATTTACAAAAAGACTCGATGGTAATACAGATATTTCAATAATATTTTACCTCATTGCAGAAAGGAGTTATGGTTAGTTTTATTGTGGATGAATGCCTCTTGTTTTCTTTGAGAGAGAATAGGCCACGTGCGCCTCAGTTCTAGTCGATAACGACAGTCAGGATCGGCAGTATTGGAGGAGATGAGGTGGGAGCTTAACTCTATCACTGACCGTTGTTCATGCTGTCAGTCACTCTTTTAAATGAAGGACTTTTTGATGGATATACAGCTTCTTTTATATTGTATAGGCGACGCTTCAACACAGATACTAATGTCTTTGTCAAACGAGTCATCTGCTTGACAACGGCATTAGAATCCACGTGGAAGCGTCGCCTATACAGAATAAAGAAGTTGTATATCCATAATATATGTATATAGCCGTAAAGGTAGTCCTAATCCTTTATCTACCCACCTTCTGGAATGCCAATTAAAGAACTCTTTCGAATGTCTAGAATGTGTGCATGTGTAAAGTAATTGTTTTGGTTATTGTTGTCAGCAACTTTTTAATCTTGAGTTAGGAAGACTTGCTAATAAATGTGAAATAAATGTCAAAAGAAAGGGAAAAATTGTATTGCGATTCAAAATTAAAGTAATTATGTTGAAGAGCCCAGTTTGTAGGTTAATATGTCACGCCAGATCATTCTGTTAAAGTTCCATTTATGGAACACATTAAAACTATAAAAAAAATCGTCATTAAAGGTGTTACAAAGACGATAATCTCGAGAAAAATCTTAAATGAATTGAAGAAGGGGAAACCAAGGAATCTTTTTCCAGCGTTTACAGGAAACTAGAACGCCTTCTTATAACCTTTACTGATCCTCCTGGATTAGAAACGTTCACCGAGCAGTGGTTTAAAGTGTCTCCGAGACCTTATACCGCAGACCTTGTAAACCTTGTCGGCGCTATGGTAATGCCATTATGGCGGCGTCGTCACAGATCCCTGGTTGGAACTGGTACCGTCGTTGACAACTGTTTAAGGGGATCTTGCTGTCCACAAAAACACCAGGTGTCAGGTCCCCGAAAAGAAAGATCTGTTTTGGCTTAGCAAACTGTCTAGGTGTGATAAATGTATCAGCATAAACACAACCCCGATTGATTTCTCCGTGTGTTCTCCCTTCAGGATGCATCAGCTAGCGTTTGACTGACCCACTTCTTTGAACGAAAACTAACACTTGTCTGTTAGTGTATATTGTAGACCTTGGAGATGAATATCTCTGTTCTATAGATACAGTATAAAATGTGATAGATGTTGAATTGTAGTCTCTCAGGTGAGGCCCGTATCCATCGTTACATAGCTTCTGGCTTTGATCTCATATCACTTCTGTACTCATTCCTTTATTAGTAGTAGTAATAATGAATTATATATGATTACTGGTAAACAATTTTTGATAAGTTTAATGAAATGTTGTTCAAATGGGTATTCAACCAAATGTCTTTGTACAATTTCAATACATATTGTAAAGTTTGTTAATGCCTAAAGTAAATAAGTTTGAAGTGCATTGAGCAAAGATTATGGAATTGTTTTTTGGTTACGTTGTAGTTTTTTTAATCTCATCAGATCTGAGCAGATTTATTCATGCCCCTCATTCTTGAAACGGTTTTCGTCTCTCCTTATGTATTGTTCAAGTATTCATCTATCTGTCAGTCAACGTCTCAAGAATGTTTCAAGGATAAATTGTAACTGGATATGAGTATAATAAACGAATATTTTGTTCTTGAATCTACAACCAGGGATTCATGAACATTTAAGAAACATTCTGCTGTCTTTCTTCTCCAGCAAACAGAACACCAAATACCTAAATAGAATATGTCCATAATTGTCAATACAATCGTTTCTTTATATTCACTGACAGCATTTTAGACGAGTGACATTAATCCACGTGTGTTTTCAAAACGCAAAGGATTTTGCTGATTTTTCTGCAAATTCAGTTATGTTTACACGTTTGTTTTCAATTTAGTACACCGCTTTCCCAGACGACTAACTCTTGGTTTCACTACCTCGTCCTTGGGGAAATCATCCGTACAAATAGTTACAACTCTTTTCGCAGCGGGTATGGATAATCCGCCGCGAATGAAAGCAAACTTCAGTTGAACATTAGTGAGATCACAATATATGAAACGGTGGACTTCCTCAGCGCTAACATGTATTGCTCTTTCAGTGAAGCTATAAACAGGCGATCTTTGTTCCAGAGTTGTGTTGATCAGGTTACGATCAAACCGTTAGTTCGTTACATGTTGGACATGACGAGGGCGGTTCCGAATTTGACGCATTAGTAACTTGAAACAATGATCTCTGAAACAACACCCACTTTTGACAGAAACTACATGGTTTGTTCTTGTTTTGTGTCAGGTTGACAATTGACTTGCCTCTGCGTGTGTGTGACTGACGCCGTCGATGATGCGAACTACGTTCACTCACAGGCCACTCTTTCTCTCCCTTTTCAGACTTTAATAGCCCGTATATATTGTTATTTTCCAAAATAGAGCTGCCAGTTTTAACTTTCCACACTAGTTTTAACTGTAACTGTGATAGTCTAGTTTTTAAGCCCTTTAAGGACAGGTTGTTATAGTATATACATATTTCATTTCAATATCAAACATATCCTCGTCACAATATTGCCGATGTGACGTTAAATACTCACTCACTCACTCATTTTAGGCTTTAATAAGTATTTCTTTAAATATGGCACGCTAGGTTTTATCTATATACACAATTTCCTGAATCACACGGTGATAAATCTGATGTGGAAGACAAAGGTTTAATGTCATAGATTTCAAGCTAATTCGGGGTTTTAAGAGACAACAATCTTGGTCTTCCTTCTGCGTCAATGTGAAGCATACGGTCACAAGTCATCACCAGAGCCTGTTGTAGTTAAATGCTGAGCAATGCTCTAGGGGTCATTCAAGAACTATTTGAGGTTAATATGTCCTAGGGGAACGAACAAACAGGAGGAGACCTAGTTTCCTCATCAGGGAGATGACTACCGATCACCCCATGCACGTCTATAGTTGTCGGTTAGGTAATATTGAGAAATGTGTTATTGCGATTAATATAGTTCCCAGAACTCTTTCAAGAACAATCTCATTTCGACGGTGTAATTTAGCAAAAGGAAAGGTCGATCCGACATAGATTATCAGGTTTGATAAGGAGATTAGTCTGGAAAGGTCAGTTCAAGTAGGGAAGCTCTATCATGCTTATTTTCTTGATGTAGATATGGAAAATGCCAGGATACGGAAACCAGGTCTTTGTTTTAAATTACAAAATAACGGAATAGTTGCCATGCTCCTATGATACCCTAGACTATACTGAATAAAGTCAAGTTTCTCTTGAATACAAATCTTTGAAAATATCATTGCAACTGTCTGTACTGAAATGATACATGATTGTCTATTCACTTTCATTTGATAACCGGGGTCACCGGCGAGCCATTCGTCTAAGACGACGTGCATTGCTCTGTTTAAGTTGACCACGTTCACAAGAGACATGTAACAAATCGGATTTCACCACCAGATCAGCCAGTTATACCTCTGGTTAGTCATCCACGTAGTCCGCGTTCCATCACCTGACGCCATAGACCTGCATTTCCTCTGGAGTTGTCAAAGAGCAAGGGTGCCGATCCACGAACCGTTCGTAACGTTACGACCTGTCGTAACTCTATACGTTATCAAAGACTTCCGACTGTCGTAGCTTTGCGAAAGTTCTGTGGATCGGGCCCAGCTGACACTCTGGCACAATACTGTTTGAAGCAACGTAATGACACACTCACTGACTTCTTCCCTAATTCCATCTGCCAAAAGCCTTTACAAACATGAGTCAATATCATGTAATGTCATTATAGTCTAAATTAGGTGAAATGGAATTGCGTGACAATATATTATTCATAGTGATCTTAATGGGAACTTGGACAGCAGTCATATTTACCACATTTTAGTCGTTGTCAAAAGATGATGTTTTTGCTCAAACATTCTGACGCTTTCTCTAAATGTTATAACAATTTGGGCAATTTCATGCCCTTTACAACTTGTCGATTTACGAGGCCCATTGGGACCCCTACCATGTTTCGTCCCTGTCAGTGGATTCGAGCCGATAGCTCGTCAATAATTAGTTTCAGGTTACCCGACCAACGTACTGCAGAAGCTTCAGCGGTGGCAATACCGTTATAATCCGAAGACACTCTTGTACGCTTACTGACGACAATTGTCGACTATTCTTGTACACAACTGTACAATCATTAACATCTATCAATCTCAAAAAGGTGCTCTAGCCTCATAAGACGTACAGCAACCGTTACCTTGGAAACAGTTATTGGAATTAATTTTGGTCCTTGGTTCATCACTATGTGGGTACATTTGAAGAACGAGGTGAAATAAAGATTCGTAATCAAAACCTCCTCATAGGTGATATTATATTTTCTTTTTAATCTTGATGAAAAAAAACCCAACAATTTAATCACCAGAAAGAGAAGCGGTAGTTTCTGTCAATGAACCAAAGTGTCTCTATGGAGACGTCTGAATACGTCAGTTGATGCGACGTGTTAGTATCCCTCCAACAGAGGTGTGTTACAGTTCACAAATTATCATAGAGGGTTTGATATTCGCTCAGCTGGATACAAGCATTGATTAGATCCGACTGTTGTGTTACCCGTCATGCGACTGCTTTCCATCTGCGTCTTTAACGTTGGAACCGCGTCCTCTCATAGTCCTGTAGGGACGGATCTGCTAACCCTTTTTAAATGATCCTCTCATAGTCCTGTAGGGACGGACCTGCTAACCCTTTTTAAATGATCCTCTCATAGTCCTGTAGGGACGGATCTGCTAACCCTTTTTAAATGATCCTCTCATAGTCCTGTAGGGACGGACCTGCTAACCCTTTTTAAATGATCCTCTCATAGTCCTGTAGGGACGGATCTGCTAACCCTTTTTAAATGATCCTCTCATAGTCCTGTAGGGACGGATCTGCTAACCCTTTTTAAATGATCCTCTCATAGTCCTGTAGGGACGGACCTGCTAACCCTTTTTAAATGATCCTCTCATAGTCCTGTAGGGACGGATCTGCTAACCCTTTTTAAATGATCCTCTCATAGTCCTGTAGGGACGGATCTGCTAACCCTTTTTAAATGATCCTCTCATAGTCCTGTAGGGACGGATCTGCTAACCCTTTTTAAATGATCCTCTCATAGTCCTGTAGGGACGGATCTGCTAACCCTTTTTAAATGATCCTCTCATAGTCCTGTAGGGACGGATCTGCTAACCCTTTTTAAATGATCCTCTCATAGTCCTGTAGGGACGGATCTGCTAACCCTTTTTAAATGATCCTCTCATAGTCCTGTAGGGACGGATCTGCTAACCCTTTTTAAATGATCCTCTCATAGTCCTGTAGGGACGGATCTGCTAACCCTTTTTAAATGATCCTCTCATAGTCCTGTAGGGACGGATCTGCTAACCCTTTTTAAATGATCCTCTCATAGTCCTGTAGGGACGGATCTGTTAACCCTTTTTAAATGATCCTCTCATAGTCCTGTAGGGACGGATCTGCTAACCCTTTTTAAATGATCCTCTCATAGTCCTGTAGGGACGGATCTGCTAACCCTTTTTAAATGATCCTCTCATAGTCCTGTAGGGACGGACCTGCTAACCCTTTTTAAATGATCCTCTCATAGTCCTGTAGGGACGGATCTGCTAACCCTTTTTAAATGATCCTCTCATAGTCCTGTAGGGACGGATCTGCTAACCCTTTTTAAATGATCCTCTCAAAGTCCTGTAGGGACGGACCTGCTAACCCTTTTTAAATGATCCTCTCATAGTCCTGTAGGGACGGACCTGCTAACCCTTTTTAAATGATCCTCTCATAGTCCTGTAGGGACGGATCTGCTAACCCTTTTTAAATGATCCTCTCATAGTCCTGTAGGGACGGACCTGCTAACCCTTTTTAAATGATCCTCTCATAGTCCTGTAGGGACGGATCTGCTAACCCTTTTTAAATGATCCTCTCATAGTCCTGTAGGGACGGATCTGCTAACCCTTTTTAAATGATCCTCTCATAGTCCTGTAGGGACGGACCTGCTAACCCTTTTTAAATGATCCTCTCATAGTCCTGTAGGGACGGACCTGCTAACCCTTTTTAAATGATCCTCTCATAGTCCTGTAGGGACGGACCTGCTAACCCTTTTTAAATGATCCTCTCATAGTCCTGTAGGGACGGACCTGCTAACCCTTTTTAAATGATCCTCTCATAGTCCTGTAGGGACGGATCTGCTAACCCTTTTTAAATGATCCTCTCATAGTCCTGTAGGGACGGATCTGCTAACCCTTTTTAAATGATCCTCTCATAGTCCTGTAGGGACGGATCTGCTAACCCTTTTTAAATGATCCTCTCATAGTCCTGTAGGGACGGACCTGCTAACCCTTTTTAAATGATCCTCTCATAGTCCTGTAGGGACGGACCTGCTAACCCTTTTTAAATGATCCTCTCATAGTCCTGTAGGGACGGACCTGCTAACCCTTTTTAAATGATCCTCTCATAGTCCTGTAGGGACGGATCTGCTAACCCTTTTTAAATGATCCTCTCATAGTCCTGTAGGGACGGACCTGCTAACCCTTTTTAAATGATCCTCTCATAGTCCTGTAGGGACGGACCTGCTAACCCTTTTTAAATGATCCTCTCATAGTCCTGTAGGGACGGACCTGCTAACCCTTTTTAAATGATCCTCTCATAGTCCTGTAGGGACGGACCTGCTAACCCTTTTTAAATGATCCTCTCATAGTCCTGTAGGGACGGATCTGCTAACCCTTTTTAAATGATCCTCTCATAGTCCTGTAGGGACGGATCTGCTAACCCTTTTTAAATGATCCTCTCATAGTCCTGTAGGGACGGACCTGCTAACCCTTTTTAAATGATCCTCTCATAGTCCTGTAGGGACGGATCTGCTAACCCTTTTTAAATGATCCTCTCATAGTCCTGTAGGGACGGACCTGATAACCCTTTTTAAATGATCCTCTCATAGTCCTGTAGGGACGGACCTGCTAACCCTTTTTAAATGATCCTCTCATAGTCCTGTAGGGACGGACCTGCTAACCCTTTTTAAATGATCCTCTCATAGTCCTGTAGGGACGGATCTGCTAACCCTTTTTAAATGATCCTCTCATAGTCCTGTAGGGACGGACCTGCTAACCCTTTTTAAATGATCCTCTCATAGTCCTGTAGGGACGGATCTGCTAACCCTTTTTAAATGATCCTCTCATAGTCCTGTAGGGACGGATCTGCTAACCCTTTTTAAATGATCCTCTCATAGTCCTGTAGGGACGGACCTGCTAACCCTTTTTAAATGATCCTCTCATAGTCCTGTAGGGACGGATCTGCTAACCCTTTTTAAATGATCCTCTCATAGTCCTGTAGGGACGGATCTGCTAACCCTTTTTAAATGATCCTCTCATAGTCCTGTAGGGACGGATCTGCTAACCCTTTTTAAATGATCCTCTCATAGTCCTGTAGGGACGGATCTGCTAACCCTTTTTAAATGATCCTCTCATAGTCCTGTAGGGACGGATCTGCTAACCCTTTTTAAATGATCCTCTCATAGTCCTGTAGGGACGGATCTGCTAACCCTTTTTAAATGATCCTCTCATAGTCCTGTAGGGACGGATCTGCTAACCCTTTTTAAATGATCCTCTCATAGTCCTGTAGGGACGGATCTGCTAACCCTTTTTAAATGATCCTCTCATAGTCCTGTAGGGACGGATCTGCTAACCCTTTTTAAATGATCCTCTCATAGTCCTGTAGGGACGGATCTGTTAACCCTTTTTAAATGATCCTCTCATAGTCCTGTAGGGACGGATCTGCTAACCCTTTTTGAATGATCCTCTCATAGTCCTGTAGGGACGGATCTGCTAACCCTTTTTAAATGATCCTCTCATAGTCCTGTAGGGACGGACCTGCTAACCCTTTTTAAATGATCCTCTCATAGTCCTGTAGGGACGGATCTGCTAACCCTTTTTAAATGATCCTCTCATAGTCCTGTAGGGACGGATCTGCTAACCCTTTTTAAATGATCCTCTCAAAGTCCTGTAGGGACGGACCTGCTAACCCTTTTTAAATGATCCTCTCATAGTCCTGTAGGGACGGACCTGCTAACCCTTTTTAAATGATCCTCTCATAGTCCTGTAGGGACGGATCTGCTAACCCTTTTTAAATGATCCTCTCATAGTCCTGTAGGGACGGACCTGCTAACCCTTTTTAAATGATCCTCTCATAGTCCTGTAGGGACGGATCTGCTAACCCTTTTTAAATGATCCTCTCATAGTCCTGTAGGGACGGATCTGCTAACCCTTTTTAAATGATCCTCTCATAGTCCTGTAGGGACGGACCTGCTAACCCTTTTTAAATGATCCTCTCATAGTCCTGTAGGGACGGACCTGCTAACCCTTTTTAAATGATCCTCTCATAGTCCTGTAGGGACGGACCTGCTAACCCTTTTTAAATGATCCTCTCATAGTCCTGTAGGGACGGACCTGCTAACCCTTTTTAAATGATCCTCTCATAGTCCTGTAGGGACGGATCTGCTAACCCTTTTTAAATGATCCTCTCATAGTCCTGTAGGGACGGACCTGCTAACCCTTTTTAAATGATCCTCTCATAGTCCTGTAGGGACGGATCTGCTAACCCTTTTTAAATGATCCTCTCATAGTCCTGTAGGGACGGATCTGTTAACCCTTTTTAAATGATCCTCTCATAGTCCTGTAGGGACGGATCTGCTAACCCTTTTTGAATGATCCTCTCATAGTCCTGTAGGGACGGATCTGCTAACCCTTTTTAAATGATCCTCTCATAGTCCTGTAGGGACGGACCTGCTAACCCTTTTTAAATGATCCTCTCATAGTCCTGTAGGGACGGATCTGCTAACCCTTTTTAAATGATCCTCTCATAGTCCTGTAGGGACGGATCTGCTAACCCTTTTTAAATGATCCTCTCAAAGTCCTGTAGGGACGGACCTGCTAACCCTTTTTAAATGATCCTCTCATAGTCCTGTAGGGACGGACCTGCTAACCCTTTTTAAATGATCCTCTCATAGTCCTGTAGGGACGGATCTGCTAACCCTTTTTAAATGATCCTCTCATAGTCCTGTAGGGACGGACCTGCTAACCCTTTTTAAATGATCCTCTCATAGTCCTGTAGGGACGGATCTGCTAACCCTTTTTAAATGATCCTCTCATAGTCCTGTAGGGACGGATCTGCTAACCCTTTTTAAATGATCCTCTCATAGTCCTGTAGGGACGGACCTGCTAACCCTTTTTAAATGATCCTCTCATAGTCCTGTAGGGACGGACCTGCTAACCCTTTTTAAATGATCCTCTCATAGTCCTGTAGGGACGGACCTGCTAACCCTTTTTAAATGATCCTCTCATAGTCCTGTAGGGACGGACCTGCTAACCCTTTTTAAATGATCCTCTCATAGTCCTGTAGGGACGGATCTGCTAACCCTTTTTAAATGATCCTCTCATAGTCCTGTAGGGACGGATCTGCTAACCCTTTTTAAATGATCCTCTCATAGTCCTGTAGGGACGGATCTGCTAACCCTTTTTAAATGATCCTCTCATAGTCCTGTAGGGACGGACCTGCTAACCCTTTTTAAATGATCCTCTCATAGTCCTGTAGGGACGGACCTGCTAACCCTTTTTAAATGATCCTCTCATAGTCCTGTAGGGACGGACCTGCTAACCCTTTTTAAATGATCCTCTCATAGTCCTGTAGGGACGGATCTGCTAACCCTTTTTAAATGATCCTCTCATAGTCCTGTAGGGACGGACCTGCTAACCCTTTTTAAATGATCCTCTCATAGTCCTGTAGGGACGGACCTGCTAACCCTTTTTAAATGATCCTCTCATAGTCCTGTAGGGACGGACCTGCTAACCCTTTTTAAATGATCCTCTCATAGTCCTGTAGGGACGGACCTGCTAACCCTTTTTAAATGATCCTCTCATAGTCCTGTAGGGACGGATCTGCTAACCCTTTTTAAATGATCCTCTCATAGTCCTGTAGGGACGGATCTGCTAACCCTTTTTAAATGATCCTCTCATAGTCCTGTAGGGACGGACCTGCTAACCCTTTTTAAATGATCCTCTCATAGTCCTGTAGGGACGGATCTGCTAACCCTTTTTAAATGATCCTCTCATAGTCCTGTAGGGACGGACCTGATAACCCTTTTTAAATGATCCTCTCATAGTCCTGTAGGGACGGACCTGCTAACCCTTTTTAAATGATCCTCTCATAGTCCTGTAGGGACGGACCTGCTAACCCTTTTTAAATGATCCTCTCATAGTCCTGTAGGGACGGATCTGCTAACCCTTTTTAAATGATCCTCTCATAGTCCTGTAGGGACGGACCTGATAACCCTTTTTAAATGATCCTCTCATAGTCCTGTAGGGACGGACCTGCTAACCCTTTTTAAATGATCCTCTCATAGTCCTGTAGGGACGGACCTGCTAACCCTTTTTAAATGATCCTCTCATAGTCCTGTAGGGACGGATCTGCTAACCCTTTTTAAATGATCCTCTCATAGTCCTGTAGGGACGGATCTGCTAACCCTTTTTAAATGATCCTCTCATAGTCCTGTAGGGACGGATGTGCTAACCCTTTTTAAATGATCCTCTCATAGTCCTGTAGGGACGGACCTGCTAACCCTTTTTAAATGATCCTCTCATAGTCCTGTAGGGACGGATCTGCTAACCCTTTTTAAATGATCCTCTCATAGTCCTGTAGGGACGGACCTGCTAACCCTTTTTAAATGATCCTCTCATAGTCCTGTAGGGACGGACCTGCTAACCCTTTTTAAATGATCCTCTCATAGTCCTGTAGGGACGGACCTGCTAACCCTTTTTAAATGATCCTCTCATAGTCCTGTAGGGACGGATCTGCTAACCCTTTTTAAATGATCCTCTCATAGTCCTGTAGGGACGGATCTGCTAACCCTTTTTAAATGATCCTCTCATAGTCCTGTAGGGACGGACCTGCTAACCCTTTTTAAATGATCCTCTCATAGTCCTGTAGGGACGGATCTGCTAACCCTTTTTAAATGATCCTCTCATAGTCCTGTAGGGACGGACCTGATAACCCTTTTTAAATGATCCTCTCATAGTCCTGTAGGGACGGACCTGCTAACCCTTTTTAAATGATCCTCTCATAGTCCTGTAGGGACGGACCTGCTAACCCTTTTTAAATGATCCTCTCATAGTCCTGTAGGGACGGATCTGCTAACCCTTTTTAAATGATCCTCTCATAGTCCTGTAGGGACGGACCTGATAACCCTTTTTAAATGATCCTCTCATAGTCCTGTAGGGACGGACCTGCTAACCCTTTTTAAATGATCCTCTCATAGTCCTGTAGGGACGGACCTGCTAACCCTTTTTAAATGATCCTCTCATAGTCCTGTAGGGACGGATCTGCTAACCCTTTTTAAATGATCCTCTCATAGTCCTGTAGGGACGGATCTGCTAACCCTTTTTAAATGATCCTCTCATAGTCCTGTAGGGACGGATGTGCTAACCCTTTTTAAATGATCCTCTCATAGTCCTGTAGGGACGGACCTGCTAACCCTTTTTAAATGATCCTCTCATAGTCCTGTAGGGACGGATCTGCTAACCCTTTTTAAATGATCCTCTCATAGTCCTGTAGGGACGGATCTGCTAACCCTTTTTAAATGATCCTCTCATAGTCCTGTAGGGACGGATCTGCTAACCCTTTTTAAATGATCCTCTCATAGTCCTGTAGGGACGGACCTGCTAACCCTTTTTAAATGATCCTCTCATAGTCCTGTAGGGACGGATCTGCTAACCCTTTTTAAATGATCCTCTCATAGTCCTGTAGGGACGGACCTGCTAACCCTTTTTAAATGATCCTCTCATAGTCCTGTAGGGACGGACCTGCTAACCCTTTTTAAATGATCCTCTCATAGTCCTGTAGGGACGGACCTGCTAACCCTTTTTAAATGATCCTCTCATAGTCCTGTAGGGACGGACCTGCTAACCCTTTTTAAATGATCCTCTCATAGTCCTGTAGGGACGGATCTGCTAACCCTTTTTAAATGATCCTCTCACAGAATTTTCACTGCTATTTTGTTTTTGTTTTTTTTCGACCAGTAAAACCTATTTCGATAATCAAGATTAATGATCCCTGGCGTTTGGGTTTTATCAGTATTATGAATATTTTAATTTTCTGTGAGCTATAAAGTAGGGACATAATGTTATTTGGATGCCCAATTCCTTGAATCGCACTATCTGTTTTCGTGTACTACGTAAATGGCATTGATGATGAGTGTTTAATAATTTCATAAACAACAATTGTCAATGCCAAGTACACATTCAGTGTTTGTGTACTTTCTCTTAATTTGGAGTTTGAATAAACATAGCGCTGAAAACATCTCAGATAACAACAGGCTCATTCTCTTTTTCAAAGGGACTCTAACAATACTACTGGCAAACAAGGATAAGTTGAGCACAGACCAGACAATTGACCCCTATCATCATGTATGAGTGCAGCCCACTAGCGCTTGTCATTGTGAACGAGGGGGCCCCAAGTTGTTCGCGACCACATGAGAGTCTTATGAGTATGGCGTGTGCAACTATGCGAGGAATCAGTTTCATCGTCATGCAAATCATGTACATAAACCTACACCTATTCAACCTTTCACAAACCAAATGCGTTTGCTCGTTGCCGTGCATCGCCTACTTCTCGTAAACGCGTTCTCTTCGCCAGTTCAACTTATCCTTGTTTGCCAGTAGTTGTGTTGGTGTTATTAAGCATTTCACGTAGGGATAGTCCTGCATAAACGTGTGACACTGAACAGTCGTCCGTTATATATGAACGACTCCCCATCGAAGGAAAGTAAATATTGATAATTTAGAGGAAAGATTTCTGCATCTGAAAACTGATTTTGACATGCAATGACTATAAGCGAAACATTTCTCTAATAATATTGCTGTGTGACTTCTTGATAAATATATTAAACGACTGAAAATGCCATTTCCATAATGAGTCCGATTAAACTGCTTTTTTATACCACGTAGTTCTTAAATTTATGGTTTATCTATGACATTACTGTTAAAAGAACGTTTTCATTAAATGATGCATATTGATAGTATTTACCACCAATATTGTTATATAAGTGTATCAAGAGTCTAAACCAGAAACACCAGATGTATTACTAAGAATAATTGTTGTTAATTTTTTTTTTTTAAAAAGCGACCCTTTCCTCAGAAACTAGAAATATATATGTGAAGCAGAGGCGACTGTATCATGAACGTATATTGATAAGAAAACTGTCCTACCCTGTCGGTGTCAAAATAGAGCATTGCACTGGACATCAGGTATTAGTGTTGTCGCCAATGCAATATGAAATTCTCTGTTAACCATTCAGAATGTTTACTGAGGCATTGAATGCTGTGGTGTGTGGTCATGTGCACAGAACTCAGGTCACAAATCTGTTGAAGTTAATCAGCCATGTTCACGGAGAGGCTTTGGAAGGGTGATGATGTTTAGCGGCTTGACGTCTGAAGGTTTCTAGGACTTCAGTTCTTCTCCACCCCGAAGCACGTGTTGTATATATAGTCTCACCTCAGACAAGTGACTTTGTTAAAAACTGCCTTGTTCTCCCATCAGAATAGGGGTACCCAGTGGGATAAGTAATGTAATTATAACCTTCTTGCGCCTAAGAAGCAGCTTGGGTATCGGAAGTAATAAAGCATCGTGTGCTTCGAGTTTACCTTCATTGCATGGAGACAGCATAATATAAATATCATTATTATTGTTGTAACCTTTGTCAAACAAATTACTGAAAGTCTTGACGCCCCTTGAAATGACGGTCAAAGAAGCTTGGATGAGGATGAGCATGCGTCTCCATCTGGTCTGTAGATTATTTTTATCTCGTATATTTACAGATAAACATAAAAAGGATAAGAAACTGGTTGATGTTGAGATGCTGAAATTGATATTAAGCGCGTCTATTACACGGACATACGTTACCTTTCTGGATGCAAAGCTAACCGTTCTCACGAATCTCTGACAGATAAGACGTGTGCGTGCCCCCACTGAGTTGGCAATACTTTCTCCATACATTCAGTATAAACACGTGCTTATATCACAACGCTCTTTCATGCGAATATGTAAACAGTTTTAGATGGTGATAACCTTTTTCATGGAAAGTAACACGTTGAGAGAATTCATGTAAACAAATTAAGCTAAATTAGAGTTTATCAAGATGCGATAAGAACGTATTACGTGAAAGAAAACTGTCAAAGTAACTCTTTACATAGATGTTTCTTAGGATTAACAGATTACATCTAATTTTCGGCTGAAATATGGACTGACTGATTCAGAGCGATAAAGGTATGCATTAGACGGGCAAAAGTACGTTCACAACTAAATTTCAATCAGAGGCGTTTTCATAGTCGGCCAATCTAGACTTGCCAATAACCAAGGTACTGGGAGCCAGGGAGCAAGGCTGATAACGTTGCTACCCCAATAGTAATCTTTAAGCTATTACTTCAGGCGCCGGAGCGTGGCGTCCTCATAAACGCGAGTACACCCTAGAGACCCCCGTTAGGATTTGGCTTCAGAATGGGTCCCCAGTGCCCCATAATTTTGAAAAGAGCAGTTTATGAGGATCGGTTTCAAAATAACTTGTAACAATGTACGTCCTTGCTTACGCCATCGATCATTGCTTTGAGTGGATGTTGTTTTATGCCGCTGATAACAATATTCTTGCCAAATTATGGAGGTAACACAACCAGTGGACAGTGTCACCAAGACGCATGGTTAACTCTGTCGCTGGTATTTCTAAGGACAAATCAGTGAGACACTTTATTTCTTTAATTACTTGCATTCATTTAGGGCGTATCTATATTGATATGGTTATAAAATAACCATGTTTTGCGTAAAACATTCCTTTTTATAGTGTCCTAAGCAGTTTAAAAATGCCTTGCATAACACAGTAACGTGCATCACCCTCTCTTTCTCTTACTCGCTCTCTCTCTCTCCCCCTCTCTCTCTCTCACTCTCTCTCTCTCTCTCTTAGAGAGAGGCGGATGCTTTGCTTTATTCAATTTCTCAGTTCTCCAGGGTAACATCAAGTACCATGTTACATTTGGGTATCAGCCAGCGGGCGATCGAAGTGTCTAGAATTATGTAGGTTCCTATTTCCTCCTGCAGCGGCGATAAACCTCCAATAACCTCAGATTCAAAAGGCAATAACTACTGGAAATGACGGATGAGGAATGAATGAGCGACAATATCAGCTCGAAAGCTCAACGAATTAAAGCGTAATCACTTCTTGGGAGGAGAGGCCCTGCCATTTAATCTTCAGTGGAAAAATAGATTTTTCAGCTTTTCGGCAAAAAATGTAATAAATTGTAGGATAATCTCAGGGATAAGATAAAATAATGCTTTGGTAGTGTTTGTTGAAGGTTCTGTGCATAATAGAATATGACAGGCATTATTTTAGACATTTCCGATTTAACATTTGGAAAAAAAGATACCTCTGTCCGTTGACATCACTTTGAACATTATGTTGTAGAAGTTATTCGGCCATTTATAAATCTGACACCTCTATGACAAAAATGGATTCCATTCCAATTTCATATTGTTCGCGTATATTCTAAGATGACAAGTGGTGTGCCTTTGCATTTGTTTGTGACAGAGCCGTTGTTGGAACCGGATACGGCTTTCCCGAAAACTTGTATCATCGCAGTTTGATGGTGATTCATATACACGTACACATTACATAGTCGGAACCGGTCAATGGGCGCTGCTTTAAGAAGTGATTTCTTATAATTATGGAAATAGTGTTACCGCTTTAGTCAGAAGTAAACGGCTTGATTTGAGAAATGAGTTAATTATTCAGACAGCCGTGAGACCAAAACAAATGTCAAGCTGGCTGATGTTTGAATGAATATGCGCTTGTTGTAGAATCCAGGGTTGACTATCACGTGTATTGACGTAAATTGAGTCAGCATATGTGCTGTACCCCAAGATTCCTTTGTATGAAAAAAATGTAATTCCAGAACAATCCCATCTTGTCATTAATGCTGAATGACTTTAAGAAGGCACGTCGCTGGGGAAACGCTAGTCTGCTGTATGTGCTCTTTCGAAAACGTCATTGATGTAAAATGAAAAGGGATGACTGACTGATTTTTGCTTTACACCATGTCACCCACGTAGTCTCACTTTGTATGGTAACTATTTAAATTGATGAGGGTCCTGTGCAAGAAGTGAAAATCATTTTGCCAAATTGATTACATCTGGCATTTAGCAGTAATGCTATACTACTTGTGCACAAATAAGAAAGTAGAATTATTGTTGAACTTTAAGACATTACGATCATGTTGTTTTACCTTCATTCTGTAAATGTTCTCCCCAAAATGGACACTAAAGGTCAGTATCGCGTAATGGAGCTACAATGCAAACTCGCGACGAAAATATATGAAGGAATAAGTGAAATTAGGTAATGATTCACGAAAAGGTGAGCCTGTCCTGCCTTTCCGGTAATTCATTCAAGCCGCACAATGTGCATTAAGTCTACGAAATGAAGTTAAATAGTTCTTTTCGACATGACATTTTACCAGGACTTCGCCCGTGACATGTGGTCCCAAAGTGTGTTCTGACATTCAAATTGATCCCAAAACAAGACAGTTGTTCAAAACGTAATGTGATATGGACATTGGCAAGCTTAAAATACGGTGCTTTACATCATGTTGTTTGGAAACTGTTTGCCAACATTTAGATGTATCAATTATGGACTAAATGTAATGTGGAATACACACTGAGGTTATGTCATATGTGTTTGAGTTGTTTGTAAGGGTGATATTTAAGATGACTTTCACACTTTGAACTACTGAACATATGATATCATCATCGTTGTATTCTTGTATCTAAGATCGACAATCACGCTGTTGATCACTGGATTGTCAAATTCGATTATTTATAGACCACTGCCATATAGCTTTAATATTGCTGAGAGCTGCGTAAAGCTAAACTCACTCTTAAATTAAAGTCATTTGATCTCAAGACGTCGATGTACTAATAATGCCTGCATGTTTCTGTATATAAGTGTTAAAGGTGAGAAATGTTCTGTGTGCTAAAATTAATGTCATGGATGACTTTGGTTTAAATGTGTGGCATGTATACTGACATAGATGTCTGTCGTTATGACAACATATGAGCTCATTGCTCGGGGATTTGTTCACTGTAGTGGCGATGAGTGTGAGCATGTCCCGCCCTATATGTAGCACCCGTCTCTCACAATTCGCTCACAATGTACGTGTATGTTGCATGAAGCGGCACAGCTTTACTCCCGCCATGTAGGGGGGCCTGTGAACCATACAGGCAATCGATGGACAAGACGATCTAGTTCACTGGTTGCAGACCGGTGAAGATCCGGGTTAGAATTGATCTTCAGTAACCCATGCTTGTCTTAAGATGCGACTAAGTGGTCAGGTTCGCTGACTTGGCTGCCACATGCTGACTGATACTCATGCTGTTGATCATTGGATTATCTGGTCACGCTCAATTATTTACAGCCAGCCGCCATATAACTGGAACGCTGCTAGGTGCGGCGTCAAACTAAACTCACCCACTCATCGGCTGGAATGAAACTGTGAACACTATGATATACACATAAGTTTAAGACATATCTTCATATAGCACAATAGGGACAGTTTAATGTCTCGGTCTGCCTCTTCTGTTGGTATCAGTTCACAAGAAATAAATGCTACAGTGTTCACAATATAACCGCAGGAATTTAGCCTAGCAGCACAAACATCGATCGGGTTCCAGTCAACACGAACCGTTAACTCCAAAGAATAACTGCCTTGATTATCACGGAAACACATATCACCGGTTGTAAAACCAGCGAAACAAGCTCACCTGGCGTTTCCCCTCTGACTGTGAGACCCCACACTCATCGCCCAGGGAATACAGCGTTCATCTGAATTGCTGTTATATATATGTTTTCACTGGATCAGTTGTGGAAATTAACCGGATGCTCGACGCCGCATGGTTCTTGTACGTGAAGTAATGCCACGTCTGGTGTTGTCCTACAACACGGGGTGACACGGAGGTGTTTCTCCTGTACACAGTGAAAGGAAAGGTCATCAACGTTGCTTTGGCAAGACACCTTAACATCAGGCGGCGGTATCACGCAAGAAAAACCCTGGCTGTCATGAACTCGTTTTTCTCATCTGTAGGTGGTTGATTAGATTCCGAATACCATGATGAAATGTATACAAGAGGCTGGAATTATGTATATAACGTTACGAATATAATATTTGATCGCGTACTCGATACTTTTTACGTTGCCCTCACGGGCATACTTGAACGTATCGGTGGGCATACACGTCGTACCCACAGTGAGAAGGCTTACAGAGATCCCATATGAATGTGGAAAAGGTTTTGTCGCTTCTGTTTACAGAGTTTGCCTGCTATAATAATTGAGGCATGCTGTTTTTGCTATGGTAACCAATAGTTCCAAGTGGGTGGCACTTAAATGTCAGCATGGAGATAACAGACAGCGCAGTTTCTTGTGTTCTTGAGAGAGTGAATGGGTTCGGTTCATTGCTGCGTTAAAAGATGTATCCGTTACATCACTTCATGTCATTTTAGGTCGGAGGAAAACCAGCGGTGATGCAGACGTTACCTCAGGGCCACGTTTCAGAGTGATTATGTGAGTTTGTTTTGGGCTGTGTTTAACAACATTCCTATTTTATTACGGAGCTGGTGAGGTGTTGGAGGCATGGCCGAAGTGAGTGAGTGTGGTTTCACGCCCAGCTTAGCAATACTACAGGTATATGGCGCTGGTCTGTAAAAACCAGGTTATGGCAAACCAGGTTATGAACACCATGAGGTTCGATCTACGATGGGAGCCGATGATACGAGTCAACCAAGTAAGCGAGCCTGGTCACCCTATCCCATTACACACCTCCTGCGACAAGCATGGGTCCCTGAGGATCAATTTTAACGTGGACCTTTGCGGGTTACCCTAAGTGATGAAGAGATTACGTAAGTGCGCTTACGTGTGTGTGAGAGGTACGACGTGATGAAGAGATGGTCCTGTCAAACCCGGATTCGAACCCATGATCAAAGGTTTCTGAATTGTAGCAGGAACGCAACCAACGCAACGTATGTCAACCTGTAAATTCAATATTCGTTCTTGAGCCTCACTTATTCCCATGATTACAGTTTTTGCTAAGATAATGGAATGGATCAAGGTCTTAGCACTTTTGTGTAATGCAGCACAACATAATGTTTGGATGCCGCCATTGTGAATGAGCGTTGTTTTACGGCTCTGTTGCAGTCTATCCACACCTGAACTGGGCTCCATGATTTTCATTATTTGAGGGGGCGTGTGCGTGTGTGCATGCGTGTATGCGTGTGTGTGCGCGTGTGGGGAGTGAGGAGTGTAGTGGCGCTTGACCGCCTCTAATCAATATGTTATTATATTGTACAACCGCCCGACAATCGGCCTTGAAGCAAGATTAAATGCTTGCAGCGACAAAGTGAAGGTTTCTTTTAAAATCGTTTCATTGTAACGTTGTCTATTTTCGTCTTAGATGAAAATGCGCAAACAGCAAGCAAACATTTATTAATAAGGACAAAACTCTCACAGACGCACTGACGTCAATACCAGTATCCATGACTAATATTGAGATTGAAACCATGAATATTGTGTAGGAAGTACTGTCCTTTACATAACGGGTTTGCTCGACTGACCTTGCGGTGCCTCCTGCATTTCATTCACCAAATACTAAAACTTTTCACAATCATAATCACCGTGTAATGTAATTTAATAATAAATAATTAAATAAATTAATAAATCATTTTAGTCCGAGACGAAGATTATTTAAAGAAACTGCATGAAGTGATTGAGGAAAGGTATAAACTCCTTATAGTTTTTAGCCATAGTGTGAAGAAACTTTGTAATGGAAAATAAAACTTTATTAAACTGAATGTCACAAAATGAAACTGACGAATTCATCTCTTGCGGTAGGACTTATGTCACGCGATCATAGTCCATCGTCTACTACTTATGGTACGTGTCTGGATGTTGATAAGGGAAGATTGTAAAACTTTTTATTACCACCGTTGTAGAGATCGTCGAGAGTTACTGGTAAGCTAGGGCTTTGCGAGAGAACGAACTGCAGTTCGATAGGGTTTACGTCTGGTGACCTAGCTGGTTACATCATGCGTACAATCGTCTCCTCGAAGTAGGCATCAACGATCCTGCCACTGTGCGGTCAAGCGTAATTGTTCATGAGGACACTACGGTAATATCGCATAAAGATGTAGCATTAATGCAGAATGACGTGTTTGAGGCACACACCTTTCATCTTGTCACAATATGTGACTGTCCTTGACCACCACCCCAAATCATGATTGACCTCCCAACTTAGAGGTGATGTTAGACCATGCTGATTTGTCTGCCCATCATCCGGGCTAGTTGAGGTCTAGACATTATCCGCGCCCAGTTCTGGTCTGCCCAATTGACAAGATCTTCAGTCCAAATCAAATGCGCCTGTCTGTGATTTAGGATCAGTGGGATTCAGGAGGCATGCCCTCTGTGACCGGAGACTAGAATCACGTAGACGACTGGGCACTTTCTGAGTAGAAACGTGAACATATTCTACTGGTCATTTCTGAGTGTGACGACATTCACGAAGCGATGATTTTAAGCTGCAATCAAGAGACTTATGTCTTCTTGTGAGGTTAGCTCTGTTAACCCGCTGTACATGGAGACCCAAACATCCGGTAGCTGATCCAGACTACTGGTAGCTGATCCAAACTTCTGGTATCTACTTCGTGACCGGCAGACAACAAGGTTGAATCCAACGTGACGTTATGCGTGGTCAGTTTAAATCAGGCCTATACATCCGCCAAGCTCTTCAATCGTCAGACGAGGCGTTTGTTGATGAAAGGGCATGCGTGCATTTAATTGCTTGCATTAGCAGCAACTCTTGTGGACTCTGTTAACGATTTGCAAAGCATATGTCACGATAACGTATGTGTTCAAGCACCTCGTGCACATCCTCTTAAGAAGCATGCATTCTCCTGATCACTCTGAAATTGTGTGTTGGACGGGTGTGGAGAAGGCCGTGTGCGTATATATGTGTGTTGGGGGTAGGGGTGTGGGGGTGCCGATGTAGAGGTGTGGTAATCATTGAATGTTGATCGGGATATCAGCCAATTTATGAATGTGTTTTTGACATAATCAAAACTCGCTCCTTAGAAAAGTATGACCGGGGAAGGAAACTACTATATGTATGCCCGTTAAAATACTCAACAGGAAACACGGAGAAGAAAATACGTTGTTACATGAACGTAAAATATAAAATTACAGAGAATAAAAATTCATGAGTAATACGAAGAGAGGCATTTTATTCCACCTGCATGTATATCGATGAATAGTCTTTGCATATTTGCGAGTTTTAGTTGTCAAAGAGATTTTTAGGATATTAAGCAAGAAAACCCTGTCTGAACAGCTAGGATGATGGGCCATATTTAGCACCAGGAGCCTCTTGAAGAAGACACTGTGTGCATAGTCTGGCTTACCTACTTTCTCTTTTCATCCACGTTTTGTGGATACATATGGGGTCTTGTATAAATGTAGGTCACGTATGTCACGTGATCGATGTAAACTGATTCCGATGAAGCTAGGGCATGAGGTAACACGATAATATACGTTGAAACAAATAATTGGACAGTTTACTACTTTGTAAATTCCGAGTCTGACATTCCAAGCTCTAGTATCTACAGGCGCAGATCCGATTGAAATGGCAAAATAATAATAATGATGTTTATGGCGTTTATATTGTGCTGTCTCCATGCCATGAAGATACGCTCAAAGCTCATCACACATTATTACCTCAAATAACCCCGATACAATGGTTGTGATGACAATCATACGATTTAATTAGTGATACCATATGTTTTCGAAAAGTGTAAGCTTATCCCAGAAGTCTTAAGCAGAACAGACGTGTAGCTGACATCTCATCAAGAGCTGATTAATGTTTTTTTTATGTTTTCAGGTTCTTCGAGCAACAGCAAGAAATGAAGAAACTATTTAAGAGGCTACTGTCAAATACAGAATCTGGCAACTTTATTTTTGACGACGATAGGCTTCGAGGGCATGCCCGGATCGTTATGAACAGTTTAGGGGCTGCAGTTGACAGCCTGGATGATTCCTCCAGTTTGAGCAGCATGCTGGTGTCACTTGGAGAGAAACACGCGGCCTACAACGTGAAAGGGGAAATGATTTCAGTATGTGATTATGTCTTTAATCTCCAGATGATATCATTTGATGTGGTGCATACAAATAGTTATACATTATTGAAGTGAGTGTGAGTGAGTGAATTTAGTTTTACGCCGCACCCAACAATATTCCAGCCACATGGCGGCGGTCTGTAAATAATCGAGTCTGGACCAGACAATCCAGTGATCAACAACATGAGCATCGATCTGCGCAAATGGAAACCGATGACACGTGTCAACTAAGTCAGCAAGCCTGACCACCCGATCCCGTTAGTCGCCTCTTACCACAAGCATTGTCGCCTTTTATGGCAAACATGGGTTGCTGAAGGTCTGTTCTACCCCGGACGTTCACGAGTCATATACATTAGTGAAACAAAGACAGCGGAGAGACGTCTCATCTGTTTTGTTCAGACCATTCTGGTGCTTCGAATGTATGTGGAATTCCTGATAATCATGTAGAGCACTGATACTGCGTTAACGTGGGTTGGTTGTTTAACGTCTCAGCCTTCATTACTCCAGCTATCTGGCGTCGGTATGTAAATAATCTAGTATGGACCAGATAATCCAGTGATCAACAGCATGATTAATCTACGCAGTTGGGATACCATGCCATCTGTCAGTCAAGACAGCGAGCCTGAGAACCCGATCTCACAAGATGTTTTACTGAAGATCAATTCTAACCCGGATCTTCACGGGTTGACTGCTTTAAGCATTACTTACTCGTGGAATACGCGAGAAACGTAACCTTTACCTAATATCCATGCGGTCATGGCGGACACGTTGAGCTGGGCATTGAACTTATGTCTGTGGTCAGTTGTACATTCTGCATCCTTGCTGTTCTGGATGCATTTGTATACTGTCCGGAGTGACATGTGTTGCTCAAACCATTGTTAGAGATCCTCCACATTTGAACGGTGCCCTTTTGCAATGCTCACTTTGCAATTCAACCTTGAATCTCTGGTTTTCTGTAAGTTGTACAGAGCCAGTGTTGCCGTTGCATTAGACTGAACCAAATATACTCTAATTGCATTTTACTTTTCGATACATATACGTGCGTTTAGAATAGTTATAAACAGACACATACCCAACCTCTTAAGGGAACGAGCCAATTGACTAAGGAAGATTTATCTTAGAGACAGTCCTGATCCATTGAAATATTGCCACATTAATGTTCCTGCATATTTACTCGCAAAAAGTACATATAGGTTTTCACGCGAATGTGTTTGGGGATGGTTAATATCCTGCGTTGGGAATAAATATTGTATTTAGCGAGCCTTGATGAGCTCAATACATAGTATTTATTCCTAATGCAGGATATATATATCAACCATCCCAAAACATACGAGTGTGATAACCTATTTCTCATACAATGTCATTCTTACTTTAGAATTTAAAAAAATGTGATTTCATTTGCAACAGATCATGAAACTAAACTTCCTGTGATGTGCCCGCATATCTATGACGTCACAAATGTGTGCGTAGTAATACGTGACGTCACAAGCTCAGTGACGCAGTTTTCTACCGAACACTCATTTGACTGCGTTACATCATGTAGTTCCCAGTCAGCTTTTATGTTAAAGAGCGTATTGTTGTCAAGGAATATTAACTTAGTTTGAAAAATGATAGAAAACCCTTGTGGAATTGGGAAAAATTTCAGTTACACTTTTGAACAACAAATATAGTGTTCGCCAGGCATTTTGCAAGCGCTCTTGTCAACTAACAAAGTGTCAAACAGTTCATTCGAGATTTTCCTGGCTGCTGTCCGAGTCAGTGATTGCAAGACGCTTGCGTTTCGGTGCTAACGAAGTCATAATCAGTCCCATCTATCATTACGAGACAACAATTTTCACTCATCAAGGCACTCACAGTACCGTAACCACGGCCGTCAATCTGGACACGATAGATGGGCGTGACGCCATGTTTGTTTACAGTGTGAAAGTATTCCCTAAAATTTGCATATGACCTCTCTAATTTGCATCGGCATCCGTATATGACCGCAACGGATACCGAAAATATCCGTTGGTTTTATCCTGCAAAGAACACTATCCATTGTATGATAAAGTATATAACCACACTATGCGTTTACTAATAAAAGAATTAATAACTAGTACCTGTCTATATTGGAGAGAACTGAGCTCAAAATCATAAGAAAATAAATGTTGATCACAAGCCAAATCCCCATCCCGATCCTCTGAAAATCAAATGCTGTTCCCTAAATGGATATCAACAGAGAGATCGATGTTACACAATTACACTGTATAGCCGGTTAAATCGTGTGTATGCTTGGTCTATAATCGCCTTTACACATATTGCAACTTTGCACTTTACTTTCTTTGATATAAAGGAAGCTTGATAGAACCTGAAAATTAGGACATTATCCTCCATTAGCTAAGGTGCCGGTTTCCCCCGTGGCTTGTTATAATGGGATTGCACTAACTGCTACTATATCTGGAGTGTAAGGACGATTAAAGGGTGTGATCCCAGCTTCCTGATCAGCTCATCGCCCCAGTTACGTTACCTTACACCTTGATGCATATTTAATAACAATAACACCATGCCATCAGTTTCTATTCGTCTTGAACAGAACAATGCGTGGTTGAATATTCATGATTCATATGAAAAGATAATGGTTTCTGGTATATTAGACTATATATGACCTTAGTACGTGGAGTATGTCATTTTGGATATGTAGGGCGCGGAAATATCAGTAATATGGTGAAAATACAACTTGGCATGGGGTTTCTGTAAACTGTTTGCCGGACATATTAACCTGATATTAATGATAACAACTTGAAAATATTTGGCTCCCATTTTCATAGAAGACAACTTAATGTTTTTAGAGCGATGGACAATTCCATTGCTCCGAAATGCTTGATTGTTCTGTCAGTAGTATTGTGTATCCGTAGAGGCTTACACATGGGAATCGACAATAAACAACATCAAGTAAGGTTTTCCGCCTATATTTTCCTTTGATATTGATTTACTACTCTGTACTTTAAAGTAATCTCAGGTACGCATCACTGACGAGGGGGGACACGTGACCTAGCTGTTTGAAACTTCACGATTACTTCTGCAGATTACTTCCCTTTGGTATGTCAGAACTGTGACATGTCCATGCTTTTACAGCCTAAAACCACGCTGCCATTGACATTGTTTTTATATACTGTTGTTCCAAATTACAGAATCGTACATATGCCATTTTTTCTAACAGTTTTATGAAATATAAATAGTCATATTGTTTGACTTGGACATTTTTTTTTCAAATAACGTCCATAACCAATCTTTTTTCCTATGTTACAGTTCCTTTGGCCAGCTATAAGGGACGCGATGAAGGTTAAGCTCGGCGACCAGTTCACGCAGGAGACGGAGCTGGCATGGCGTCATGTTTTTGAATATATAAAAAGCAATTTATCTGAAGGCATCAAGCAAGGAGAGCTAGAACTTATGGAAACGAGAGAAGACAATTCCGTAGTGTTTTAAACATGTCTCACTAACAGCCTGATTCAAGCCACTACTACGTCCCGCAGAGATCAATACAAGACCAAGGTGTGACTGGTGTCATTATGTTTGCGTATTATGCAGACATGGAAGCATAGAAGGTTCAACAGAAGATTTAATTAACAGTCACAGATATTGTGCTATTCTTTTATCAGGTTATGTAGCATCTGAAATGGCGGGGGAGATCCGTGCCGAGGAGAGAAAGCAGTATCGAGACATGCACCAAACGATGTCCTACAGAAAATTTGAGCGCGAACATGCGCCAATCAATCTCATAATACTCCTTTATTACCATGCTTCAAGCAAGAGATGTGATTCAATGGTTTAGTTCACCTCAAATACCTCTTGAAATGCCAATCACAATGTAGCAAATATTTAGCAAGAAAAAAATCCTTTCCGTCGACAAAAATCCAAGCTTAGATTGAAGAAGCTATCATTGTCCGTGTATTGATGATGGAATCTGGAGACGTTGCTCTCATGGGGTTCGAGTAAGATTTGCCAAGACTACAACCTAATAACATGTATCCACATTCACCTATAAAAGACTGTGGTATGAAGCAATGTTGTATAAGGCAGGGGTAGAGGAATGTGAATAATCTGTGATTCTGTTGGAATAGGTCATAGTCTGTTACTGAGCGCTAGGTGGACATTAAGAACATGGACCTACATTGTGACCTAATATTGCATATATTGTGCTTGACCTAGCCATTGTATGAAACATTATTATATTCATTGTTCATTGTTTCTTGATGTCATAACCTGTGACACCGAGTGACGCCATAATCAACACGCTGACGTCGAAACGTTTTTTTTGTGAAGTCCATATGATTCAAGCAAGATATGAATATGTGTGTGAAGTCTTTTGGATTATGAAAGCTTGAACGAGATGTCAACAAAATAAATGTCTCCTTCCCTCGTGCCCTGTTCTTACGGTCCTGAAGTCTATCCACATAGGGCCAATCTTCACGGCAGTAGATAAGGTAGAAGATTGGGGGATTCTTTCGGATAATACATTCATCGATTCTATCAACCTGGATTTGAACTGGATATATTGTGAGTGACAATCTGGAATTGAAATCGAAAGCAGAATAGTTTTCTGGAAAGAAACTTGATATTTATGTTCACTGTCAATATTGTGTCGTTTCTCTGTGAACGAACCCTCTCGGATGATATATATACATATATATATATATTATATATATATAGTAAGTAAATGGTAAGTTCAGCTGTTGTCATGTTTTGCTTCCTTTTAGTATTCTATCCTTGGCCACAGTCTACAGTAAATATAGCACTAAAGGACAGTACTATAATCTGCTGGCACCTGGTGGCACAGGCTGCCATTACTGTCACAGAGGTGAGCCCCTATCACGGTTTCCCGACGGACAGTTGTAATTAGACTTGCGGTAATTTAGTATATTAGTAATCTCTTAGATTATGGACAGTAAATGTAGTGATGGTGACGGATGAACTTGAAGGGTCTACATAAATGCGATCCTCTATGGGAAGGGGAAAGTAGAACATCATGCACTTGTGTTGCTGGTTCTAATATACGCAAACATCACTTTTGTAAAATGTGCGTTGAGGCCTTTCTTAATGTTACTTTAAATGTGGAAAAATTATTGCTTTGAAGTTTTCGTACAGCCTATACCATTCCTTCATCTTTTAAAGATTGCGATGTGGATGTGAATCCAGAGAATGCAAATGATCATCACCCCAAATATCCCTTTGTAGGGCCTATACTGAAGACAGTACTAGTGTGCATGATACGCCCATGTGTGCATGTCCTAAAGTGGTGTCAGTACTAGTATGCATGATACGCCTATGTGTGCATGTCATATGTTGGGGCACACACCAGTTGGCACAATGCTGCCGCGTGTGCAGGTCCTTTATTGGTGTCAACCGCCATACACCAGTCTGGTCATATTGCGGTACCGTCTCTTGTTTGAATGACACGTCAATGGAAGTAGGTCCTATATTGGTGTCACTCCTAGTGGCACGATACACCCATGTGTGCACGTCCTGTGATTGTGCACATTCTGTCTGAATGATACGTCCATGGGAGTAGGTCCAATATCAGTGTCAACCCTTGCGTTACACCCATGTGTGCAGGTCATGACTGTGCACACCCTATCGGAATGACAAGCCCATGGGAATGGTCCAGTTTTGGTGTCACCCCTTGTGGCACGATTCGCACATGTGTGCAGGTCCTATAACTGAGCACGTACTATCTGAAAGATACGCCCATGTGAGTGGTCCAGTATTGGTGTCACCCCTTGTTGCACGATTCGCACATGTGTGCAGGTCCTATAACTGTGTACGCCCTATCTGAATGATACGTCCATGGGAGTGGTCCAATACTGGTGTCACCCCTTGTTGCACGATTCGCCCATGTGTGCAGGTCCTATAACTGTACACATCCTGTGTAAATGATACGCCCATAAAAGTAGGCCCATTGTTGGTGTCACCCCTTGTGGCACGATTCGCACATGTGTGCACGTCATGATTGTGCACACCCTGTGTGAATGATACGCCCATGGGAGTGGTCCAGTATTGGTGTCACCCCTTGTGGTACGATTCGCACATGTGTGCACGTCATGATTGTGCACACCCTGTGTGAATGATACGTCCATGGGAGTGGTCCAGTATTGGTGTCACCCCTTGTGGCACGATTCGCACATGTGTGCACGTCATGATTGTGCACACCCTGTGTGAATGATACGTCCATGGGAGTGGTCCAGTATTGGTGTCACCCCTTGTGGCACGATTCGCACATGTGTGCACGTCATGATTGTGCACACCCTGTGTGAATGATACGCCCATGGGAGTGGTCCAGTATTGGTGTCACCCCTTGTGGTACGATTCGCACATGTGTGCACGTCATGATTGTGCACACCCTGTGTGAATGATACGTCCATGGGAGTGGTCCAGTATTGGTGTCACCCCTTGTGGTACGATTCGCACATGTGTGCACGTCATGATTGTGCACACCCTGTGTGAATGATACGCCCATGGGAGTGGTCCAGTATTGGTGTCACCCCTTGTGGTACGATTCGCACATGTGTGCACGTCATGATTGTGCACACCCTGTGTGAATGATACGCCCATGGGAGTGGTCCAGTATTGGTGTCACCCCTTGTGGTACGATTCGCACATATGTGCACGTCATGATTGTGCACACCCTGTGTGAATGATACGCCCATGGGAGTGGTCCAGTATTGGTGTCACCCCTTGTGGCACGATTCGCACATGTGTGCACGTCATGATTGTGCACACCCTGTGTGAATGATACGCCCATGGGAGTGGTCCAGTATTGGTGTCACCCCTTGTGGTACGATTCGCACATGTGTGCACGTCATGATTGTGCACACCCTGTGTGAATGATACGCCCATGGGAGTGGTCCAGTATTGGTGTCACCCCTTGTAGTACGATTCGCACATGTGTGCACGTCATGATTGTGCACACCCTGTGTGAATGATACGCCCATGGGAGTGGTCCAGTATTGGTGTCACCCCTTGTGGTACGATTCGCACATGTGTGCACGTCATGATTGTGCACACCCTGTGTGAATGATACGCCCATGGGAGTGGTCCAGTATTGGTGTCACCCCTTGTGGCACGATTCGCACGCGTGTGCAGGTCCTATAACTGTACACACCCTGTGTGAATGATACGCCCATGGGAGTGGTCCAGCATTGGTGTCACCCCTTGTGGCACGATTCGCACGCGTGTGCAGGTCCTATGATTGTGCAAACCCGGTCTGAATGATACGACCATGCGTGCAGGATGTACACTGGTGTCATCCCTTCTGCACGTATTTGTGTCTGTATTGTGCTGGTGCCAGTAGTTATCTGCGTGTTCTCTACACTGGTGTCACCCGAAGTGTGCATGGTACATCCTGGGAGACCCTACAGAATGAAGGCCCTCTGGCCATCTCTCACATTTCCCATGACACGCCCATGTGTGACTGACTATTACTGGTTCCCATGATCCCAAATATGCATGATACTTCCATATTCATGTCAAGTATGGATTGTACGTCCACGTGTGCAGTTCCTATTTGATGTCCATCACCACTTGTATGCATTGTGTGTCTATGTCTACAGGTCCTATACTGGTGCTCACCACTCATTTTATGCACCAACCATAAATCTACAATATGTGACCTCAGTGTAAGGTCCCATATACTTGACTTCCATCCCTAGTATGGAGTATAACATGTGCAGATCCTCAAAGTTGGGCATCAATCCTAGAATGCGTTACATTCATTTGCGTAAAGGGTAGTTCTTATGATGGCACATTGTTATGATGCTCCTGACAGCTCCTTGATGAGACAGTAGAGTGTTTGTATGGTGTATCAGACGCTGCTGATCTTACCGAGAGAAGTTAGAAGTGGAACTTATTGTACCCAAGGCAAGGCCTGGTCGGCGTGCTGTCAGTATCTGTCTATGTTAAACTGCGGCATGGTATCTTCTTCGGCTAATGCTAGACAACCAGCACTAGTTTTAATTAGTGCAAGCAGAAATGTGCATTCGCCTGGATGTATTATTTCAGAAGTATTCAACGTGCTGTTTGCACCCATTTCACGCACCTCTGATGCACCACTGTTTCTGCCCACCACTCCCTGAATACATTATGCGCCCTTCTGTGCAGCTCCAATGCTACTGCCCACCAACCGTAGTGTGCAGTGTACACTGTGACAATTTATAGTCCTATACCGTATACGCATCTGTTATCCTTTACTATAAACTGCAATCTGTACTGGTCCTTAACTGTCAACAACCACTCCTTATGTGCAGTAAATACCTCTATACACTGTTATCTCTTAGTATCTAACTGTTATCGCTTAGTATCCAACTACTGTCGACACCCACCCATTCTGTGCAGTATACACCTCTATATGTTGTTATCCCTAGCCGTAAACTGCAGTCTTTACAGGTCCTATACTGTCGATATTCACCTCTTATGTGCAGTATGCAACTCTATATGCTGTTATCTCACAACAATACACTGCAGCCAGTTCAGGTCCTATACTGTCGACATCTACCTCTTGTGTGCAGTATACACCTCTATATGCTGTTATCCCCAGCCGTAAACTGCAGTCTGTACAGGTTCTATACTGTCGACATCCACATCTTGTGTGCAGTATACACTTCTATATACTGTTATCCCCCAGGATTAAACTGCAGTCTGTACAGGTTCTATACTGTCGACACCCACCCCTTGTGTGCAGTATACACCTCTATATACTGTTATCCCCTACAATATACTGCATACAATGCATGTCCTATCCTGTCGACATCCACCCCTTGTGTGCAGTATACACCTCTATATACTGTTATATACAAATATCATACTGCAGTCTGTACAGGTCCTATACTGTCGACACCCACCCCTTGTGTGCAGTATACACCTCTATATACTGTTATCCCCTACAATATACTGCATACAATGCAGGTCCTATCCTGTCGACATCCACCCCTTGTGTGCAGTATACACCTCTATATACTGTTATCCCCTACAATATACTGCAGACAATGCAGGTCCTATCCTGTCGACATCCACCCCTCGTGTTCAGTATACACCTCTATATACTGTTATCCCCTACACTATACTGCAGACAATGCAGGTCCTATCCTGTCGACATCCACCCCTTGTGTGCAATATACACCTCTATATACTGTTATCCCCTACACTATATTGCAGACAATGCAGGTCCTATTACTGTCGACATCCACCCCTTGTGTGACGTTTCTCTAACTCTATTTACTATCTTATACTGTTTTCCTCATATGAAGGTTTCCCCTCATGTTTATGTACTATCCTACTTGTCGCCATGGATGGCGTACGGAAGTCACTTCGAATTCTGCATATTGTGTTATTGATATTTTTGGTATGCAGTATGCGCCTGTTCGTGCAGTTCCAATACCAGTCTTTACCTATCCTACACTTGTGTCAACTCGTATTCTGCCCCTAACAACCCCTAGTGTGCCCATAGTACACCTCCATGTTCTACTGCTACAGCCAGTCAATAGAGTACTCCGAGTATGTTTATGTTCATTACTGTTCTTCAGCAGCCCTCGGGGTCAGCTTACAAACCTGTAGGCTACTACTCATTCCTAATCAGCCGTGAGTTTGTTCACCTGACTAACGTACATCATACCCCTCGGTGTAATGGTTCAGTGAGCAGCAACCGCGATCACAAATCCTAAAAGAAAACTGCCGATAGCATTGCTAACAATCCATTGTCTTCAATAGACACCCCTGTGTCGATGTTCGCCTCCTCCCTTGCTTGTGTGCAACAGACACCTCTGTGTACAGGTCCTATACATTTGGTCAGCATCACCTGTGTGCCATAGACGCCTTTGTGTACACGTCCTATACTGTTGGTCAGCATCACCTGCATCATAGACAGCCTCTGTGTACAACTGCTATTGTTCACCTTCCGTTGTGGTATACTGTTCGCCAGCCATATGGACATTATCCCTGCTGTATACAGGTCATAGATTGTTGTTCATCTCCCAAGTGTGTAGTATACCCCGTTTGCTTATACTTGTAACCTTAGTGTTTATTATACACATTCCTAGATCTGTACCAGTCATATGTATCTGGCAACCATCGTTAGTGTGCAATATATACATATGTGTACAGGTTCAATGCCTGTGAACCAGCATTATTGGAAGTGTATTACCCACGTGTACATGTCCAGTGCTTCTGTCAACCAATATTCATCAGCATGTGTATCTCTCCTCTATGCACAGGTTCAGTGCTTCTGTCAAATACTCTTAGCAGGCAACGTATTTGTCTTAGTTCATGTCCAGTACTTCTGTCAACCAATCTTCGTGGACAGTGTATGGCTCTATGCACAGGTCCAGTGCTTCTGTCAACCAGCCTTAGTTGACAGTGTATGCCTCTATGCACAGGTTCAGTGCCGTCGTCAGATACTCTTAGTAGGTACTATATGTCTCTGTGTACTTCTGCCAACCAGTCTTTGTGAGCAGTGTATGATTCTATGCACAGGCCCAGTGCTCCTGTCAATCAATCTTAGTGGACAGCGTATACTTCTGTGCACAGATCCTGTGCTTCGGTCAGCCAGTCTAATGGACAATATATGGCTCTATTCACGTGTCCAGAGCTTCTGTCAACCAGTCTTAGTGAACAGTGTATGCCTCTTATGTATGTAGGCATGTGTCCTGTGCATGTCCGTTCCCGTTACGCATCGCCTTTAAACTCTCAATTGCACTTTGAATCACACAATCGTTTTTTTTTAGATTCCCATTCAAGAGATGGTTTAGTAATGAAGCAGTTGAAGAAGGGAGCAGGCTTGCTGCCACTTGTACGTGGGTGCATCTGTTTTCTACTGCTTGTTTTACAATGCTGGCTGTTTACATAACATGATATCAAGCCGCAGTTTGAAATGGGCAACCCACTTTCTATACATACCACAGCCGACTAGTCTTTTTGTTATCCCCATAAATGTCGAGTGCCATCTTGTAATGCCATCTGCGATGTATCCAATCACTGTCCTCCCTTTCTCCATTAGACGAAGCCACGGAAGCATTCCTTGGTACCTTGAGTAAACAAATTTCTTTTTTCTGCTGTGGCCTGCAAAGATGGAAAACACGTTGGCTTTATTGTCATGATTTTATTACCAACTATTTTCGCGATGGACAAAATATATTCTGGCGAGCATGTTCTTGTTTTGACACTTCATTAACACTTAAACACCTTGTCAACGTGTATTGAAACATGCTTTTCATCATTAAGAGTTTTTTTTTGTTATTTAACGTTTTCGAAATGATGAACTTTTGATATTAAAACTTGTATTGTATAATTAAACTGTACTTTGAAATCGAATATGAATGATGTAAGCTTGTATTTTCAGTTTTAACTTAGTCAGTTTCAGATGCATATGTCATTGAATATCACCCTTTGTTGACATATTCCAGTCAAAGTTCAATTACCTTACGAGACACTCACATCGCCAGTATGCAGATCAAGACATATTGTAACATATTTATAACGCTGGTGAATACCACCAACACTTAGCTCTGTTTCCAAAAATACCCTTTTCAGAGCCAATTCCGGCTGAAAGATCTATCGATGACTTGATGTATTTAATTTATGAGCGTTGTTTTCTGAAAGTGATGTGTCACGTGGTATGATCAATAGCATGTAGATTTTGCATGTAGACGTGTCGTGTAGTCAAGTGCACAAACATGGTTGCGATAACACCATACTTTCTCAGCAGGAAGTACGTCAAAAGACGACAATCGCGATATTGACCCAGTAGCTGTGATTGTGACATCAAACAATGGAGGTGTTCAACTCAGGTAGTGCGAGACAACACTAAAAGAACCTGACAACCATTTTTACCAAATTGACACTCAAACGAGAAAAGTTCGATTTTGGGGGAAAATGTTCTTTTTTATATGCACACTTTATCAACCACGGTTACATTTCCGTGTACGCGCAGTAAAGACAGTACTTATAGGATATATATAACCGAGACTAGTCTAGGTATTAGGGTTAATAAGAGCAATCTTGTGTTCTCGTTATAGAGTTGAGCCTTTGTGTTTAAGGGATCAAACATTTCGGAACGAAGTAATTTACAACAATCCGCCATAAAAGACCGATCGAATACTGATTTTTCAGGGAAATGGATTGGACGTTTTCAGTGAAGAAGGAATGCCACCGTGTGGACACCTGCGCATATGTCTTGGTAGTCTTCATTGCCAAGCATCGGCTAATGGAGAAACATGGAAAAAATGACCCTTTTATCATCTTTTTCTTGAATGCTGAAAAAATTCTGGATAACATTCTCAAAGCTAAGAAGGTTTATATATGACGGGAATGGATTTACTAATATTTTTCTGAAATTGCTAGTTTTTCAAACCATTAATTAACACTGCTTACACTGAAGTTTTGTAATCTTGTTTAAAGTAGCAAATGTATATCTTCCACCATTCTTAGCAAAAGACATTTCAATGACCCAAGTTTCTGAGATTTATAAGTCTATCTACCTTCCTCATATGTGTCCAATTTGAAGTCGCCAATCCATACTGTTGCCAGCGCAACCAAGGAAACACCATGGCCTGCTTACACTGAAGTTTTGTAATCTTGTTTAAAGTAGCAAATGTATATCTTCCACCATTCTTAGCAAAAGACATTTCAATGACCCAAGTTTCTGAGATTTATAAGTCTATCTACCTTCCTCATATGTGTCCAATTTGAAGTCGCCAATCCATACTGTTGCCAGCGCAACCAAGGAAACACCATGGCCAGTTTCATGATGCTGGAGATACTGCTGAAGCTAAACACATCATTACGAGTTCCCATTCATAGGCATGCGTGTTTCAGGGTTCAAACCTTATCTGCAAATAACCATCAAGATCGAATGATAGAGGAATTTCGTGTTTTATTTCACACGAAATGTAATAAACATGTATAGCAATGTGGGCAGTTCATCATGGCGGACAGGAACAATCAATCAAGTGAAATAAACCGCTGTACTTGTGGAAGTTATAATGGTAATAGCTTGACCAGCTGGACCGCTGTTCTGTCCAGGGTCATCATCTGGTAGCCAATGGTCAGGAAAGAGCACGTCTGGACAAAAGGCTTACAACTGACCTCGTTCCGACGGGTTTGTCTCGAGGCAAGGCCTTTGAGGTTTTGTAGGGTATAGCGCCCGTTCTTTGTTTGCCACCAATATACAGCTCACACTGTGTCATAGAGTTACAAGTAAAGGTGCTCGGCTTGATAACCGATAAATGCACAGATGATATGTAACCGGAGACTTGTCCACCATGCTTACTATTTACTGCGGCAACACTGCCAAGGTGGTAAATAATCAACTGAATGGGATTAACCGGGAAATCTTCAAGAATGAGATTAAACTAGCAACATGAACATCTAAAACTGACATTAAAATTGATGTTCGATAATTGCATATAAGTAGCTTCTCTAGCTCATGCCCACTCACATTCCTCCGTTACTAAAGGTGAACTATTAAAAATACATTTGAGACAGCATGCTTTGTACGACCTTTATAATTGAGAAAAAAGTTGTTTCTTACTGAAAAGATAGCTCTGTACACATTTTGCTGTGTTGCCAGCTGAATGAATTTAGGTCTGTCGTCTTTGATCGTATGAGATCAGTATCGTCATTGGTGTTTTTATTATTCGCTAATGCTGTGTAAATCTGAACGGTTTCATCATAATCATCATCATCATTAGCAGCATCACCATCACCGTCGTCATCATCGTCATCATCGTCATCGTCTCTATCATCATTGCAATCATCGTCACCATCATCAACATCCCAGGGTACACATTCGTCTTTGTCGTCGTCAAAATCATCATAATTACATGTTAAAGACAATACAGTATCAGTGTTTCTCGTGAAGAAAGAATATTATAAACATTCTTCATACTGCGGGGTTACATAAAAATACTAATATCCCATCAATATCCTTCAGTTGGAATTAACGTGATTCTAAATTTAAGGCAACTTGTATACAATATTAGTTTTGTACTGTATAAGTACTGTATTCAAATGATACGTGATAACTGATGAGGTCCATTATGAAATTCAATCATGACGTCCATGACAGCATGCAGGCTGTAATCGCCATTTATATATGGACTATGTATCTATAAAGTGGTCATAAGGGAACACTTCACACAGCCCATTATGAGTAGGCACTGTCGTGATATTGCTTCAATATAATCAGGAGAAGCATAAATTCTCACCCTCTTGCTCGCTTTATTATTACACACACATTAGGGCTCAATCATGGGCTATTGGGAAACCTAGTCTGCTCTTTGTTCCTATTACAGTGACTGAACTTTGTACTATTTAGAAACATGTCTTTACTTACGAGATAGTGAAACAAGCAGTGCATGATAGATATTATGATGAAGTCTTTTCATGCAGAAGGAAACGTTTGAATCAAAGAACTCAATGTCAAAGAAAACCACAACATGTCATTCTAGATTCTATGTCCATTTCATCATTGGCTACAGTTACCACAATCATTTCCTGACAAATTTTCTTTTACCGAATTCTCAGGTTGTTTGTATGATAGGCGTTCATTGATTGAGACCCGCCATTTAGTAACAAGACGCTTGAATCTAAGATATGAGTCCATTGTATTCCTAAGATATTGTATACAGAAAAACACGCCCCATGTGAAATATGAGAGAAAGCGGTCATGCCGCGAACTGGTAGTTTCAGCTCAGTTTACTCAAGAATCTGATCATTTTGCTGTAGTTCGTTACAATGTTGCCGGGGAGTTGTCTTCAAGAGCTGTATCGTTGAGTGAGTCATACTTAGTTTGAACAAAAGGCGTATCAAGACCAAAGTACATAATTGATAAATCAGGCACTGCGGTGCCAGCGCCCGTACTGGCACGAACCTGGTATTGTTTTCTGCACGTCAGATATTGGAGGTTTACCTTAAATGAAGCAGAACGGGACTGAGGTCAGAATATGTTTGTGTGAGTTGAGTGACGCCACACTGAGGTGCATTCTCGCCAAATGACAGTAAGCCATAAATAATCGAGATATTTCTGTTATGTCTGTAGCTATTCGTAGGATAATAAACGCACCAAAACCATTTCCATCATGATGAGAAATATGATATCAATATTGAGATATCCAAAGATGTATAAGTGACATGGAACATCTTGTGAGCTTGCGTTGTATGTTTCTTCTTTCCAAGATGGCCAAGCAGTTAACATTCGCCAATACTTGGGGACTCCACACGTCTATGGGAATAAAACAATCATTATTATTCGAAAAATATAACTGCCCCCATTCCTTTACATATTTCATTTGAAATCTGTTCCAAAAGCTGTATCTATTGCCTTACTTCGATTATATCAACACGTGTTCATGAGTCACTGAGTATTTCCTGTCCTAGCACCTATCACAAAGACATGAAAGACACGTCAAGTATTCAAATAAAGATACGTGCATATATGATACAATTAAAAGAGGTAAGTGTATTGGACATGATGTTGGTCAATGACATCCACAATGAATCATCTGAAAATGTTAGAAGGAATGTTGCAATCTCGATCGTGTAGCTCGTGTCATACAGTGGAAAATAGTCGATAAAAAGCATGCTTTATATTTTACATCAACAGCGTCTTACACTTAAACAACAACAACAACCCCCCCAAAAAAAAACCAACAAAAAACAAACAAAAAAGAAACAAAAAACAAAACAAAAAAACAACCAAAAAACAAAACAACAACAAAAAACAAAAACAACAACAAAATAAACAAAAAACCCAAACAAAGCAAAACTATAAAAAAAAAAAACAAAAAAAACGAAAGGTTTCTCCTAAGTGAACCTTGCTCGTCTCTGAGTAACACATCCTATCACTGTTTGAGAATCCTTGATGTATAAGTACATTCCACTTTTCTCAAATACTTCCTGAGAATATGAAGAAAGCTACGTGCAACGCCGCTGGAGAGCAGAGTAGTATATTCAAATTCCAAATTGTCTTGCAATAAGCACAATGTCTTCGTAACCTTTTTCTAACAATGAATACTTACTTTATTTTGTCCATTCACTAGTCTTAGGAGAATTATAAGGGGTTTATCATTTATGCCCATGTAAAGATATAACGGAAGCCATTATGTCATAAGACTGACCCACAGCTGACGGCGTATGTTGGCACGTCTTACGAAGAACCTTTCCGCTCAACTTTTGCTCGCCAGATTTATTAGCACCAAATACAAACATAGTCACAAGTAAGGAATACTACTTTACACAATTTTGCAACTCGTCATTGTCGTCATCATCAATATTCAGAATATAACAACCCCCCCAGCCCCCTCCCCCCCCCCCCAAAAAAAAAAAAAAAAAACCGAACCAAAACCAAAACAAAAAGAAACCCCAAACAAACAAACAAAAACAAAAAAAACAACAAAACGCAAAACAAATAAACCACAAAAAAGCAAAACAAACAAAACAAAAAACAACTCCAGTAATTATACACTGCATCAAACTGCCGAATATCACTTATTTGTCAAATATCTCATGCACTAGTCTTCGACTACACTCGTCTACCAACTCATGTTACGTATCAGTCTACCTGCATGTGATCACCCAATAAAACTTAAGACAACTCATACAGTCAAGATACTAATTATACAGTCAAGACCTGGCTTCTGGAATGTTTCAGTGGACCGCAGATTCTTTTTTTAAAGGCCTTTTCCATCAGGTTCATCAATGCCCCTCAACAACCAATACACATTATATTTCACTGGTGTTCAACTTAAGTAAGGCTGTAAACAAAAGGAATTCCTAGGACTATAAAGTTCATGAAGTATTGAAACGGATACAGTTGGACGGAACATCTAATTCCTCAGGTACAATTCACCGGGAGAAAGCGTGTTGGGTCTCGGGTAAGGAACACTAAACAAGTGTAGTAAATATTGACCAGAGAGCGTATCTCGGAGGCTGGGTGATTTTGAGAACTCAAGGCTTAGGGTACAGAACCCCACTCCCTTGTTTCAGTCGGTGGCCCAGATATGTGGATGTCATACTTATGAATGTTTCGCTTAGAAAACCAAAACCGTCGTAACGTAAAAAACTTTCTTTAGTTCCAGAATTGAATACAGAAAATCCACATGAGTTGAATTGGATACAGATAACCCACATGAGTTGAACTGGATACAGATAACCTACATGAGTTGAACTGGATACCCACATGAGTTATGCTACGTTTACAAAGCAACGGATGTAGATGATATTGGAGTGGATAAAATGTGATCTGATCCGTGGTAAACCGTGTACACTGTATGTAATGCCACACATGAAGCTGTAGATAGGTTGCCTGCTACAGATTTAATAATTTAATACGACAATAAGATCAGATAGCGTTATTATCAAGCATGTACATCTACACATATATGAATGTATGTCTGTCTGTATGTATGTATGTATCTGCGTGCGTGCGTGCGTGCGTGCGTGCGTGTGTATCCAGAACGTGAAGGAATGTAGCCACTGGAGAATGTAACATTTCAGTCCATACAATTGTAATCGAATCTGATAAATGTGATTATTACCTAGTATATGTAAATTAATGTAGCCATTATCATTGTATCTCATTAATGTAGATTATCGATTAACAGTGAGAATGGACCCATGTTAAGTTCGATAAAAGCCTTGAGTAAGTGAGGCACATTATTTCACTTTTCCCTTATTGTAAACACATATGATGATCTCGGAAGCTAACCAAGCGTCAGGAACATATGACACGGAGATTTTCAGCATTTTATCTTTTGGCCACCGATGCTTCTACAAACATCTATGATATGAAAATCTACATCACCTCCCAATAAATGACGTGGCAGATGTGTTTGTGTTGTCAGTACACAATACATTATCCTGTTGCATCCATTGTGCCTGCAGATAAATATATATTGCGAAAGCTTTCAGAATTATATCATCACGTTCTGAAACTGGTGCAACTTGTTCCCCCTACATATTAAAACGTAAACAGACTGCTCGGACATAGAAAAAAACAATGTTTGAGGGTGAGTAAACTGAAGTAAGTAAGAAAGGGATATCTGAAAGTGATATTTTGGTATGGGTATCATAGATATGGTGTGATCTTAAGCTGACTTTCCGCCATGTGGCGTATTGATAGCATCTGCAATATTTCTGTTAAATCTAATTATCAAGTGTTTACTTTTTTTACCCGTCAGTTTACGTGCATGTTGAATAAGCGGACGTTCACCGACAACCCTTGTGATGTGATGATTGCAGCCACTAACAGTTTTTCTAATGAAACTTCCTCCCTGAGACATCAATAGACATTAACAAATGCTTTTGAGAGACAGTATTTTACCAACTAATGTCAAATAACAATGACATAGTTCATCTGAAAACTCAGCATAAAGCCGGCGGGCGATGTTTCTATTGAGTGAATCACAAGTAGGAGTGTTTGCAGGCGATGTCTAGTCTAAGAAACCTTGCCTTTTACACGTACTTCTGATCTTACAAACGAACAGAGACTAATGTTCCATTCACAGATAATGCACATTGATCACTAAATCAACTGTTTCCTCTCGAACTCAACGACAGAAGTTGGCACGCAAGTTCACAAAACATATTTAAATATATGTGTACGGTGAATCAGCTCGTATATCAACTCTTGGGTTTTAGTGATGGAGTTTAAAATGCTTGCAATTTCCCTATTGAACCAAAGACAAGGAATTTCCACATGAAATGAAGGTTGATGAGGAAATATCAAGAACATCCTAAGGGCTTCAACGCGAAACTCCTCTGACCGTTATAGAGGATCAGGTTTCTCTTTGAGATGGGCAGGAACGGTTAAGGGTCAGGGTGAATGTGGTCGTGTTTGGGAAGTAATGTCTCTGGCTTTGCCGTACTTGTCAATGCGGATTTGGGTCAATGCTCATCGGTTGACACACAATTACTCCTTAGCGACCTAAGTGTCTTTTGGAATAATGCCTCAGGCAAAGAAAGTTGGTCTGAACATTCAAAATGACATTTGACCCCGATGCACTGTTTGAATTTAGACACACACATCTCTCGCCTTGAGTTTGGTTTAACGCAAAATCATCTGATTAGACTCATATTGCATTTATAACGCGTTATGCCTTGTGAAAACGATGATGGCATGTGTGTGTCTGGACCTCTAGGTTTTGTCGACTGGAACCACTCTCTCTTAATATACTTTATGTCGTATCGAATCACCAATCGGGATCCTTTCACGTACAATTATTGTAAAGTCGAGGTAAAGGCATTCTATATCACTATGTCAAGGTCAGTAATGACAAGGGCTCCGTTTACCCTGTATACTTGTTTTCTTGTCTTGAGGATAATCATGTTCAATGTCCCTTGCGATAATTGCGCTTGTATTGTCTCAGTCTCCACACAGTACACAGTATATTATCGACCAATTAAACTATGATTGCGCAGTCTTAAGCTGCTCGACCATCATCCAAAATATTAATGAATGACGCATCCACATATCCACACCGAAGGTAAACAGTACGGTGTATTCCTGTGGCGATTGATTTCTTGTTGGTTCATGTATGGTGACTCTGCTGATGCAAAAGATCCCCAGGAGATACAAACTTTCAACTACAATTGTATGCTTGGGAATGCGATATAACCAAAGAATACAAACTTTACCGAAAGCGCCCACCTGCTAACAGTTGCTGATTATGCATGGAAAAACACCGCCATTTCTGGTTTTGTGCTTTTCGGCATCCTTGTTTTGTCTGGTAGTAAAATCTGACGTCACATTTACATAAATAAATTAGTATTCTAGGTCATGATGATTTTGTTCTCCAGTGGTCGTTGCCTTTACATACTGTACTGGCGTCGTAACCATCTCCTCATAGGACATCTCTGCTAAACCCACACAATTTCCAAAGCACAAGCTTTGTCCTTGAGGACGACTGTGCATGTATTGCCTGTGGTATTAAATTCTACAACAGCTTCTTATGTCGTGAGAGTGATGTTTGGATACGAATTCTTGTACCGATGTCAAGCAAGGTTGATGCATGACAAGAAGATGTGTGTGCATGCATAAATTTATGAGTATAATTTATACTGAATGTATGAATGAAAGAACATATCTGGCAAAGAAAACAACATGTTTGACATAATAGGCTCATCAGTCAAAAGTCTAAAATGCCACTCTTACAAGTTATGCTCATACAAGTCCGCTGATTGATGAATTCTCTGTCATTAAGAAAGGGATGTATGAGGCTTGCGTCGAATAGGACAAATTGTAATTACCATTTAATTCAAGGATTCTTCAGCACACAATTTCCAAAGCACAAGGTTGTTATTGAGGACGAGTGTGAATGTATTCCCTGTGTTATTACTACCTTCGTGCAGAAGGGAATATGTTCTTGAGTGTCACGAGAACATAAGATGAATGCATATTACTGTGGCAGTGTGAACGATGATCCTGCTCTCAGCTCTGAGTCAGCATCAAACATCAAGTCAGAAAGTAAAACCAATTGCAAGTTGCCAAACATTCATTCAAATGACAAACTGGCACTCTCTGGTGCATTAGTAGTTCAACACATGACTGTTTTAATTTATACAAAACCAGTATATATCAGATCAACTCCAGCTGGATAGATTCAACAAAACAGCGTTATAAAAACTTTAAGACATTTCAGTCATCCCTTGGCATATACAAGTACAAAAAGTTTTACACATTAATATTTTGGTAATATTTATACATATTCAGATAGCAATAATACTAAGGTGCGTCAAGTATGTTCACTAGAGGAATCCGTTCCCATAGAGACCGTTAAAAGCCTGGTATTTACGCGTACAGAAAGTATATATTGGCCGTATTAATATGTTCGTAATAGTTGTAAAATTTTAAATATATCTAAACAAAGATAAAACCAATAAATCAATACTTCATTATGAAAAACAACATATTTCACAGGCGGTTTTCATAGGGTGTTGGTTGTCTGTGTCATTTTTCAACGATGCTGCGAGATGAAGTTGATCATGAGGTATTCATTAGAAACAGCAGTCTCATTCACGTTTTTGATACATCTATCATCTCCGCGTCATCATAATCTTCATCACATTGACCATGTAGTGAAAGAACCCAGGTTTTCCGCGCTTCTCTTAAGTAAGTGTATCTTAACGCTGTCGTAAACGTCCCGTCCAGAACAGGACACAATTTCTGGAAAGAACAAAAAAAAAAAAAATAAATAAATAAGAAAAAAAAAATTATGTTGCAATAGGACGTCTCAAAACATACACATTTGTCCCCACACAGCATATTGGTCTTGTCGAGTTTTAATGTTTCCAGTGGGAATGAGGCCTTGAATTTTCCAAATAGTACAATTTACTCAGTGTTTCCTTTGGGGAAAACACATTGTATTTCCACGGGGGCAGTGATTGGATTTGGATTTTGGTACTTCTCGAAGATGGAATCATGGCAGCCATGTCAGATTCGTGTTACAGTTTTGGACTTTATGACCACAATGTTTACGAAACAGCAAAAATAACATCTAGCAATTGTCTGTTCTTAATGTAACACGGTAGCAAATTCATATTTGTCTGTTTCTGTAATGGCTTTGAACTGGAATGAACGTTACAGGGTTTGTAATTCAAAATGTATATCAACTTGTTAATTGAGGTAAACAATCATGGACTAGAAGACAAGAGGCTTCAATCTCGTGGTCATTAATAATACTCACTATGTGTTTCATCATGTTTTCATGCGCTTATTGCTATGTACATGCATAGTAATTTACATTGTTCGAATGTTTGCTTTTGGAATAGAGCTTCTGTACATGTAATGTCTATATCTTCTTGACTGTCGGATATCAGCTATAGCGTTGTGGCCTTGTCTTATACTGCGTGTTCATAATTCCTCAAGTAAATGGATATCGCCTCACACACCTCATCTACTGTAACATCTAATCTAAACAGCTTACGAAACAACATACATAATCTAGCAATTGTAAAATAACTGGAATCTGAACCTTAATCTTCGTTAGACCAAAACTAGTTCAGTATGTAAGCATTCGACTCCCCCATCCCCTCAATATATTTCTGTGCACCAGTGCAATTGAGGTTTCCACATTTCTGTCTCGACCACTTCACAGATGTTGTCCTCTCTAACTATACTCTTCAAAAAACGTAGGGGATCTTCATTTTTGTTATTTACGATTAAAAATATTTAGGAGATTTATCGGAGTCAAGCAATGTTCATATGATATTATTGAATGTTTTGAGAGTGCATCACCATTTGCACTTCCTTACAACCATAGGTATTTGAGTGAGTGAGTGAGTGAGTGAGTTAATATGTAACGTCACATCGGCAATATTTCAGCCATATCGTGACGAGAACAGATTTGAAATTAAAGTGGGATGTGTGCATATTATCAAAACCTGTCATCAAAGGACAGTACAAAAACCAGAATATCACAGTTACGGATAAAACTAGTGTGGAACCGTAAAACTGATAGAACTATTTGGACAAGACAAGATAAAACACGGGCTATATACATCACCAGCAGCTGAAGGTAGATACCTTTGCTACCTGCATGGACCCTGGCTGGATTTACACCACCCCTTCGGACACCGGCGATGGTAGGAAGATTTAGCCAGTATTTTAAAGAACAAAAATACTACGACTAAAAAGTATGGTTGAGCAAAATTGACTTTGAAAATCGTTGAGACTTACGTACCTTCTTGGGAGGACTATAATTTAACGCTACTTCAACACCCTTTGAGGGTACAGCCACTAACGATCGCAGGTGCTAATTTACAATACCATGCTTAAAAGGTACATTATCTATGTACAAACCATATTCAAAACATATTCAAAATTTATGTAGCAATTCTATTTCCTTTAAATACTCAATTATTAAATGATGATTAACATTATATAAAAAATCCTTTACAGTTTTCACATTGAAATATTTATCCCCTGTGATGGCAAAATCAACACAGTCAAGCAAGACATGCTTGACCATGATTCTCTCATCACAAGGGATACAAAACGGAGGATCCTCACCTTTTAACAAGTACTCGTGAGTATATCTCGTATGGCCAATGCGACATCGTCGCATAATAACCTTTTCAAATCTGGACTGACAACCCAAATAGGTATAACCGGTTTTATTCCATGTAATGTATTGATACCTACTTGGGTGTCCCACTTAGATCTCGGATATATGATCTTATGCACATGGCGACTTTATAATCAGAATAAAGGATGAGAAGAGGTATCACAGATTTGTTGAGTGCCGCCTTGGCAGCAAGATCGGCCATTGTGTTACCAGAGATTCCAACATGGCTGGGTATCCAACAATCATTATACAGTTCAACAATGTCAGCTAAATGTGGATGTTGAGAAGATATATTTTAATAGCCTGGAGGCATGAAAGAAAGTCTGAATAAATGATATGTTGTTTATATTTAGGGTGTTTTTAATATAGTTTAGGGCTGTTATTATGGCATGTGCTTCTGCTGTAAAAATGGAACTGCTGTTTGGTAATCTAGAAGACATTGTTCTGGATCCAATGTCCACCATCCTTGGACCCATCTGTAAATATGGATTTATACGTACTATACTTACTTTTTAATTGATTACATTCCTGTTAGTATTGTAATTCATTAGTTCCTGAGAGTTTATATTTACTTAATGTAAGGTCAACGTGTGGTCTAGCCACGTTCCAAGGAGGAGAGGAAAACAAGCGAGAAGAAGCTATATTATCTAGCTCAATGCCAGCAGCAGAAAGAAAAGGTTTTACTCTTAGTCCAAGAGGCGGAGAAGACTTCTTATTGTACAAATCCCCATACGGAGGTTTGAAGACACAGTTATATTACAGTTATTTGGAATGTAGTCGCTTTTGAATGATGACTGGTGTATGGCATATAATATGCATGTATAGGATTTTCATTTTAAAACAAACGATTAGAAACAAACACTAACAAATGTGTGATGGAAGATGAGTGTCAAAATTAATGTTCTAAGTGATTTATCGACCTTCTTGAAGAAACGTCAAAATCAAGAATGGAACCCAATGCACGTGTATGGAGCTACTGCGTTGTGCACGTTCATATCATACGTTGTGTTAAGGGGTGGTAATAAGAGGGAAATGGAGGTGCGTTCAGGGGATTCTGGCTTTGAAAAGTGTGTTAACGTTACGTATACAGTTCGTATCCAAATTAAAAGTTCGTTATCCCCTACTTTTCAAGAGTATACTCATCAAGGTGTTCTGCAAGGAGAATGAATTATCCCAAATGTGAAAATGTATTATGATCTGTTGACTGTTTATTGTATACATAACCTGGAAACCAAAATGAAAATGAAAGGTCGAAATAGGTACACATACACCTGGAGGTATATACACACTATAAAATTGTTTCTGAGATCTACCATGTATGCTTTCGCAAACGTTAGTCTCATTAAGAGAAAAACACGTCTTTCAGCAATCTCGGATACCGTTATTAAGGCTCTGGTATAGTGATGACGTCATTGCTGACAATGTTATTAAGATTCAAGTCATCTCTGAAACTGTTATGTAAACTGGGCACTCCATTCTGACAACGTTATCACAGCATCACGTGAACATGAAGGAGATTATAGCTCTACCTCATTACACATCCTGTATAACGTGGATACTTCATGTACTTATCACCCTATGCTTGTCTTAAGGGGAGAAGACATGTATCACGTAGACGATCTGAGGGACTTATGTGTCATCGTATTCTGACCATGTTTGATCAGTATATGAAATAATCAACTGATCAATGGTAAGGGTGGCAATTTACAACAAACAAATAAGCAAACAAAAAGTATTGTTGACCAAAGTCAATAAAACAAGTACACATATTCTAATATGTATAAAGAATTTAAAAAATTATGGTTTATCAATTAAGACACTTGCATTTGTTATCCTTTCAACCGTTCACGCAATGTTTCATATCGAACCCCATACGACAGGGTCAAGTTAGGAATCGCTTACAAAGTAGCATCTGGCGTTTGAGTCAGTCATTACGGAGGTACTGAAGCAAGTTCTTTTCCCCGTCCATTTCACGTCAGACCTGTGCGTGAACTCTCTGCCTGGTGCTTGTGCAGCCAATTACATACATCAGCATTGCAGTCAGTCATTGCTTGCAGTTGAGGCCTCCATATTTTTTATCAGAATATGAATCAATAGAACGCCAAAGAAATATCGATTTCACTTTTGCTTTTTCGAAATGAAGAAAAACCTGGATACGATCATCCTTGGTCCTCTGTTCCTTCTCTTATGAAGCTGGCAGCCCTGTACAAAAACCTGCACCTTGTCACAAAACGTCAATATTGAAAGGAATCAAGTTCAGGGGCATCACTATTGCACACTGTATTATATTGTGCATGGTTGTTATAATACGTCATTCTTAACCATTCTAAACATCTAAGCACTAGCTCTTCATGTTATGTAACAATAATTCATGTGTTTTGGCACAGTGAAATGTGAACTGACACTGGTAGTGATACGGTTCACTCCCAAAAGACAGACTCAGTGAGGACACATTACCTAGTTGAACAATGCTGACCACCCCTATTCAATTAATGAGCTGACTCACCCCTATTCAGTTAAAGAGCTGACTCACCCCTATTCAATTAATGAGCAGACTCACTACAGAGTATACTAACAGAACAGATTAAAATGTTATTCTAAAAAAGTGATATTGAGCATACAGGTGTATAGATATATACCTACATAACTGAATAAATGTTCACATTTGAAGAGGCACATACAGTCATATATAATTTGAAGGTGATTGGCTGATAAACACATTTCATGAAGAAAACAATGAAAGATTCATGGACCCAAACAGAAATATTTTGATAAAATTAATTTTCGTTATTCAACAAATGATAGACATCTTAGTAAAAAATGGAATCCGTTACATAGAGCTTGATTATTTAGCCAGTTGGTAACATATGATTTGGTGTCCTAAGTTTTGTGATAAAATTAATTTTCGTTATTCAACAGAAGATGGACACATTAGGAAAATGGAGTTCGTCACTATAGCTTGATTACAAAGATTACTAAGTCGGTTTTCTTTCAAAATATTTAGGGAGCGCTTTTGTCTCTATGGGCAACATATGATTTGTTGCCCTAAATTTGGTAAGCGAAATTCTGCTTTGACAAGGTACTTTGAATTAAATTTCAGGAATAAGCGCATTCTTAAACCTTGAATAATAAAATCCCATTGATGATTGGGTAATACTTGAATTCCAAGATAGTACAAACTGGTCTAAAAGGGTAGTGTGCATATTATTCTTGAACAAAGTAACGTTATTAGTATATGGAGAGGCTCATACATAAGGTCTAAGGTCTTCACAAGAAAATATATGTTGATGTACATATATATGTTTATGCAATATGTCTTAATTTAAAAATCATTAAATGAATTAATAAAACTAAACGTAATACCTAATGTTGTCTTTTATTATCTGGGCACATGCCATTATTGTCAAGGGTACAGTTCAAAATGTGTTGTTTTAAGCGTCTGTCTTTTGGGAGGTCTGTTTTATGGGAAGATACCAATGATACAGCGCACGTTTTAGTTTATATTCTCCAAAAAATACAAGAATCCAAAATACAACAAATACCGTGAAACCTTCAACGTTGTCAAAGCTAGCAGTCATTCCTAATCTCTCATAATGACTCCTATTGCCCTGTGATAAGAAATAAACACGTCAGTTAATGTCATTTCATCGGTGAGGGGATCGGGTGAAAATTCGATGACATTTCATATTGTGTTACAGCTGTTCAATTAGGCCGTCGTGAGCTTCAATAAATAATATTTACACCAAATGAAGGTGTGTCGTCAAAGAGGACCCTTTTTATTAAATCATCAAACGACGCTAAAGAAAATATTATGACACGTTGCGGTTAGAAGCAGGATTTGAGAAACATATTTTCACGTTCTCTAAAATACATCTAAATGTGTGTTAATCCCGTCATGTTTAAATCCCCAGCCATGTTGAGGAGTTGGACACGTTTTGATTTGATTACGATCACAACAGATTCGTGAATGGTAATTCTGTTGCAGTTGGAGGGGGTATGCAATCCCGTGAAACACCACTCTATTTTCTCACGATATCATCAAACGGTAAATATCTCATCACATGAGATACACATTCATGCTCAGTTTATAATTACAGCTTCCAGCTAGCATCCGTGATTCACTAAACGTGATATCAACAATGAATGAACTCTCGTCAGGCAAAAACAAAAACAAATAAAAAAACAACAAAAAAAAAAACAAAAAAAACAAAAAAACAAAAAAAACAACCAAATTCTAGTACGTTTTTGGTTGAGTCCCATCCGAGAGTCAGGCACCTAAAAGCCAGCACACAAAGTCAGCCGCCTAGCCCGCTCAGCCACCGCGACTTCCACCGTGTACTTTTATAAAGTAACATGTACTTTTATAAAGTAAAAGATCCATATATGTGTGTCTTATAACACACAGTGAATAACATTTGTTGTAATGTGAGCACCTGTTTTCTCATCGAGGGATTCCATTCACATCTTGACTTCAAACTACAACTATCATGTACAGGTCACGAGATTAAATTGACTGCTGTGAAGTGCAAGAAATGCTTGCAATACTACTGGAAATGTACGGAGTTTATGAGGTCAGTTTTCACGATTTTGTTGTACGTGAGATATTTGTGATGTTCTGTGTCTTTGCGACAGATAACCTGTATGAGTGTATTCTACCTAAGATTCTTTTACAGTGGATGCACTCTGACATCGATAAGGATTTATGGATAAAGCCTCAGTGTCTCCTGAATTTCGGAAATGGGACGCTATCGGTGTTGATGTGCATAGAACGACAGTCTAAAAATGTACATCCTGGTTCAACTTTGACGAAGATACTCCTTTCGGCGGTGACATAGCCACAGAAGGGAATGGCGAGAAGGTTCGATACCTTAGACGTGAATATATTACAGTCTCCTATGCATCATACATCCCAATCCATATATACATAAGATTCTCTTACAGTAAGTGCACTCTGACATCGTCGCTAAGGCATGATAGGTAAAGCTTCAGTGTCTCTTGAATTCGAAAATGGGATACATTCGGTCTTCGTGTTCTTAAAACAGTCGACAAAAATGCGTCCTGGTTCAGCTTTCACGAAGTGATGTACTAAAACGACTGTCGTTGCTGAATTAATCATCTTCCCCTGTGCTTCGGTGACGAGGACATGTTGGTTCATTGACGCCCTTCCATAACTTACTTTTGCCGTTCTGGTGACAAGATACTACTGACAGTGGTGATGACATAGACACAGTGCAAACACACCCTCAGCTTAATGAGTGCTACTGTGATTGTCTACGGCATTCAAAATAACACATGAATATACTACTGTCTGCCCGGCTATAACTACAAGTGAATGCGGAAGAAATCAGAACATTGAGTTGATTTTGTGTGTGTATTTCATACGTTCAACAAATACATGTAGTCATATTAGAAGTGCAATGCTTTTACTTTTACAGTATTATCCGATACATCTATCAGAGTTTGTTACCTTTTCTAACATTGAATCGTCCCTTTATTTTGTCTTGGTCTACTCCCTAGACGTTTGAGAATTAAACGGTTTGGGTTTATTACAGATTGTGCCTATTGACATGATGAAAGGAGGGTGTAACAAATTGGACTGACCCACTGCTTGGGACGGATGTACGCACAGGTTTACGAAAGGACATCTCCCCTGTTACAGCCTTTCTCGCTCCTATATTTGCCTCATGTACAAACGCATTTGCACTGAAATGATTTATCTTTATACGATTCTGCAATTTATCAAATATGCCTATTCTAAATTATGTAACCTTATTCAATGAATCTGGTCATTTCAAGCGATTAGTAGTGAGCGCGAAAGGAGAATGGACCATCCCCAGTTCAATAAAGGCCCTTTGTAATGCAGGCACACGCTTTTTAAAAGAGACATGCTGATCTCGAAAGCGGACTTAACGTCAGCAACACATGGCACATCGAATGTCAACATTTCATCTTTCGGGTCACCTGTGCTTCCAGGAATTTCAGTATGACCTCCTAACAAATGAAGTGAAAGATGTGCTTTTGTTATCAGTACACAATGGTTTCTCCCGAAGCACTGACTGTGTCCGTAGATAAATATGCATTGCGAAAACTTTCAGAATTACTAACCATATTCTGAAAATGTTGCAACTTTTCGCCCCTGTAATATCAACGTAAACAGATTGCTCGGTCATAAAAAACACATATTTTATAAAAAAAAATGCCGCGTAATGCCGGGATATCATGTTCCTATTGAATGAATCACAAGTCCTAGTGGTTGCATTCCGTGCCTAGTCTAAGACACCTTGCCTTTTACACTTACTTCTGATCTTACAACCGAACAGAGACTAACGTTCCATTTTCACCGCATCGTGACAGATAATGGCACATTGATCACTGAAGCTATAGTCAATGCCACTAATTTCAAACAGTTTCCTCTCAAACTCAACGAAAGAAGTTGGCACACAAGTTCACAAGACACATTTAAATATATGATGGTGAATCAGCTCGTATATCAACTCTTGGGTTTTAGTGATGGAGTTTAAAATGCTTGCAATTTCCCTATCGAACCAAAGACAAGGAATTTCCACATGAAATGAAGGTTGATGAGGAAATATCAAGAACATCCTAAGGGCTTCAACACGAGACTCTTCTGACCGTTATAAAGGATCAGGTTTCTCTTTGAGATGGGCAGGAACGGTTAAGGGTCAGGGTGAATGTGGTCGTGTTTGGGAAGTAATGTCTCTGGCTTTGCCGTACTTGTCCATGTGGATTTGGGTCAATGCTCATCGGTTGACACATAATTACTCCTTAGCGACCTAAGTGTCTTTGGGAATAATGCCTCAGGCAAAGCAAGTTGGTCTGGGCATTGGAAATGGCATTCGACCCCGATGCACTGTTTGAATTTAGACACACAAATCTCTCAACCTTGTGTTTGGCTAAATACAATATCATCTATTTAGACTCATATTGCATTTTCTCACATTCTTTGTGAAAACGATGATGGCATGCATGTACTTGCATGTACGCTATATACTTTATGGCGTATCGAATTAACAATCCGGATCCTTTCACGTACAATTATTGTAAAGTCGCAGTAAAGGCATTCTGTATCACTTCTGTATCAAGGGCCCCGTTTACCACGTATACTTGCTATCTTGTCTTGAAGATAATCATGTTCGATGCCCCTTGAAATAATTGTTCCTGTATTGTCTCAGCCTCCACACTGTAAACAAGATTATCGACTAATTAAACCCTGATCGTGTAGCCTTAAGCTGCTAGAGTCTCATCCAAAATATTAATGAATGACGCATCCACATAGCCACATTGAAGGGAAACACTACCGAGTATTGCTATGCCGGTTTTGTTCTTGTCGACATAAACTTTCAACTACAAATAAACGCTTGGAAAGGGAATATAACCACAGAATGCAAAACGTATGAAAAACGCCTACCTGCTGACAGTTGCTGAAACATTAAAACTCAAGGTCCAAAACAGAACATGGGATCGCGCTTAAAAATATAATCACCATTTCTTGTTTTGTGTGTTTTAGCACCCTTTCTTTGCCTGGCAGTATAGCCTGATGTCATAATTACATCGACAGATAAGTATTCTCGGTCATGGTGATTTTATCTCATTTTGATTTTGCTTTCATATATTGTATTTGTTTCCAATAAAAAGGCGATGTAACCATGTCCACATAGGACATCTCCGTTAAATCCAAGCCTGTTGTGCAGCCAAACAGGGAACAGCTGAGTACTTGAAAACACAGCAGAATTAATATAACACTGTTATTTTATCTGAAGTCATTGCCTCGGGATTACTGCTTGAACTTTCATCTATATCACACACAGGCATAAACTAAGAGCGTGTGGAATAGAGTTAAGTATTAGCTTCGAACCGGAAAAGAATATACAGTAAGGATTTTTCAGTTTCGCATATTTTCAGAACGAATATCTTCAGTATATATTTGTTCCTCTTCTTCATGTATTACTTTCATACATTTGTGAGATATGTTTACCATTATCTCCCTATTGTGAATCATGGTAGAATGTAATTGGTCCTATAACACGTCATATTGTTCTTTATTATATGTGTATGGATGCATAAAGAGACGTAAGGACGATTCGTTGTGATGAGTGCCCCTTGGCGGGAAGGGACCTTTAATCTATATACCTACCTTTAACCCAGTCCCTGGCTTAAGGTGATTCATAAACAGATGTGTATGAAGTAGTCGGTTTCAACACAACGGTAAGGTTTTGGGTTTTGTATCTCTGCTTCAGTCAGCTGATTAAGGGGTGGTGGTGGTGATGACCTAATTATCTGTCATTGAGAAAGGGGCGTGTAATGCTAACGTCGAATGGGACAAACTGTAATTACCATTTAGTTCAAGGATTCTTCTGCACACACTTTCCAAAAGCGCAAGCTTGTTATTAAAGACGAATGTCAATGTATTGCCTTGTGTTATTACTATCGTCGTCCACAGGGGACTATGTTTTTTGTGTGTCACGAGAACATAAGATAAATGCATAAGGCTATTACTGTGACACCGTAAATGATGATCCTACTCTCAGCTGTGAGTCAGCATCAAGTATCAGGTCAGACACTAGAACCAACTGCAAGTTGCTAAATTCATTAAACATTCATGCATGACAAATTGATATTGCCAGATATGACTGTCATATAATGTAAACAAAACTAATTTATTTCAGAGCATCTCCAGCTGGACAGATTCAACAAAATCAGCATTATAAAAAAGAACTAACTTTTTTAACCATTTTAGTTATCCCTTGGCGTATACAAGTATAAACCGTCAATATGAATATAATGCACATCATTATCTTGATAATAGTTGTACATATTCAGCTATGTAAAAAAAACTAAGTTGTGTCAAGAATTTCCACTAAAGCCCTCCGTTTTCTGTAGAAGTAGAAAACTGTTGAAGGTGTGGCATTTTCTTGTGCAGAGAGTTAAATAATGGTACACGTTGCTACCTTGGCAATGGGTACTATTATACACAATCAGTTAGCAATGATGCTAAGGTGTGTCAAGTATGTGCAATAAAGGCACCAGTATTCTGTAGATGCAGAATAACAAAAAACTAAACTAAACGCACACACACATACACACAAACAAAAACGATATTTCATGGGCGGTTGTTATTGGGTGCTGGCTGTCAGCCACGAGGCTCTGAGATAAGCTTGGTCTTGCTGTGTTCATTAGAAGCAGCATCTTTACTCACACTTTCTCTTACATCTGTCATCTCCGCTTCGATCATCCTAATCTTCATCACATTGACCATGTAATGAAAGAAGAAAAGCCAGGTTTTCCTCGATTCTCTTGAGTAAGTATCTTTTAACGTTGCCGTTAACTTTGAATTCCCATCAAGCGCAGGCCACAATATTTGCAAAAATAAAAAAGAATTATGTTGCAAAAAGAACACCCTTGCCCTCACACAGCATAAGGTCTTGTGAAGATCCGGAGTTTTAGAGCTTTCAGTGGGAATGAGACCATGATTTTTCCACATTGTACAGTTTATTTAGCGTTTCTTTTGCGAATGAAAACACATTGTATTTCGCTGCTTCCGTGGAAGAAGTGATTGGATTTGGATGTTGGTACTTCGTGGTGAAGCAATTATTGCAGCCATGTCAGATTCGTGTTACAGACTGAGCTTTAGTAACCACAACTGTGAAAGTAACAAATTCACATTTGACTGTGTTTCCTGTGATGGTTTTGAACTGGAAAGTACGTTACAGTGTTCGTAATTAGAAATGTATATCAACTTGTTAACTGAGGAAAATAATCATGAACTCGAAGAAAAACCATTCAATCTCGTAGTCACTATGTGTTTCATCATGTTTTCATGCATTTAGTGATATGTACATGCATAATGATATACATTGTTCAAATGTTTACGTTCAGAGGAGAGTTTCTATACATTAATTTCTACATCGTTTTCATTTTCTAGTGCTCAGATACCATCTTTTCTGTTAGAGCTATAGCGTTGTGGACCTTTAAAATACTGAGATTTCATAATTCCTCAACTAAATGTTCATGACGTTACATACCTACCCTGGGCTGACGAATGTGTTTAGTTTCTAAACAATTTACGAAACAACGTAACTCATATCTAGCAATTGTAAAAAGACTGGAATGTGGACATTAGTCTTCGTTAAACCCAAACTTGTTCAGTATTTAAGTGTAGTATCTAAGTGTAGCATTAGACTGATCCTCCCCTCAATACATTTCTGTGAACCAGTGCATTTGGCCCTTACACATTTTTGGCTCTTCCATTTTCACAGATGTTGTCTCTCGAACCTTCAGCTACTATCACCTCAGGCTTAGTCTATGGAGAGAGGATAAATTATCCAAAAGGTGGAAATGCATCATGTTTAGTTTACGTTGCATGTACGTTTAGGTTAAACTTAGATAACATAACATTAGACACATACAAATGTGGTGCTACAGTAGCTTTAATATTGTAGGGTGTAAGAATTCCCTGATAAGTATGGCTATCAAAGACCACTGAATCGTTATTGACATGAGTGTACTCAAGTGCGCATGACTGTATGCTTTAATTAAACCTTGATTCCGTGGATCAGTCAGTTCTTACCGAGATTTGGCTCCAAGCACTTTCGAAATCAAAGAGATGAAAACCATGGAAGCCGTTTCCATTGTAGACAAGAAGTCGCTCGTGAGTTTCAGTATTTCAAGTATAAACCGTATGCATTTGTGTAGAAGAAGAGGTTACTGAGTCTGTGAATATAATTCTGCATCAGATGTTTCCCATCTCTTTTGTCATAATTCAACAAGGGACTAAAGCTATGACGTAACATTATGAAAGAACAAAGTGTAATAAAAACGCCTCTCCTTATAACTATGCGAATACTACTTCTGACTTCACCACAGTCTACGTTACATTTCAACATCAATTCGATTGGTAAGCTTCAAGGGCACAGCTGTTCCGAAACCGGTGAATGACGAAATGAAAACCTTCTGTTAGAAACCGGCCTTGGCCATGAGTGAGGTATTTATGTGGGTTTTGCGCAAAGCCTAAATGTTTAAGGACACCATCAGCTATATTCATTACAGTCCTCTTTCTCATACTTCAGTCAACATTCAGAAAGGCTTAGAATAGGTTTCAGATTTGAAAAACGTGTTCAGTCGGTGTGGTCTCGGATTTCCAGCGATTGCAACTATATATTCTACCAGCATCCCTTCTGCCGCCAGCCTTAATCGAGTATCGTCCTGAGAGTATGGGTGTCTCCCATCTACGGTCGAACATGTTGTATCAGCAATGAGTTTTGTTTAATAGAGGTAGTGTAGCATCAGTATTATTAAGTTTCAAGGTTACTATTCTTCATTCTATTACTCAAAGGTCGCGAAAAGTACAGATACACGTGTAGGTATATGCACACCATTAAATTGTTTTTGAGGTGTACAGTGTATGTGTTCACAAACATTAGTCTCATAAGAGAAAAAACACAAGGACTTTGCTACATCTTTCCGCCATCTCTGATACCGTAATTAAGCCTCTGAAATCAAGAAATGAAATGAATGAAATTATTGCTGATAGTGTTATTTCGCTCATAAGTCATTCCTGAAACCGCTATGTAAACTGATCACTCCATTGTGACAACGGTATGGTTAAAACGAAATAAAGGTGCCTAAGCCTATTCCATTCCCCGCTTGACTATATTTCTTCCAAAAGTGAAGCGACTTGTCATAATTTGTTTGCTATCCATTCAACCGTTTTATATCGAACTTCATGTGACTGCGCCAGTTTATGAATTCCTTACAAAGTAGCATCTGGCGTTTGAGCCAGTCATTATTGAGTATTGATGCCAGTCTTTTCCCTGCCCGTTTCACATGAGACCTGTGCGTGAACTCTCTGCCCTGTTACTCGTGCCGCCAATTACATACATCAGCATTGCAGTCAGTCATTGCCTCTATATTTTTATCTCAATATGAATCAATAGAACGATCAAGAAAATTTAATATCGATTTCTTTTTCGCTGTTCTGAAAAACATGAAGACGATGCTCCTTGCTCCTCTGCTCCATTATGTTATGGAGCTAGGAGAGCAGTACAAAAACTTGCACTTTGTTACTAGACGTCAATACCGATAGGAACGGAGTTGAAAGACATGATTATTACGTAGCTTCTGTCATCCGACTTTGTGGTGATAGAATGTTGTGCCTCTTTGCTAACGTCAAATGCCGGCCAAACTTGAGAGTTGTAACATTTGACGTGATGCGCACATATTACATATTCCTGTAGCATTCTAAACATCTAAACACTAACTCTTAATGTTATGTAACATTAACTCATGTGTTTAGGCACAGTGAAATGTGAACTGACACTGGTAAGGACTGATACGGTGGCATATATAGCGGACGTTTTACTTTCTGTTCTAAAAACACATCATTATTAACCCAGTTCTATATATTTTTTTACACACAGACGCTTGGAATAACTACGATTTTTATCATACCGTCAGCACGGACACAACATCATACCGTCAACAGGAAATTTCATAGATGATATTTCACAGCTAGTCAGTCATCCTGTCATGAGCTCACGAAATACCTTATGTTTTCACCAGATGAGCGTGTATCTGTGACGGGTACACTTGCTATCAAATCAGGAAACGACAGTAAAGAAAATATTATGACACGTTGCAGTTAGAGACAGGGTTTGAGAAATATATGTCGATACTCTCGAAGGTAGATCTGACTTTGTGTTAATCCCATCCTGTATAAATCTAGACCATGGTAAGGAGTTGGACATGTTTTGATTCAATCATGATCACTACAGATTCGTGAAGGGTAATTCTGTTGAATTTGGAGAGGGTACACAGTCGCGAACAAAAAGATTCTAATTCCTCGCCATAACATCACACGATAACGAGCTCACCACATGTTATACAGGTTCGTTCTCAGTTTATGGTTAAAGTTCCAAGCTAACATCTGTGATTCAATATACGTGATATCAAGAACGGGTGGATTCTTTTTAAACGAGAGATAGTGAGTGAGTGAGTGAGTGAGTTTAGTTTTACGCCGCAACCAGCAATATTCCAGCTATATGGCGGCGGTCTGTAAATAATCGAGTCTGGACCAGACAATCCAGTGACCAACAACATGAGCATCGATCTGCGCACTTGGGAACCAATGACAAGTGTCAACCAAGTCAGCGAGGCTGACCACCCGATCCCGTTAGTCGCTTCTAACGACAAGCATAGTCACCTTTTATGGCAAGCGTGGGTTGCTGAAGGCCTATTCTACCCCGGGACCTTCACGGGTCAGACGAGAGATAACACGAGAAGTATCATCAGCGTAAATCAATTATATGAACACAAAATTGTGATCGAAGTGTCCGGAGACGGAATAAGAAACCAAGAGGCAATCCTCTTCTAATTATGAACTAAGTTTTCATTATATACCAACAGCCCACAATGCTAGGTATGTCTAAACACAACATGAGTATTCCTGGATTGATAATGATGCATATGTACAGATGTTTTACTGTATGTGCAGTAAAGGACAGCAATATCTCGGTATAGATGACTAAATGACATGAAATAGAACATGTGTGTTATTAACACTGACTATTGATAATCTACTGATGGTTGTGATATGGTCCAGACAGCCTCTCGAACATCATACTGTATACGAAGGAATAAAGTTTTGTGTTTGTCGGAGTGGCGAATATAGCATAAATAGTGCAGTGTCTGCTTGTTACTATGGGAACAATAATAACAAAGTTGTCATGTCTGTGTGATTAGACACATGTATTATTATCCATGAAAAGACCCAAAGATATGTATGCCATGGCACACAGTGAATAACATACGTTGTAATGTGGAGAGCTGTTTTATCATCGAAGGATTCATATCATATTAAGACTTCAAACTGCAACCAGTATGTAAAGGTCATGAGTATAAATTAACTGCTCCGATGTGCACGAAGTACTTGCAATACCACTGGAGATGAACTGACTTTAACAGGTCAATTGTGGCGGTTTTTTGCATGTGAGATATCTTTGATGTCGTGGACGTGTTATTGAAAATGTTCTAATTTGTCACTCATTCACTTCCTGCTAACCGTCTTCGAGCTAACTGCAAATACAGTTGGGACTCCGGTCCTGGGGAGTAAGAAGTACTTGACTGGCACCTTGACGGGGAAGGAAAGTTTTTTTATCCTAAACTGTCATCATGCCAAACCAAACACGAACCCGATCTTTCTCATACCGAGGGCCTTCGCATCTCAATGACAAAGAGTAAACATCTTCCTGTGACAGATGAACGATGAGTTGTTAACTTTTTGACACCCCTTCATAAGTTATTTTCACTTTCGTATGAAAAGTACGTTTTGACATTGATGATGACATAGCCACAAACGGGAATGGCGAGAAAGTGCACCTGTTAACTTTAACTCATACTGCCTACCTATAGCAATGTAAATAATACGTTTGATATCCTGGACGTGAATATTGCACAGGTTCCAGTGTCGCAAGTGCATTATACTTCCTAACCCATGAATAGATACCTTTACAGTGGGTGCTATCTGATATCGTCCATAAGGCATAATATCGCAATCCATGTACTTTCAGCCGTCCTGGTGACACTGAACATGGCATCATATCAAACCGCACTCACAGCACCATCGTCTATATGTGTGATATTGCAGTGGACACGACAAGACTTCAACTGGTTTCAGAACTGAAACATTCGTTCTGCCAGTAAAGCTGAGGTGCATATGGTTACCACTGTGGCTGTTCCGGGTATACCTGTCTGGTGCTTCTGTCATATAGCTCATGTTAAGGAATATGTTTGTGACTGTTGTGTTTCATGTTTCTGGATCTTCCTTGTCACAGGAATGTTTTTTTTCGGAATGTAAAAACGAACATCAGCAGTGGTTTCTGAACCACCAAGGATAACAAGTCAACACTGAATACTGAAATGGAGCACTTTTGTAATTATTAAAAATTCAGATGGAAAATTAGCAATACGCTGGTTGTTCTGTACACTCGTTCCATGCAGCCTCTCAAATATCAAATTAAATTGCAATGAATAATGTTTTCTGTATGTCGAGTGGCCAACAAACCGGAAACAGTTCCCTGTTAGATTTTACTGTGGTCACAATAACAACATAACTATTTTGATAAGGAGAATGGACATATGTGTCATAATCGCCTTGACAATGAACGCTTTTTGTCCACAACTCCCAAGCCTCATGCTTCATGACACGGTACTAAACGTTCGTTAACTTTCCCATACTCGCGTATCCTCATCTGTTCCATCCTCCATATTTACACAGGACAAACATCTTTCCTTGTGATGCGAGCAGGGGGACTTGTTAGTTATTGACGCCCTTTTATCAGTTATTTTTACGTTCTTGTGACAAGATACAACTATTGACAGTCATGATGGCATAGTCAAGGAGCACAATGGCAAGAGAGTACATGTATAAACTCAGCTCCGTTCAACGCTACTGAGAAAATGTACAGCAGTGGAAATAACCGGTCTCGGCTATATACCTAGGACATGAATATAATACTGTCTGCCCTGCTTTAACTGTATCGTACTCAACAAGGCAAGTGATTGTGGAAAGATTCAGTGCTTTTACAAACAGATAAAGGAGTTAATTGTGAATCTACTTGCGTATGTGTAATATTCCAAAAGTTTAACAAACACTCATATTAGAACGGCTATATTTTACTTTTGCTTTACCATACATCTTGCAAAATACGGTCTTTGTTAAGAACCTTGAGTAACATTGACTCGTTGCTATTGTGACTTGCTATATTGTGTCTTTGGTCACTCTCTAGACCTTTAAGATATACACGGGTTCGGATGATTATGGATTATGCCCGTGAAAACAATAATTATTCAAGGATACTATAACGCATTGGTGTTACCACAGGCAAACTGTAGCGCAAATGGGATTGCGCAGCATAGAGAATATGACATGTCTTCTTCTATGCGGGCGACTTTGTCAGCGGTGGCTCAGCAGGTTAGGTAGCTGACTTTGTGTGCTGGCGATTAGGTGCCTGACTCTGAGGGTGCGGGTTCAAATCCCGGATGGGACTCAACCGAAAAAGTACTAGAATTTGTACTTTACTGAGAAAGTGAAATCCCAAATATGACATATGTTCCATTTGACCACTTTCTAAACTGCATCGTGTAATCATAGACTTCAGGGGTAAACTATTTCGTTTACAGGTTTGTACAAATCGCGACCGCTGTTGTGAAAAATGAAAGCTATATGTTCTCACAATCTACTATCACTTAGTTTTGTCTCCTGCTTTGCCTAGTTTCCGAGTTACAACGTTCTTGCTTTCATAGACGATAATGTCAAAATCACTTGGTGTCGTTAGGTTGTAATCCATGTTAGGTGGTATAAACCTACACGTTATTTGTCATCATTCACTTGATGCTCAGTTAATGAATTTATAACAGGTATAATTAGTGGTAACGCCACATAGATTACCCAACAAAGGTCCCAATTTGGCATTTCTTGTGTCTGGATCGATCAAAGGATTAACCGATAACACACTTAATTACTTTTATGCGGATTTAAATGGGGATGTGTCAGAAGGTAATGTTTATGTATGTACATTTACTGAATACACTCTATCGTGTCTGTGTCTATGTAAAAACAACAGCCTTCTTTCAAAGGATTAACCGCCAGTACATTGATTGATTGCTCATTATTGGCTAACTAAATTACTTATATAAAAGAATGACGCACATTATGCAATTATTTGCCAGGTGTGCTATCTTGGGTGACCAATGTAGACTATACAGCAATGTGAAAAACCTGAAACGATACATGACATTGCTTATAACATAACAATTTCACTCTTGGAAGCGAGGTGATTTAACTTGCAATATTAATATCACTTCGATCCCCACCTTGCTTCCGTGGAAGAAGTCGTTATGTCACAAGGTTTGTCATGCAAAATCCTTTTGGCTATGATTCAAATGCATATTTAACTACCAGTAAAAAATATTTTTGATTTTCTAAGTTGATGAAAACAAACCATAATCTCAATAATTCTAATGGACTTTAGCCCGCGATTTTCAAAAATGACGGCGCCTTGTCGGAGGATAAATGCTATTTAAGTTTGTTTTCACAGACTTACAAAATCAAATTTTAAATTACTTTTCACTGGTAGTAAAATATGTATTTTATTGATGGACATTAGGATTTTACAAGACATTGCTTGTAACTTAACAATTTCATTCTTGGAAGCGAGGCGGGGGTGGGGTGGGGAAGTGGGGGGATGGGTGGGTGTCAGTATAATATTACTTACGACCATATTGTCACTTCGACCACAACCTCTCTTCCGAAGAAGACAGCGTTATATTCATGCAAAATCCTTTTGGTCAGGAATGTGTAGTAAGCAGTCTTGATTTTATAAACTCGATGAAATTTGAACTCCATTTTCTAGCAACTTTTGAGCGCTTGGTATTAGTTAACCACAAGTTTTTTTGTTTTTGTTTTTAAAAAAAATGCTGTTCCGTTTATGACTAACCAGAAGTCTTTCATATGCAGTTGTAAAAAGAGTACCAAAAGACTGAGTTTATTCGTTCTTTAAACCTTACACTCCAAGGTGAAACATGCTCAGTGCAACACCAAATATGTAAGATTATGACATAACATATATTTAATATAACTATATATTATCAATATATCTGTGTGTTACCACCATCTTTCTATCTGTTTACTGTAACTATTATCATTCTAACAGATCATGCAACCATTATCATTGTAACCGATTAGTGTAACATATGTTATTGTAATTATTGGCCAACGGACGATGTGTTCTTTGTATCTGATTACTGTAATCTTATTAATTCAACCATTTAATACTGAGCACGAAGGGATTATGGTCGCAACTCCAGTTTGATAAATGAAGTCACAGATGGGTCTCAAATATTGTTATCAGTACTAATTAGATTATGCTGATGCACCCACTGTGTCCGTGTACAAATATGCATTGAAAACGCTTTCAAAATTACCATATATATTCTGAAACTGTTGCAAACTTGTCACCTCTACGTATGAAAACGCAGACTGCTCGGTCATAGAACACCGATGTTTGAGGGTGGCTAGAACAGAAACGAGCAAGAAAGGGGATGTTTTTCTTCAGGTATCGTAGTTATGATTTGACATTGAGCTGGCTTCAGTGTTTATAGCCCATGCAATCTTTCTGTTAAATCCAATTATTAGGTGTTTACTTTCTTCTACCCGTCAGTTTATGTGCACGTTGAGTAAGCGGACGTTCACCGACAATCTTTGTGATGTGATGATTGCAGCCAATAACAGTTTTTCTAATGAAACTTCCTCCCCGAGACACCAATACATATTAAAAATGCTTTAGGCCGACTGTTTTACAAACCAATGTCAAATAACAATGACATATTTCATCAGAAAAGAAACAGCATAAAGCCGGGAGGCGATGTTCTGTTGAGAGAATAACAAGTTCGAGTGTTTGCATTTCATGTCTAGTCTAACAAAAATTGCATTTCACACGTTCTACTGATTATACAAACGAACACAGACCAACTTTCCAATTTCGCCGCGTCTTCGCAGATAATGGGACATTGATCACTAAACCCATAGTCAATGACACTAATTTCAAATAGTTTCCTCTCAAACGTATACACAGAAGTTGATACACAAGTTCACAGAACACATTTGAATATACATGTATGGTGAATCAACTCGTATATCAACTCTCAGGATTCAAATGATGGAGTTTACAACACTTGCGATTTCCCCATCGACCCAAAGACATGGAATTTCCACATGAAATGAAGGTTGATGAGAACATATCTAGAACATCCTAAGGGCTTCAAGACGAGACTCTTCTGACCATTATAAAGGATCAGGAACGGTTAAGGGTCAGGGTGAATGTGGTCGTGTTTGGGAAGTAATGTCTCTGGCCTTCCTGTACATGTCCATGCGGATTTGGGTCAATGCTCATCTGTTGACACATAATTACTCCTTAGCGGCCTAAGCGTCTTTTGGAATAATGCCTCAGGCAAAGAAAGTTGGTCTGAACATTGGAATTGGCATTCAACCCTGAATCGCTGTTTGAATTTAGACACACTGAGCTCTCAGTCTTGCGTTTGGAAAAATAAAATATCATATGGTTAGACTCAAATTGCCTTTATCAAGCGAAAAAATGTTGATGGCATGTATTTTGACCGCTGTTGTTGTCTGGAACCACTCTCTTTTAATTTACCTTGTGGCTTATCGAATTACAAATCGAGATCCTTTCACTTACAATTATTTTAAACTCGTAGTAAAGGCATTCAGTATCATTCGCTCCAATTCCTGATGGGCAAAGGTACAGTTTACCCTGTATATGTGCAACCTTGTCTTGAGGATAATCATGTTCGACGCCCCTTGCGATAACTGCTCTTGTATTGTCTCAGCCTCTACACTGTAGGCAAGCTTGTCGGCTAATTAAACAATGATCGTGTGACCTTAGGTTGCTAGACTATCATCCTAAATAATTCATGAATGACACATCCACATCGAAGGGAAACTTTACAGAGTATTGCTATGCTGGTAGGGTTCTTGTTGTTTTATGTAAGGTAAGCGAGTTGCCAAAAGTTGCAAAAGAAATTGCAATCTCACGGTCCAAAAGATCACGCATATACAAAAAGTAACATTTCCTGTTTCTGCTACCTTTTTTGCATGGCAGTATAATCTGATGTCACGAGTACTTACGCAGTTGTCCATTGCCGGCCGTCATCATTTCTTCACCATTTCTTCACAGACTGCATTTACTTTGGATGTAAGCCGCAAACCCCTTTACATAATAACAATAAATCACCACAAATAGCAGAGACGGTTGTACAACTAATGTAAAACATTTCGGTATATGAAGACAGTAAGAGTAATGTAATCATCGTTGCATCATCCTCAAGTCATTGTCCTGGGATTATACTTTAATGTTAAACTATCTACAAAATTCCAAAGTTACTTTTCACCGACAAGCGAAGAGGCTCTGGATGGCGACACGTCTACATGTAAACTTACATTATGAAAGTAGTTATTCATTACATCGTGTACAAGGCGTTTTAAAGTCATTTTGCTAAAAATGCACGGTATGGATTTTGGACACTCGTTTACTCTCAGTGATATATCGGAAAATCTTGACACATACTGTGCAATTCTTCTCGGATTGCTGTATATACCGGACTAAACGTACGGTCCCAACTTAATCCTTCTTTACAGGAAATGTCTCTACTGTATGACTCGGACTGCTGTCTAATGTGGACGTTTTAGTTTTTCCCAAGCCAGTCCGAATTCGACGGAGTGCACTGTATTTATTCTTCACTCAAGCGTTACCGCATTCGTAGCTAATAACGTTGTCCTGTATCCGGCATGCATGGATACAACCAGAGAATATAAAAGACGCGGTGTTCTTTATGTAACACTTTTGTTTTAAGTGAAGCCATTGTACCGGGATTTATACTTCAACTTTTATTTGTAACACACACAGTCATAAGAGAGTGAGGAATAGAGTTAAGTATTAGCTTCAAAACGAAAAAGACATACAGTAAGGATTTTTCAGTTTCGCGAAAATCTTCATTGTATATTTGATATTCTTTCAAGTATTATGTTCATACATTTGTGTGATATTTTTACCATTACCTCCCTATTTTGAGCCATGGTAAAATGTAATTGGTCGCACAACACGTCATATTGTCTTTAATGCCTGGATGTCTGGATGCATAAAGAGACGTAGGAAAAGGACGATTCGTTGCATGTATTTGTGACGGGTGCCACCTGGAGGGAAGGAGAGGCCCACCTTTAATCTAGTCCCTGGTTTCATAAACAGATATGTATGATATAGTCGGATTCAACACAAGGGTAAGGTTTTTTGTTTTGTTAGTCTGCTTCAGTCAGCTGATTAAGAGATGATGGTGGTGGTGACACCTAATTATCTGTCATTAAGAAAGCGACGTGTAAGGCCAGCGTCGAATGGGACAAACTGTAATTACCATTTAGGATTCTTCAGCACACACTTTCCAAAAGCGCAAGCTTGTTATTGAGGACGTGTGTGAATGTATTGCCTTGTGTTATTACTATCGTCGTCCACAGGAGACTATGTTTTTTGTGTGTCACGAGAACATAAGATAAATGCATAAGGCTATTACTGTGACACTGTAAATGATGATCCTACTCTCAGCTGTGAAGCTGGTCAGAAACTAGTACAGATTGAAAGTTCATTAAACATTCATGCATGACAAATTGGTACTCTTTGGTGTAATGGTACCACCACACGTGACTGTTACATAATGTAAACAAAACTAATGTATTTCAGAGCATCTCCAGCTGGACAGATTCAACAAAACCGCACTATAAAAGGAACTTTGTTTCTAACCATTAAGCCATCCCTGGGCATATGCAGGTATAAAAAGTGAATATGAATATAATACACATTAGTATCTTGATAATAGTTATACAGATTCAGCTATATAAAAAAAAACTAAGGTGTGTCAAGAATTTCCACTAAGACCCTCCGTTTTCTTTAGAAGTAGACAACTGTTGAAGGTCTGACATTTACCTGTGCAGAGAGTTAATACAAATGGTAAATGGTACACGTTACTACCCTGGTAATAGTTATACACATTCAGATAGCAATAATACTAAGGTGTGTCAAGTATGTGCAATATTCTGTAGAGCAGAATAACAAAAACTAAACAAAACACGAAAAAAAACGATATTTCATGGGCGGTTGTTATTGGGTGCTGGCTCTCGGTGTCAGCCACAATGCTCTGAAACATGACTTATTCACACTTTCTGTTACATCTGTCATCTCCACGTCGATCATCCTACTCTTCATCACATTGACCATGTAATGAAAGAGGAAAAGTCAGGTTTCTTCTCTAGAGTAAGTATCTCTTAACGTCTTAATGATACTTTGGTTTTTCCAAAACACACATTATATTTCGGTACTTCCGTGGGGAGCAGTGATTGGATGTGGATTTTGGTACGTCGTGGTGACGGAATTAGGACAGCCATGTCAGATTTGTGTTACAGACTGACTTTTATTGACAACAACCGTTAAAGTAACAAGGTAGCAAAAACATATTTGACTGTGTTTCTTGTTATGATTTTGAACTGGAAAGTACGTTACAATCTCGTAGTCATTAATAATACTCACCACGTGTTTCATCATGCTTTCATGCACTTATTGATATGTACATGCATAATAATATGCATTGTTCAAATGTTTGCGTTCAGAGGAGAGTTTCTGTACATTAATTTCTACATCGTTTTCATTTTCTAGTGCTCAGATACCATCTTTTCTGTTAGAGCTATAGCGTTGTGGGCCTTTAAAGTACTGAGACTTCATAATTCCTCAACTAAATGATCATGACGTTACACACCTACCCTGGGCTGACGAATGTATCTAGTTTCTAAACAATTTACGAAACAACGTAACTCATATCTAGCAATTGTAAAAAGACTGGAATGTGAACATAATATTAGTCTTCGTTAAACCCAAACTTGTTCAGTATTTAAGTGTAGTATCTAAGTGTAGCATTAGACTGACCCTCCCGTCAATACATTTCTGTGAACCAGTGCAATTGGCCCTTACACATTTCTGGCTCTTCCACTTCACACATGTTTCTCTCGAACCGTCAAATACTATCACCTAGGGGTCGATCTATGGAGGGAGGATGAATTATCCAAAAGGTGGAAATGCATCATCCATAATGTATAAAGGTATAATGTTAATATTTATGTATATACACAAACTGAAAACCAAAAGTAACTGAAATATCGCATCCACGATTCCCTAGAAAAGTGTCCCCTCCGAAAATCTGAAGATGTTACTTAAAACCCCTTTCTGGTGAAACAGGAGATTTCATGAAAAATAAATAAAATCGTACATAACCTCGGCAAACATTTAAAAATACCACACGGCAATTACAACTATGCGTTTATTTCTTTGCGATTTTCCAGTCTTCAATGAGAAATCTTGAAAATGAAAGATGATGTTCTTTCTTGTTTCAGTAATCTCTCAAAAACATCAAATATGACCAGTAATATTAATTTATAATGTGTACTAACCGTGTAGTGCTACCGTGGTCTTATCACAGTTTCTATTTAGACGGTCTACAAAAATATACAAACAACAACAAAAAACTAAACAAAAGCAACAAAAAACAACAACAAAACCCAATTCATCACAGGTTCTAACGTGTCATCTTGATATGATGATTTTGAGAAAATATGTATCATCTCTTGTTATATTTTACATGATATTATTAATTTTGTGTACGCGACCAACAGCGGGTGTGTATATAAGTTTAGGTCAAAATTAGATAACTCATTTAAATGTGATGCTACAGTAGCTTTAATAGTGTAGGGTGTAAGAATTCACTGATAAGTATGGCTACATTATGAAAGACCACTGAATCGTTATTGACATAAGTGTACTCCAAGTACGCATGACTGTATGCGTTAATTAAACCTTGATTCTGTGGATCAGTCAGTTCTTACCGACATTTGGATACAAGCAGTTTCGAAATCAAAGATATGAAGACAATGGAAGCCGTTTCCATTGTAGACAAGACGTCGCTGGTGAGTTTCATTATTTCAGTTATAAATCTGATGCATTTGTGTACAAGAAAAGGTTACTGAGTCTGTGAATATAATTCTGCATCAGATGTTTCCCATCTCTTTTGTCATAATTCAACAAGGGACTATAGCTATGGCTTAACATTATAAAAGAACAAAGTGTAACAAGTAACGCCTCTCCTTGTAACTATAGCATATTACTTCTGACTTCACCACAGTCTACGTTACATTTCAACATCATTTCTACTGGTAAACTTAGATTCCGGCTTCTCGATTCTATTACTCATAAGTCGCGAAAAGTACAGATACAATTTAATGCACACCATTAAATTGTTTTTGAGGTGTACAGTGTATGTGTTCACAAACATTAGTCTCATAAGAGAAAAACACACAAGGAGTTTGCTACACCTTTCCGCCATCTCTGATACCGTTATTAAGCCTCTGAAATCAAGAAATGAAATGAATGAAATTATTGCTGATTGTGTTGTTTAGCTCATAAGTCATTCCTGAAACCGCTATGTAAACTGATCACTCCATTGTGACAACGGTATGGTTAAAACGAAATAAAGGTGCCTAAGCCTATTCTATTCCCCGCTTGACTATATTTCTTCCAAAAGTTAAGCGACTTGTCATAATTTGTTTGCTATCCATTCAACCGCTTTACATCGAACTCCATGTGACTGCGCCAGTTTATGAATTCCTTACAAAGTAGCATCTGGCATTTGAGCCAGTCATTACTGAGTATTGATGCCAGTCTTTTCCCTCAGACCTGTGCGTGAACTCTCTGCCCTGTTACTCGTGCCGCCAATTACATACATCAGCATTGCAGTCAGTCATTGCCTCTATATTTTATCTTAATATGAATCAATAGAACGATCAAGAAATATCGATTTCATTTTTACTGTTTTGAAATGAATACAATCATGAAGACAATGCTCCTTGTTCCACTGCACCATTTTGTTTTGAACTTAGAGAGCAGTACAAAAACCTGCACTTTGTTACTAGACGTCAATACCGATAGGAAGGCAGATATAGGCATGATTTACTTTCTGTTCTAAGACGCACATCATTATTAACCCACAGCTATGTATTTTTTACACACAGACGTTTGGCATATCTACGGTTTCTATCATACCGTCAGCACGGACACAACATCACAGGAAAGCGATGACGTTCAGCGAAAAGTTTCAGAAATTGATACAGTTTCCCAACGTCCTCGATGCACTCGATAGAAAAACAGATGTCATCATCGGAGCAAGACGTTGGAGATGCTCTTCGTGTCCTGTGAAAGCATAGACATAGTGAAAGTTAGCAGTCTTTGAAAGGAGCTTCCTACACCCTCGTTATCATTGCTATAACCTTGCTATAGGAGACAAACACATCAGTTAAATGTCATTCGTCAATGAACACTCGATGACATTTCATATGTTGTCATAGCTAGTCAGTCATCCTGTCTTGAGCTCACGAAATATCCTCTATTCGCCTTATGTTTTCACCAGATGAGCGTGTATCTGTGAAGGGCACACTTGCTATCAAATCAGGAAACGACATTAAAGAAAATATTATGACACGTTGCAGTTAGAGACAGGGTTTGAGAAGTATATTTCGATACTCTCGAAGGTAGATCTGACTTTGTGTTAATCCCATCCTGTGTAAATCTCCACCATGGTAATGAGTTGGACATGTTTTGATTCTATTACGGTCACTACAGATTCGTGAAGGGTAATTCTGTTGAATGTGGAGAGGGTACACAGTCCTGCACAAAAAGATTCTAATTCCTCGCCATAATATCACACGATAACGAACTGACCACACGTTCGTTCTCAGTTTATGGTGAAAGTTCCACGCTACCATCTGTGATACAAAAAAACGTGATATCAAGAACAGATGAATTCTTCTTAGACGAATGATAACACGAGAAGTATCATCAGCGCCAAACAATTAAATGAACACAAAATTGTGATCAAAGTGTCCGGAGACGGAATAAGAACCCAGGAGGCAATCGTCTTCCAATTATGACCTAAGCTTTCATTATATACGAACAGCCCACAATGCTAGGTATGTCTAAACACAACATGAGTATTCCTGGATTGATAATGATGCATATATCCATATGTTTTACTGTATGTGCAGTAAAGGACAGAAATAACTCGGTATAGATGATTGAATGACATGAAATAGAACATGTGTGTTATTAACACTGACTATTAACAATCTACTGATGGTTGTGATATGGTCCAGACAGCCTCTCGAACATCATACTGTATACGAAGGACTAAGGCTTTGTGTTTGTCGGAGTGGCGAATATACCATAAATAGTACAGTGTCTGCTTGTTACTATGGGAACAATAATAACAAAATTGTCATGTCTGTGAGATAAGACACATGTATTATTATCCATGAAAAGAGCCACATATGTGTATATTTTAATACACAATGAACGTTGTAACATACACAACATACGTTGTAATGTGGAGACCTGTTTTATTAGCGAGGAATTCATATCATATTAAGACTTCAAACTGCAACCAGTATGTAAAGGTCATGAGTATACATTAACTGCACAGATGTGCAAGAAATGGTTGTAATACCACTGGAGATGAACTGACTTTAACAGGTCATTTGTCACGGTTTCTTGTATGTGAGATACCTTTGATGTCGTGGGCTTTTTGGTATTGAAAATGTTCTAATTTGCCACTCATTCACTTCCTGCTAACCGTCCTCGAGCTAACTGCAAATACAGCTGGGACTCGGTCCTGGGGAATAAGAAGTACTTGACTGGCACCTTGGCCAAAAAGGAAAGCTATTTTATCTCAAACTCATCATATCAAACCAAACACGAACCTGAACTTTCTCAAACCGAGGGCCTTCGCATCTCAATGACACAGGGTAAACATCTCCCCATGTGAGAGATGTACGAGGAGTTGTTTGCTGTTTTGAAAGTTATTTTCACTTTCGTATGTCCAGATGGTAAGTTTTGACATTCATGATGACATAGCCACAAACGGGAATGGCGTGAAGGTGTACCTGTAAAGTTTCACTCATACAGTCTACCTATAGCTATGTAAATAACTGATTTGATACTTTTACAGTGGGTGCTATCTGATATCGTGCATAAGGCACAATTAGTAAATCTTCACACAGATGCATGTTGGGTCAGCTTCCACGAAGGGATGCACTAAAACTTCTATCACCGTGGCACTAATTAAGATGACATTTCTCAAGTTGACCTTGGTTGAAGAAAACATCGTTCCTGGTTTTTAGTCCCGATATGTGCACGTGTAAATCAGGACAGTTTGTATACAAAATTATGAAACATTAGATGACACTCTAGATCTTATTGTCTGCACAATGGTCTGTAACCCTTGTATTAAGATTATACACTGAAGACAATCTATCATGTCTTTCCCACATTTCTGACCGTTGTTCCACCCGCTCTTGAAACAACTGGAATACCTGCTGTCCTTAACGCTGGCCTTCACAGAACCATACTTACTGCTCTTATCTCACACGCTTGTCTGACCGCTGTCCCCAAAACAATCTTTCTTAATGATCTCATTACTCACCTACTTTCTCAAACAATAACCGTCCCGGGAGCTATCGACCTATCGCAAATATCGCAACCCAAGTACATTCAGTCGTCCTGATTACAGTGAACATAGCATCATATCAAGCCGCACACAAAGCACCATCGTGTATAAAGGTATGTGTGATATTGCAGTGGACACGACAAAACTTCGACTGGTACTGTTTGTAACATTCTTGCATGCAATTGGCAGTTTGTTCTTGCATGCAATTGACAGTGTATTCCAACGAAGAATAAACTGACGTTTAGAGTCACACGTCTGACACGTCTATGGTTCTCTGGGAATGTGAAAGGGAAGATCAGCAGTGGCTTCTGAACCACCAAAGGTAACCTGTCAACAATGAATACTGAAATGGAGCACTTTTGTAATTATTAAAGATTCAGATGGAAAATTTACAATACGCTGGTTGTTCTGTACACTCGTTCCATATAGTCTCTCTAATATCAAATGAAATTGCAAGGAATAACTTTTTGTGTATGTCGAGTGGCCAATAAACCGGAAACAGTTCCGTGTCAGATTTTACTATGGTCACAATAACAACATAACTATTCTGATAATGAGAATGGACATATGAGTCATAATCCAGGAAAAGAACTAAACTTCAACATTCTATGCAACGGAATAAATAATATTTCTTGCACTTTCAAGACATGTTATCTCATCTAGAGATTCATTTTGTTTTTCACTTCAAATTGTATTCAACAAGATGAAGGATTACGTCATTAACTAAGCGAAGTATCAGTGACGAAATACCTGTATTGGTACTGGAAATGAATCAAAGTTAATCCAATTTCAAATTTTGGTCTACGTGATGAGCCGTTGATGTCAGCGATAGTTATTGAAAATTATATTGTCTGATCGGACATTCAGTCACTTCTTGCAAGTGGAGTGGTGGAGCTGACTGCAAATAGCTGGGTCACTCCCACCAATCCCAAGACTGCCATTGGTAAGAGGCCCATAAATGAAGCATAGACAAGGAACGCTTTTCGTCCACAACTCCCAAGCCTAATGCTTCATGACTCGGTACTAAACACTCGCCTGCTTTCTAATACTTGCATATCCTCATCCGTTCCATCCTCCATATTTATACAGGGCAAACAAATTTCTTTGTGATACGAGCAGGGGGACTTGTTAGTTATTGACGCCCTTTTATCAGTTATTTTAACGTTCTTGTGAGAAGATACTACTATTGACAAACCATGATGGCTTAGTCACGGAGAATAATGGCAAGAAAGTACATGTATACACTCATTGTATGCAAGTTCAGCCCTTATGTGAATATCTACAGCAGTCAAAATAACAGGTACCCGGCTATATACCTAGGACATGAATATAATACTGTCTGCCCTGCTTTAACTGTATTGTAATCAACAAGACAAGTGATGGTGGAAAGATTCAGTGCTTTCACAAACAGATAAAGGAGTTAATTGTGAATGTACTTGCGCATGTGTAATATTCCAAACAAACACTCATATTAGGACGACATTATTTTACTTTTACTTTACGATATTACCCGGCACATCGTGCGAGATACAGAGGTTGTTAAGAACCTTGTCTAACTTTGAGTCGTTGCTATATTTTGTCATGGGACACTCTCTGGACTTTCGAGAATTAAACGGGTTCGGATAATGATGGATTGTGCCTCTGGAAACAATTAAAGGAGACTATAACGCACTGACCCATAGGTAGGTGCGTATGTACGCACGGTTAGAACCTTTCTCTCGAGATATATATTGCCCCAATTACAAACGCCTTTGCAGTGAAATGATTGATTTATACAGTTCTGCAATTTATCAAATAATCCTTTCCTGAAGGTACTAGTCTTCGACAGGAGGCAACCGCAGACAATGACGAAGATCTCTTAAACAGCACTAGCCTCGGATCTTCATTCTCGTGCTACCTGCAATCCAGCAACACGTGGTTACCCTGTAAAACCTGAGACAAAAACGGTGTTAATTACATAGTCAAGAGCTGGTTTCTGAAATGCTTCAGTTCACCATAGATTCTCCTTAAAGCCTTGTTAATTAAGACCATTGATGCCCCTGTGATTGTGCCCTTTCGTGTTCAGTTCAGTTTGGGATTCCCAGAACCGTAAAGCCTATGACGTGGTGAAATGGATACATTTGAACAGAACATGTCGTTCATGACAGAGACACTACACGCATAGAACCTTGTTGAACGCCTCATCTACACGTTGTCAGAACCTGTTGCAAGTAAAGAATATATTGGACGGACAATGTAAAGATGATACAGTAATGATATTGGGCATATCGGCTAATTCCTCAGAGACAGTTCATCAAGAGAACGCCTGTTGGATCAAGAGCAAGGAACACTAAACAAGGTGGACGTAGTCAGTATTGACCAGTAAGCGGAGGCTGGCTGATCTTCAAGGCTTAAGGTACAAAACACTGTTCCCATTTGTTTCAATCGGTGGACTAGGAAATGGAATGAATTTGGGATCGTGAATGTAATAGGTTTCTAGAATTCCAGAATGGAATACAGATAATCCTTATACTAACGTTATTAAGCAAAGTATGTAGATTTGGTATTGTGTGACCCGATCTATGGTGATTCTAGTACAAGATCTGTGTCTCTTCTTGTTCCTGGGCTGCCTGAAACAAATTTAACACGACACTGTGTGAACAGTCATTCGTGCTTTGATCAGATTGCATATTTGTATTCGCATGCATCCGAGATATAACTGAAAAGTTGCAAACTTCTGCCAAATGTATATAATATGAATGTTTACCAAAACAGTTTTATTATGCTGAACACACATACAATGTGAAGTAATGTACAGTGGCTGATGCATCCCTTTTATTGGAAATAAAAATTTACTTAGTGTAAACTCCGATATACGGACATTCTGACAGCTTAGACCTTGCACTCCAAGGTATAGCGTGCTCAGTGCAACACCATATATGGCAGACTATGACCTTACATATATTCAATATAACTATTATCAATATATCTCTGTGTGTTACCACCATCTTTCTAACTGTTTCCTATAACTATTAATGCAATCATTATCATTGTACTCGATAGACGTAACACATGTTCTTGTAAATTATTGTATCTGATTATGTAAACATTTTTTTATGTGATTAATGTAATCTTATTGTTTGAACCAATTAATATTGAGCACAAAGAGAATATGGACGCAGCTCCAGTTTGATAAGTGAAGTCTCAGATGGGTATCAAACACTGTTATCAGTAATAATTAGATTATGTTGATGCACCTACTGTGTCCGTGTACAAATATGCATTGTGAACGCTTTCAAAATTACCATCAATATTCTGAAACTGTCGCAACTTGCCGCCTCTACGTTTGAAAACGCAGACTGCTCGGTCATAGAACACCGATGTTTGAGGGTGGCTAGAACAGAAACGAGCAAAAAGGGGATGCTTCTCATTAGGTATCATAGTTATGATTTGACCTTGAGCTGGTTTCAGTGTTTACAGCCCATGCAATCTTTCTGTTAAATCCAATTATTAGGTGTTTACTCTCTTCTACCCGTCAGTTTATGTGCATGTTAAATAAGACGTTCACTAACAACCTTTGTGATGTGATGATTACAGCCATAAACAGTTTTTCTAATGAAACTTCCTCCCTGAGACATCAATAGACATTGACAAATACTTTTGAGAGACAGTATTTTAACAACTAATGTCAAGTAACAATGACATATTTCATCTGAAAACTCAGCATAAAGCCGAGATGCGATGTTCTGTTGAGTGAATCACAAGTTCGAGTGTTTGCATTTCATGTCTAACGAAAAATTGCATTTCACACGTTCTACTGATTGTACAAACGAACACAGACCAACTTTCCATTTTTAATGGCACATTGATCACTAAACCCAATGACACTAATTTCAAATAGCTTCCTCTCAAACTTAACCACAGACGTTGATACACAAGTTCACAGAATACATTTGAATGTACATGTATGGTGAATCAACTCGTGTATCAGCTCTCAGGTTTCAACTGATGCAACTTGCAATTTCACTATCGACACAAAGACAAGGCATTTCAACACGAAATGGGAGTTGATGAGAAAATATCGAGAACGTCCTAAGGGCTTCAACGCGAGACCCATCTGACCATTAATAGGGTTAGGATTCCCTTTGAGATGAACAGCTAGGGTTAAGGGTCAGGGTGAATGTGGTCGTGTTTGGGAAGTTATGTTTCTGGCCGTGCTGTACTTGTCCATGCGGATTTGGGTCAATGTTCATCCGGTGACACGTAATTACTCTTTAGCGACCTAAGTGTCTTTTGGAATAATGCCTCAGGCAAAGCACCTTGATCTGAGCATTGGAAATGGCATTCGACCCTGAATCGTTGTTTGAATTTAGACACACTGAGCTCTCAGTCTTGCATTTGTTACGGTATGATCCGATTGGACTGAAATTGCCATTATCACGTGTTATGCCTTGTGAAAACGTTGTCAGTTGTCGACTGGAACCACGCTGTTTTTTAATTTACCTTATGTCTTATCGAATTACAAATCGAGATCCTTTCACGTACAATTATTGTAAACTCGTAATGAAAGCATTCAGTATCATTCGCTCCAATTCCTGATGGGCAAAGGTACAGTTTACCCTGTATATGGGCAACCTTGTCTTGAGGATAATCATGTTCGATGCCCCTTGCGATAACTGCTACACTGTAGGCAAGCGTGTCGGCTAATTAAACAATGATCGTGTGACCTTAAGTTGCTAGACTATCATCCTAAATAATTCATGAATGACACATCCACATCGAAGGGAAACTAGTATTGCTATATGGTTGGGTTTTTGTCGTTTCATGTCTGGTAAGTGAGCTGCCAAAAGTAATTGCAAACTCACGGTCCAAAATATCACACATATAAAAAAAATACCACTTCCTGTGTATTTCAGCCACCTTTTTTGCATGGCAGTATAATCTGACGTCATAATTATTTCCACAGATGTCCATTGCCGGTCGTCATCATTTCTTCATCATTTCTTTCTAGATTCACAGACTGCATTTATTTTGGATGTAAGCCGCAAAAAACCTTTTCCACAATAACAATCAATCACCACAAATGGGAGAGTCGATTGTACAGTTAAAGGTATATGAAAACACAACAAGAGTAATGTAATCTTTGTTGTAGCATCCTCAAGTCATTGTCCTGGGTTTATACTTTAATGTTAAACTATCTACAAAATAACAAAGTTACTTTTCACCGACAAGCGAAGAGGCTCTGGATGGCGACACGTCTACATGTAAACTTACATTATGAAAGCAATTATTCATTACATCGTGTACAAGGTGTTTTAAAGTCATTTTGCTAAAAATGCACGGTATGGATTTTGGACATTCGTTTACTTTCAGTGATATATCAGACAATCTTCACATATACAGTGCAGTCTTTCTCGGATTGTTGTATATACCGGACTAAACGTACGGTCCCGACTTAATCCTTCTTTATAGGAACTTTTCTGCTGACTGCTGTCTAATCTGGACTGTTTACTCGGTCCCAAGTCAGTCCAAATTAGACAGTGTGCACTGTATTTATTCTTCACTCAAGCGTTAACTTCGTAACCATATAAGTTATTTGTTCTTCCCATTATGACTCAAGGAAACGTTACAGTTGGAGATATAGCTAATAACGTTGCCCTGTATCATATATGTATGGATACAACCAGAGACAGAATGTGAAAGATGCGGTGTTCTTCAGCACACAATATCCAAACCACAAGATTCTTACTGGGGACGAGCGTGAATGTATTTCCTGAGTTATTACTATCGTCGTGCACAAGGAAACAAAATTTATTGTTTCTCAGTGTCACCAGATCATATGATGAATGTATAATGCCGTGGCTGTCATATTGGGGAAGATGGCCCCAATCTCAGCAGTCAGTCAGCTTCAAAACACTAGAACCAACAAACCAAAGGCCTTAAACATTAGCATGACAAATTTCTGGCGTGTCAGTCGTTCCAAATAAGACTGGGGGTAATCTGCTTTTGATTTAAAAAAATATACACTCAACAAAACAACAATATATAAAACCAACACTTATAAGTATCATTGTGTTAAAAATATAAATATTTCATAGGCATTGCTACAGGGTGTTTCTCGTCGGTTCTGTTTACAGCGATGTTCTGTGTTGAACTTAGACATGCTGTGTTCATCAGAAGCAACAGTCGCACGCACTGTCTTTGACACATCTGTATCACTGCTTCGGTCATGGCAGTCTTCATCACAATGACCGTGTAGCGAAAGAAGAAATACCAGGTCTTCCGCGTTTCTCTCGAGTAAGTACCTCTTAACGTTTCTTTAAAACCCCCACCAAGCGTGAGTCTTAATTTCTGGATAAATAAAATAAATCAATTATGTTGCAATAGAACCCTTCAAAAAGAACACTTTTACCCTCACACAGCATATTGGTCTTGTCGAACTCCGGAGTTTTAAAGCCTCCAGTGGGAAAGTAGCCACGTTGTACAATTTACTCAGTGTTTCCTTTGGGGAAAAACACATCGTGTCTCCCTGCTTCCATGGGGTAGTGTTTGGATTAGGATTGTGGTATTTCTCGGAGAAGTTGCGGGTTTACTGTTTAAGTCAAAGAAAGACAGTAGGAGATTTATATTTGACTGTGTTTTTGTTACGGTTTTGGCTGGAAAGTATGATACAGTTTTGGAGTTCGAAATATGTGTATCAATTTGTTAACTTATCAGTTATATCACAGACCATGCACAGAACACTTCAATCTCGTGGTCATCATCTACCATCCTTATTACACCCATATCAAGTACGAGCAAAGTCACCTTAGAGTAAGGACTCGTTATTGGATACTCTGGAAGTTCAAAGCTGTACCAAAGCCACCGAATGACGTCGACAATGTTTGAAATCTCTTATGTTAGATGTCCGACCTTTATAAGTCAATGAATGAGGTATATATGGGTTTTGAGCAATGCCTACCTTTTTAACCACATTCATTACATTCCTCAAAGTTGCTAATTAGAAACGTTAAAATATATTTCAGATTTGGCTCAGCTGGTGTGGTCTCGGATTTCCATCGATTGCGATTTCAGCATGATCTTCAACCATAATCGAGTATTGTTCAGTGACTATTGGCGTCCATCATCTGACGGTCAACGTTGTTGTATCCTGAGCAATGCTTTTGTATCACGGAGGTAGTGTATCATCAATTAATGTAGCATCAGTGTTATATGATTCTTATCAATTTTCACGATTACCATTCTCGATTCTGTGAAAGGTCGCAAAAAGTACAGATAGACGCGTCGGTATGTACACACCATAACTTGTGCACAATGTATGTGTTCGCAAAAGTTAGTCTCATTTGGAGAAAAAGGTCATCATTTTGCAACATCCTCCAGTCATCTCTGATACCACTATTGCGCCTTTGGAATAGTTATGAAGTGGTTGCTGACAGTGTTATTCAGTTTAAAGTCATTTCTGGACCCGTTATGTAAACTGGTCGCTATATTCTGACAACGTTATCACGGCATTAATTACTGAAACATGAAGGGTGAGCGAGTGAGTTTAGTTTTACGCCGCAACCAGCAATATTCCAGCTATATGGCGACAGGCTGTAAATAATCGAGTCTAGACCAGACAATCCAGTTATCAACAACACGAGCATCGATCTGCGCAATTGGGAACCGATGACACGAGCCAACCAAACGACATACATGTGTGACATACTGGCAATATACAACATATAAACAAACGAACGAGCAAAAAACTATTGTTTACCAAAGTCAACAAAATGTTTACACATATTCTTAGACTAATAAAATATATAAAACTGTATAAAGTACTTGAAAAGGTTATGGGTACACAGAAAGAAAGGTACCTCAGGCTACACCATGTCCCTTTAACCTATATTTCTTTTATAAATTAAGCTACTTTCTGCAAATTCATTTGCTATCTTTTCAAACGCTCACATATCGAACCCTATACGACAGCGCCAACTTATGAGTTGCTTATAAAGTAGCATCAGTAGTCAGTCATTACGGGGGTATTGATGCAAACACTTTTTCCTGCCCGTTTCATATCAGACCTGTGCGTGAACTCTTTGCCTGGTGCTTGTGCAGCCAATTACATACATCAGCATTGCAGTCAGTCATTGCTTTCAGCTGAGGTCACAAAAGTGTGGTGATAATATGAATCAGTAGAATGTCCAATATATGTCGATTTCACTTTTGCTTTTTCTCAGTGAAGGAAAACATGGACTCGAGGCTTCTTCTTCTTAGAGCAGCACGACGACCTGCACTTTGTAACTAGTCGTCAATACCGATAGGAGCAAAGTTCAAGGGTATCGTTTGTACATAATGTCTATCACCCAACATTGTAGTGATAGAATATAATGCCTTTGGTAATATCATACATAGTGATGGTTCTCGTCACGATGTAGTTGCAATATTGCTGATGTGACGGTAAATATTAACTCACTCACACATACGTAGTTAACTATTGACATAATGTCCAAATATTACATAGTACTGTACCACTCTAACCCTTAATGTTATTTAACATTAATTCATGTGTTTTTGCACATTGCAATGTGAACGGACACTACTAACGATTGGCACATTTACTTTCTGTTTCAAAGAATACAACAACATTAAATCGAGTGTTATAATTTCACATAGAGACTATCTACTGTTTCCATCATACCATCAACACGTACTCAGGAACGCAATACTCCCAATGACATTCAGCGAGCCATTTCAGAACATAGTACAGTGTCCCCGCGTCCTCGACAGCAAGAGGTCATTCATCATCATCATCATCATCATCATCATCATCATGATGCTCTTCGTCAGCATTGAATCCTTCGACATTGTCAATGAGACTGTATAAGGGGGGTGGGGGGTGGGGGGTGGTCACTCCTCGAAAATCCCCTTAGCGTATGCCTCGGCTCGTCGATGCCAATGTGGCGCAACTTATTTTTTTATGGTTGAGAACGGTATATTTTCAACACCTGATTACACGTGTAATCAGTGTAGTGACAACCGAAAACCCACATATAGCTATAGAAGATACATTTCCCTTTCTGTCAATTCATTATAAGTCAAATATTTGTTATTAGTGTCATTATTACTACAGGAGATTTGTAGTAAGGTTTTACTTCGGCATGGTGTAGATCTCTGGCTTAAATTCTCGGTACACAGCGAAGAAAGACTAAATCAGCTATTCACTTCTTTCACATATTCGTTTAAATCTTAAATGAGATGTATACCTTTGGTTAAAACGGGTCTGCAAGTAATAGTGATATATTTAAAGTTACAAAATGTTAGGATATATTTGAGGTGTGTGCAAAATATGACATTTCACCGATCTGATCCACCATTGAAATACTACAGCACGTTGTTTGAGTGTGTCTAAATATTGCTCTAAAAGTTTCTTTCACATACACCTTTAATTTCTATAAGGAGAACATTCCATCAGGGTTAGAGGTGTTTGCAAGTAATAGTGATAGTAGTTTAAAAACATGCTAGGGAGCATTGATGTATGTGAATAATATGACATATCGTCCATCTGATCGGATCCACCATTGAAATGTGTGTGACAATGTCAGTTAACATTCTGTCAATGTTGTTGCCATTCCCAGCATGCAAAAAGATATTTGAATTGATGGACAGCTGATGTTAACACATTTGTCCAGTGATAGTTTTGCGTTCTCAACATATTTGGGGAGGGATGACCGTGGTGTTTATTTTTTCGCTCATTCACACATATATGTCTTTCTTTGTTCTTTTTTCTCAATTTCAGTTTGAAACAGAGCTTCGTACTCTCTAGCTATGACTCCTATAGCCTTGCGATAAGAAATAAACACATCAGTTAATATCATTTCCTTGGTGAGAGGGTCGGGTGAAAACTGGATGACATTTCGTATTTTGTTATAGTTGGTCAGTCAGCACGGTATGTGCTTCCAAAAATACCCTTTCCTTGACTTTCTCTGGCCTTGTCTAATGTTTACACCAAATGAACGTATGTCTTTGAAGAGCACGCTTGTTTTCAAATCAGTAAACGGTACTAAACAAAATATTATGACACGTTGAGTTTAGAAGCAGGATTTTATAAATATATTTTGGTGTTCTCCAAGATAGATCTGAGTTTGTGTTAATTACATCCTCTTTAACTCTCCTGGCATGGTAATTAACTGGATACGTTTTGATTAGATCGTGACCACTGCAGATTCGTGAAAGATAAATTAATTCTGTTGCATTTGGAAAGGGTACACAGTTCTGCAGAACAGCAATTTAATCCTTCACGATACCTAACGATCTCATCACATGTGATACATGTTCATTCTTAGTATTGTTAAAGTTCCCATGATTCAATAAACGTAGAACAGGCTGTCCTCAAACAATCCGAGATGAAAAAAGAAAACATGAAGGTTAAAATAATGTGAATACTCTTTTTACAAGACATCATTATTTTGCTATAAAATCGCGTTATAAATATTAGTCTTTTATAAGAAAATACAAAGTAACCTTGAAACAACCAAAACAATCGTTTCCTTCATTTGTAAACAAACATGGCCGGAATTAGGCTAACCCTGGTCAAGGTCAGTGACCTACTTCAACATGATGATGATGTAATAAGAAGAGTGATAAGAATTTTACAGTCATTGAATTCCTACAGCCTGTTTGTTGTTAAAACTGAATTGGGGAAATAGAAACAATACGATACCGACCAACGATGTTTCCTGAAAGTGTGACATGTATATCGCCGTCCATGCCATCAAACGTCACTGTCTTTGTCACATGCTGTAAATTTTCATTCTATACATGTATACACTATTCTCCGATCTAGTTTATGGTGGTGTATCTCACATGTGGAAACTCTCATGTCTTTCTGAATCTTTATGATATGATATGATACGATATGATATATACATTTATTCCGTAATTCGACGTCATAGCCTAGAATATAATTATATTTTACAGAACACATGTCACGTGGTGAACAATACAGTAATATTTCTATTTCCATTGATACCTCAATATAAACACATTTTAAAGAAAAATGGCGAGAGCTCGTAAGGTATCCTCATTATTTGTATTTAATGTTTTTACGCAAGAGTTTCATTGAATAGTGCCTTACGATGGATAGGCTTGGGAGATATTTTTAATCTCAGATCATGATACTTTTCGCAGATAAACAGGACGTGAAACTCGTCCTCCATAACGTTGAGATCACTCTGTAAACAGAGTGATTTATATACCTGCTCATTTTTGTTTCTACGTATGTTGTTAATATTAAAATCATGAAGAGATATTCTCAATTTACATAAGGCTCTTAGCAAAGACTACCAGAGAGACACATTAAATATTTTTCAGGCTGCAACAAGGACTTAATGCTACTATAATTACTTAAATAGTGTGAAGATGATATAAAACTATGCCAATCTTTAAGATTTATCTATGACAGGCTTGTGGCTGTATCATCCGACTATAATTGACGTTCAGACGGGTACATCGGTGGCTATTGGATGGCATTGAACACCATGGTCACATAATCATGTTTTGACTTTCTCAACTCGACCAGAAATTCCGATTCATATGTGTAACGAAACAGATAAGAAGGATAGATCAACTGGTTTTCGTGGGGAGACATATCGTTTAAATGTTCTACTCCAGAACTTTACAAATTAAAATTCAAATGACATTTGTTCTCACATTAGACAAATTGTCCTGAACCTGTGAAGACTGTTGGCACATGTTTGTTCACCACTTATATATACAAATCCATGCCATCGTGGCATGACGCTGCGGACGATTGCTCACAGTATCAAATCAGTGAAGCAGCTTATACGCGGTCCCAAATGGCCAGATGAAGATGGATACGATGAATAGTGTCAAGTGCAATGCTGACCAAACAAAGAACGTAATGTACTTTTCCTGCCCGTTTCACATCCGACCTGTGCATGAACTCTCTGCCTGATGCTTCTGCAACCAATTATATACATCAGCATTGCAATCTGTCATTGCTTGAGGTCTCGTCATCTTTACCATAATGTGAGTTAGCAGAACGATCAAGAAGTATTGATTTCAATTTTGTTATTTTTGAAATGAAGGTATGTGCATTCCGATATCTTGAGAATATCCTGTTCCTGTGTTGTTTCTTGTGGGAAGCTGATAGATTAGCGTGAAGACCTGCACCTTGTCAATATATATCAGAATCAGAACCATCTTAATCTGCTTTGTTATTGCATAATTACTATGGGGAAACATTTGTGGTGATATAAATTGTACTTGGTTGTTGTAATATGTTATCTGCATGTCTTAGGCGTTTATCATATCACAGTAAGCGCGTCGAATGTTTCCCTTCTTAACAAATGACACACAGTCTTAATGCTTGAGACCCGTGAAGGTCCCGGGGTAGAATAGGCCTTCAGCAACCCATGCTTGCCATAAAAGGCGACTATGCTTGTCGTAAGAGGTGACTAACGGTGGTCAGGCCCGCTGACTTGGTTGACACATGTCATCGGTTCTCAATTGCGCAGATCGATGCTCATGTTGTTGATCACTGGATTGTCTGGTCCAGACTCGATTATTTACAGCCTGCCGCCATACAGCTGGAATATTGCTGGTTGCGGCGTAAAACTCAACTCACTCACTCACTAATGCTTGAATTGTATGCATTTTATTACCGTGAAACTTGATTCGAGACACCAATATCATAATGTTGTGCAAAAAGAGTGAATGAGACAATTTATCAATTTATCATAAAGGGATTTCATATTTTATTTTGGTTGGTCAATCAGTACTTCAAGTCTTTTAATAAATACCCCTTACTCGGCCTCTAAACCTTGGAACATGTATCCCTGAAGAACACACTCGTTATCCCACCGGCACAGATATTTAACACAATTATGAGACACGTTGGGGTTAAAAGATGGGCTCGTGTTTTGTAGTGGATTCTCTCCAATCATTAGATTTGACGTTGTGTCTATCTCGCCCTGATTAATCTCCAGGCATTCCAATGAGTGGGAGAAGGTTTGACTCGATTCTCACTACTACGGATTCATACAGGGTAATTCTTTTGTAGGTGGAGATGGTAGACAATCCTGAACAGCACCACTCCAATCGCTCACGATAACATTACACGATAATGGTCTCATCATGAGTGATACACGTTCTTTCTCAGTTTATGGTTAAGGTTTCCAGCTAACAGCCGTGATTTAATAAACGTGATATCAAGAAGTGATGAACTCTCGTCGGGCAAAGATAAGACGAGAAGCATGATGAACCCAAATCAATTAAATCGTAATCAAAGAGCCCGAAGACAGAATGAGAAAGTAAGCATCAAATGTCTACCAATTATGAACTAGGCTCTTACCATCAACATATAGCATCTACCGCCGGATATGTGTATCCATGAAAAATGTTGAGTATTTCTTGGATTAATAATGATGCATAAATTCAAATTATTGACATTATGCGCAGTAAATGATGGGAAAAACTTGCTGTGCATGGTGGAATTACATGGAATGGGGCATTTGTGTAACTAAACCTGATTGAAGTAGAATACTACCGATACACTGGATGTTGTGCGATACGGAAAGGTGCCAGACAGACCCTCTAGCATCACTGGGTGTAACAAGCAATTAGGTTTTGTGTATGCCGAATTGCAAGATTGACCAACTTTATGGTAACAACTTCTTTATTATGATGGTGGGACGTTTCGGTACTGATTCCTGCACCGTTGGCAAGTCGCACTATCGTAATAATGAAGTTGTTACCATAAATTTTGTCAATCTTGTACTCTCCAACTTTTAAAATGCCACTCAAAGAAGTTATGCCAAATTGACTTATAAATGAATGAATGTCGAAGTGACTTATAAATCAGAAATAGTAACGTGCCCGGTTGTTACAGTGTCGAAAACAACAATGATATTATACTGTTATATCGATGAGAATGGGCATATGTTTCTAAATCCATAAACAAGAACTACAAATCTGCATGTCATACAACTATAGGAAACTGTTTGGTTTAACTTCAAGACATGCTACTTTATCCTTTCATTCCTTTCATTGTTTTACACCAAAGTGCACCCAAAAAGAAAAGGGGTTACGTCGCGTTTCATAACTACTGGAAGTATCAGAGAAGACATGCTTGTGATACTACTGGAAATGAACTAAGGTCAGTTCAATTTCCAATTTCGTTCTACGTGCGGGACCAGTGATGTCTGGGATAGTTATTGGAAATGATATTGTCTAATTAAACATCCAGTCACTTCTTCCAATCAGTGGTCGAACTAACTGCAAATAGCTCTGTCTCTCTGTTCCACCCAAGGACTGCGAGTGGCAAGAAGCCCATAAATGGATCCCTGACAAGGAAACGCGTTCTGTCCACAACTCCCATGCCTCATGTCAAGGTACCAAACACCCATTTCAACTTTCCATACTGAGGTCCTTTGCATGTTTTCTCTCTACAATATTTTCATAGGGTAAACATCTTCCGTAGTGGTTGGAGAACCAGGATTTATAAGTTTACGGACCCCCTTTCATAAGTTATTTTCACGTTCTGGTGCCAACAAGCTACTTATTGACAGTGATGATGGTATAGTCACAGAGGGGAATGGCGAGATAGTACGTTTGTTAACATTCACCCAGCTCAGTTGAGCGCCACTGTGATTATCTATGGTAATGTAAATAACGGGTTTGATACTCTGGACATGAATATAGTAGAGTCTGCCGTGTTTTAACTACATGGCTCTTGATACTATCATGAGACTAGAGGCGCATGGTGTGAAAACTCGATAAGTGTTCGTGCTTTAACGGTGGTTCATCGACATTGATTCCTAGTATCTATGGGTATGATATGACTCTCTGTTGTTTCACCTTGCGTGGATCTTCCAGAAATGGTAATGCTTTTGTGCCTCCTAAAATCAGAAATAGAAGGGTTTGTTGGGTGTTGGTTTGGCTTAGAGAGATGGTCGTGTTGGTGGCGTCGTTCAGGGAGACATTCTAAACAAAATATACTTAGTGAAACAAGTACGTTGAAAAAGAATTACACCATTCACCCAACATAATAAAAAGAATATCCAGTTCGTAATCATCTTGCACATGTCGTTGGGTCTTTGGGAACGCAACACCATAATGAAATGAGGCATTCCGGACAAGCCTGTAACCCTGGTACCACTGTTGTCTTGAAGATGCCCAAGACGTCAGATATATGTGTGCGCACTGTAGGATTCACATCCAGCCCTTCCCACAGTTGTACCCACCGTTCTCTATACTGGTCCAGCCACTCTCATACCCATTGCCTGAACAACTCAGTATGTTACGAACTGACCTGAATAGTGTCCTTATCCTTGTCCGTGCCACTAACTATTCACTGTTCCAAACCCTTGTTCATTTTGCGTTCTACCCATTGTGTAGGTCACCGACGTACTTAATGTCCGAATAACTGTCCTATCTAATATCTTTCCAGAAGATCATGTTTCATCTTTGCCATTCAAATTCATTTTAGTACCTCATATCTATAAGTACTGAAATATTCTTCTTCAGTACCTTAAAGTTCAAGTCCAAAACAACAGAATTTATGCTGAATCATTAATATTCAACCGAAATCGTAGCCATATTTCAGCTACAGCTACATTTAGTAGCCCGAAAAAGCATGTATTTCTGAATGGATCTACGTTTACATGTCCAAGCCACATCGTGATTTCCTATTGAAACCATAATAAATAGAGTCCTGCAATTACTTAAGTCACAACAACCAAACAAAATGCATAGTCACCTTGCAGGCTAGAAATGATCTTCAGCAAGCTTGTCATAAGAGGCTACTGCCAGCCATACTGCTAGAATATTGATGGGTTCGGTGTAAAACGTCACTCGCCGTCCTCATACTAATCAGGACACATCTCAGCCCCCATCCCAGATGCATACTGTGTCAAGGTCCAACCCATGTTTCAGTGGACATAACGAGGGATTAACTCGTGTCTCGATTGGCGAATTTTTCAAAAGAATCAGTTTCTGCATTGTGTTCATGTGGCGGCTTTAATGAAACGTAGATACTCTGATAAGCACAAATTGCATACACACACGGATGATGAAATACTCGCTGTACCAGACAAAAAGTGGAGCATCTGGTATTGGTTATACCTCTGTTGTAGTTCTATAATTATGGCATTATTTAGGAATATATTTGTGACTGTTGTGTTGCATGTTTCTGAATTGTTCTGAAATTGCGAATTGTGAACTATCATGCAATGTTTAAATACCTTAAGATCTATGAGACAATGCAAACAACATTGGATGCCTAGTGAAGTCCGTATGTTTCCTATTCCCTTCAATAGTTTATCATCAATGTACAATTTTTATCTGCAGATGCACGTATTGTATAGTAAACTTTAACGTGTTTTGTCAGTAGGATACAGATCAGCTCGTGAGACCAGTTCCGAACGTTCATTCATCCATAATAGACTCTACGAAAATTACAGGCAACAGTATCTTGTGTCTTGCAACAGAGCAGTAGCACCAGCCTTTGGTGTCTTTCTCAAAACCTTTGCCCTCATTTATCTGGGAATACTTTAAAGATCACCATGTAGATTGCACCAATGAAGCTTTCTGAAAGTGTTTAGATTGATGCGTAGATCGTAATTCCCAACTACATCCCTAAGTATTCCAAATGGTGTACGGAGCAAATTCCTACTTCAAAGTATACCTGTTACCATGTTTTAAGGTGAGAGCTTGATTTTCCCCTGCATGTGTTTGTAATAGGTGGCATCAGTAAAGCACTGATTAAAACGATTGTAATCTTTCAGATTATTATCGATAATGTTTTTCGTTCATTTTGTCAATTTCAGTTATGTTAAGAATAATAGGGACTGAGAAAACGGATGTATTATTTTTGTAAAAATTACAATCAAGCAAATCCAAATCGAAAGAACTGAACTTGATGTTTGTATTTGGCACTGCAGACAATCAGTTGCTTGTTATAAATCTCATGTCTTAGGGTTCATGGTGACTTTCGTGATATCAGATTATTTACATGCTATTTTCTCCCAGCTGTGTCTTTTCAGAACGATAGGTGCGACAAAGTTGGGTAACGCAACGTAACGTAACGGAGGATAGTGATTGTGTGACCTGTGCTCAACCACACAGCCATTCCATCAAAAAACACATAAGGTGCGCAGTCACCGTAATAGCAACGCGTAATATAAGCAGCGAGTAAGTTAAAAGTTACAAGTTAAAAGCTGTACCGAAACCGAAAAATGACGTCGCTGGTGAGTTTTAGAGAAGCTTCTCGTCCTTCGCGAGGCAATCGATTGATTACGTATGGGCTTTGCACAATCTGTAACTATTTAAATGGAGTGTGGTGTCAGCTGTACACATTGCAGTCCTCTTTGTCGGGCCTATATTAGACCTCTAAGTAAAACCATCAGCAGTGTTTAACATAGATTTCATAGTTGGAAAACCTGATCAGGTGGTGTGGTCTGGGATTGCAAGAGAACGGACATTATTAAAAACTGCTACAAGCATTCCTTCTGCCACCGCCTGTAATCGAGCATAGTTCGCATCCTTCATCTAATGGTCGACGTGGTTGGATCAATGTGCCGTGCCGTGCTTCAATGTGAAGGGCTCAGCATGGTCTTGACATCTAGGGAATCCAGAATTCATAGTTCACAAGTATTTCACATATACAGTCCGTTTGATTCCATTTGAGACCGATGAATTGCTCACTAACACAAAATTTAGTAATTGCAACAAAATCAAATTTTGCACAGCCACATGAAATCGATAGACCAACTCTAATGATGTGTCTCATAATCTGGGACACCTGAATAAAAAGTTGTTTAACAAACGATCATCATTTAAACAACTTTTTTATTCAGGTGTCCCAAATTTGGAGACACATCATCACATCATCTGTCGATTTCATGTTGCTGTGCAAAATTCGGGTTTGTTGCAATCATTAGATTTTGTTAGCGAGAAATTCATCGGTCTCAAATGGAATCAAACGGACTGTACATATTGCATATTATTTTATATCATTAGTTTCATCTTTCATCAAGCGTTTGTAATGCTGATGGGGCATGACGTGGGAGATGGTTTTCGTCTACGGTGAAGTATTTGGAACCAGCTCGTTATAAATCCAATTGCCTTGTGATGAGAAATAACACATCAGTTAAATACCATTTGGTCGGTGAAGGGATCGGATGAAGACTCGATGACATTTAATATTTTGTTATAGCTGGTCAATCAGCCCGTCATGTGCTTCAATAAATACCCTTTACTCGACCATCTCATGTTTCGCCTCATCTTTCCACCACATGAACGTGTATGTTTGAAGGGCATGCCTGTTATCAAATCAGGAACGATGTTTAATACATTAGTTTTTCACGTTGGGACTAGAAGTAAGCTCTGAGTAACAATGCTCGTATTTTATGGTAGATGTTCTCCAATTATCTGATCAGTTAATCACGTCTTGGTTAAATCACCAGTCATCATAATAAGAGAGAGTTTTGATTCGATTTCCACCACTTCAGAAATATAATGCTGTTGCATGTGGGGAGGCTAGATGAAAGTACACCGAGAAGAACAATGAATGACATGTTCTATAACGCAATTACTGATATGTCTGTTTCATATCTGAAAGATGTAATGCCAAGATGTATCGAAGGAGAAATTGCACCCAGCAAGAAAGAAGGTAACGTGACGAGTTTCATTAGCTATTGGTAGTATCATAGAAGAAGCGTTTGTGGTACAGAGTTTATCCAGAAACAACGACGATTATAACGTCAATTATTACAATTTTGGTCTATGTGCGGGGACAATGACGTGGAATAGATCTAAAAATAATATTTCCACTTCTTTCAAGCAATGGGCGAACTAACTGGAAATAGCTGTGTGGCTCTTTGATGTCCAAGCTGTTCCCCTGGACAAGCAAGCGCTTTTTTTGGAACAACGCCCAGAGGTCATGCCTCATGTGGCAGTTGCAAATACTCGTCTTAACCTTTCCATGTTGAGTTCCGACGTATTTCCTGCGACCATATTTAATAGGGTACAGGTGGGACTATACAGGAGTTGTTCATAGACTACCGTTTTATAATGTATTTGACGTTGTGGTGACAAGATAATATTTGTTGACAGAGATGGTTAGTAAGGCTCAGTTGGGAACGTTTAAATCTGTAGACATACACTCAGCTCTTCTGAGCTTTACTGTGTTTATCAGTGGTAATGTAAATACCAGGCCTGGTACCGTTATCAGGTACCTATAATGTATAGTGTTTCCCCAACTAACTTTAACTTTTCGAATAGGATTGAGGATTGGACTCGGGTATCTTTTGAAGCAAAGAAGAGATGAAAATAAATCCACCTTTCTCGACAGCAAACAATTATCCTGAGTGTCTCAGATGATATGAGCTTGTAAGATTATTATCGCTCCACCAGTGAAATTCAACGCCTACTTTGAAGCATTGGCAGAAAACCGCAGTGACACTGTTGATAAACATGGGACTATTGTGCGTACACGGCATCATAACACAGTACCTTCTTGCTTTATACTGTGGAACATTAGATAGATCCCTGGCATCGATGTGTATCGATAAGATTCGCTCACGGTTTGTGGAACCTGACGGTTTCGAAAATTGCTTAATATTGTCAACGCATGGTATATGGTGCGTCTGGGGAATTAGCTCGGAATTAAGACGAACAATACGTTGACGAAGACGAAGGCATAGTTTAAACATCTTTAGCTGCTTACACAAGGCATGACAAACGATTATACATGAATGGGGTAAAGCGGAGTTCCAGTTCAACCCCATGGCGTTTTCTATGGGTGACGTTTTGATGTGGTGACAGACACAGCCAAGGGCTATGGTCAATAAAGGCCATAGCTGTCACATAGAATAATCAATGGAAGTGACAAAGAGGAATAGGATGGATGACAAGACAATGTACACCGAGGTATGATAAAGATTAAGAATGCAGATTAAACAATAACAAATAAGTCTCATATGGCTCGCCTACAAGGTTTTGAGTTTTTAGAAATATTTGGACGGTGTCTGTAAGGTATTGGGGGACTTCGTTCAACACCGCCTTGTATCATGGTCAGTAAAGATCTAGGTCTCGACCATTGTGTTCAAACATCTGAAGTCATGCAGTATAATCAGGGCGAACTTTACACGCCAAATCCTCGCTGTGATTTCATACTGAAACCACAATGAACAAATACATGAAGCTGTATCGCTCCAGCTGATTAAAGAAGCTGCTCATCCATAAAAAATGTCCTTATCCACAATAAACAGAATTCTGCAGTAAGCCAGGACGCATGCAAACCAACGACACACATAGTTACCTGGCAGACAATATCCGTGTTAACTCGTGCTTCTTGTAAAGGATCGACTGTATCGGGCAGTCAGGCTCGTTGACTTGGTTGACACATGCCATCGCATCCCAGTTGCGTAGATCGATGTTCATACTGTTCGGCACTGGATTGTCTGGCCCATGCTCGATATTTTACAGACTGCATCCATGCAGCTGGATTATTGATGACTGTGGCATAAAACTTAACTCACTCATTCACCTTCCTGACACTCACAGACATCATCCCAGCCCCCATCCATAATAGATATTGACACGTTGAGGCTAGAAGCAAGTCATGGGTAAAAATGTTCGTATTTCATAGTGAATGTTCTCCAATCGTAAGATCTAAAATTGTGCCTGGTTTAATTCGGTTGTCATTACTACCGATTCGCGGAGAGGGTGAACAACACCGCTTCAATTCCTAACGATAACATACACGATTAGGGTCTCATTGCGATTGATCACCGTCATCCTCAGTTTATGGTTTAGATCTTTAGATAACAACCATGATTCAATAAACGTTATAGCAAGAATGAACGTTCGACGAAGATACGACGAGAAGAAGAATGAACCTAAATCAGCTACACGAACACAAAATTGTGATCAGAGGGATGGAATGCGAAACCAAAGGTCAATCGTCTCCCGATTATGAGCTAAACTTTCATTATCTACAAGTAATATACAGCGCTGGGTATGTCTATTCACTAGAAATGAAATGAGTACTGTTCCTCGGATTGATAATGGTGCATAAATCCAACTGATTGACAGGGCGTGCAGTAAAGGATGGAAATAGCTCGGTGTACATTATTGAGTGATATGAGGTAGTCAATTCTTGTAATTAACAATGGCTGAAGTGGAATATTTATAATACACCGGTGGCTGTGCGAACCACTGATAGGTTCCAGACAGTCTCTATAAAAATAATCCTATAACAAGGAATTAGGTTTTGTGAATGCCGAAGAGGCTGTAAATCTGAAATAGTTCAGTTACTATGGTAAAAATAACAACATAATTGTCATGTCTATGAGAATGGAGATATGTTTCACAATCTTGGAAAAGATCCAAAAATCTTTTTTTAAATACCCAACAAATAATATGTGTTTTAACATCAATCGTAGCTTTCTCATCGGGGAAATTCACTATGTGCACCCAGCAAGAAAAGGATAACGCCACGAGACTCATTAACTACTGGAAGTATAAGAGAAGAAACGCGTGTAATACCATTGGAAATGAACCGATGATTATTGAGAAGCTACAACGATCATGACGTCAACTGTTCCAATCATGTCTACGTTGGGTGCAAGCCATAGTTATTGGAAATAACATTTTCTAATTAAACATACGGTCACTTCTTAGAAAACAGTGGTCGTACTAACTGCAAATAGCTGTGTGATTCCGCTCCACTCCCAGCTACCGTGGTAGAAAGCCCATAAATAGCCCCTGGACAACGAAACGTTTTCTGTTCACTCCCGGAGTTAAGCCTAATGTCACGGTACCAAACACGCGCCTTTTCATACTTTGGTCCTTTGCATCTCTACCGTCCTCAATATGTATATAAGGTAAACATCTTCCCTTGCAGTATGGGGATGAGGAGTTGTTAGTTTACTGACGCCTTTTTATAAGCTATTTTCACGTTCTGGTGACAGAAAACCTACTTATTGACGGTGATGATGACATAGCATACAGGCAAATGGCGTGAAAGTACACATGTAAAGAGTTGAGTGCCACTGTGATGAACTATAGCAATGTAAATAGCGAGCTTGATACCATCGACATTACTATAGCACAGTCTGCCCTGCTTAAACTACCACTAATACGTAACAGACATGGGACCTCTTGAACTTTACACAAGAAAGTGAGTGCTCATTTTAAATCAGTCGTGTATACATACATTTCAAACCTTCTACTTCACTATCGGACATTGTTTATGAAGAAAAGTGGGTAGGGGCCCGGTGGGCAAGGGATAGCTTGTGGGCGTGGTGCATGGGTAAAGGTGTCACCAAAGGGTCTTTCTTGGAAATATACATCGTCAATATAACTCGAAGCAACATACTTGCAACTTTTTTCAAGAACAATCGATAAAATCATTTACTAGAATCACTGGACATCCTGAAACTTGACGAAAAGAGTCGACCTTGGGCACGTCTTCAAGACGAAAGACAAAAGGCACAGTTTAACATTCTAGTACTATCTAACGGATGTTCTGGAAGTCTGAAATATGTGTGTGATCTGAATGCTACATGCTACACATCCCGTCCTTGAACAGTTTTACACCCCCACCCCAAAGTATACTTACCATTGCCTTAAACAACGAAGTACCCAGTGTCCAACCACTGTCCCAGCAACAAGTCATTCAAACTCCCTATGTATTCTAAAGTGCAATGCTGTCTCGACGATGACCAAGCATACGTTTACTTTCAGGATGTTAAAGACACATACAGCAGGTGAGATTGATCGAAATAGTGCATCCTGGATTTCACTGACCCCCACTTAAGTCAAAAGATATTACTTGCAAACGCTTTTTGAAGAATATTGTATACAGTTTAATGTAGATCACACTAAATTTCAGGTTTAAATTATCAACTTCTGGCGTTTTTACAACAATATCATTTTATACTCACGTTTTCTCTACTGTTTATCGTTCTTTTTTATGCATCGACTGAGGTCAGTTATATTTAAGAACTAATTCAAAATTTGTTTGTCCTGTAGCCTAACAAAGGTTGTATTTAGTTCCAATAAAACATCCACAATCATGAATAGCACCATTGAGCTTATCCACTTGTCAAGAGATTCATCGCTTCCACCAAGATTGTTCTTTTATTGATGTAATTAATTTTTTTGTGGTATATATTCAGCAATGTAGTTAGACATTCTTTTACGTGGTACAAAGTAAGAAAACGTGTATGTATGTAGAACCCGCTCCAGTCTCTTCGTGGAATGTAGGAGACAGTTGGTAAGTATGACAATAACGTTTTCCACTATTTATTAATCTTATTATGACTTATTACATATTGGCAAAGATTGATGAGACACCCAAGTTCACGATATCTAATATTTAGTTATGACATAGATGATACCGGAGATACTAATTGGCTTTCCTTTGTTACAACTATTCCTTTTAGTCATGGCTTCGGAAATGTATGGCTCGCTCAATATGTAAGCAGTACGCAATAATTCAATGAAGTATTCAAGCAGAGGTGCAAAGACATTTATCAACAGGACTGGCATAATGGAATGTCGTCATCAGCCTGTGTCAAATTCTATTCAGAATATAAATATGTATTAATGCATAAATTTACCTTACAAAGAATAAAATCACCACAGCTTAAGAGAACGCTTACTAAATTTAGATATAACGTTCACTACCTTAGTCCAAGTGGCACGATTTGCCAAAACTGCAAATGTACTAGATATTTAATATCGATTCTGTAATTTATCGCAAGAAAATGAGAACCATATCTTACTTATATGTCCGATATATCTAGAAGTAAGAGAAAAATATTTGCCGTATTTTTATTGCAACCAATCGTCCAGACGATAAATTCTGTATGCTATTTCGTACTGAAAATATTGACTTATTGTTTAAGGTGGCCCTTGCGTTGCACCACATGCCTAGGTTGAGAGAAAAAATGTAAATTGTAGTTGGGTGTTTATGGATTTACTGAGTTTCCTATAATTTGCATATTTCAGGTTGCGCATAAATATATAATTTGGGGGTAATAAAAACAAAAAAAAGAAGATAAGTGACCGAGTCTATTTTTACGCCGCACTCAACGGTATGTAAAGAATCAAGTCAGGACCAAATAATCCAGTGATCAACAGCACGAGTATCGATCTGCGCAATTGGGAACCGATGACATGTGTCAACCAAGTCAGCGAGCCTGACCACCCGATCCCGTTAGTCGCCTATTACGACAAGCATAGTGGCCTTTATGGCAAGCATGGGTTGCTGACGACCCATTCTACCCAGGACCTTCACGGGTAATACAAAAGATGGTAATATGACTTCAACATTTTTCAATGAACATTCTCATCTCCCCTATTCCATTTGGATCAGGAAAGGTGGAGAGTCATGATCAGCTTTATGGCAACAACACAGTTTTTTCATTATCTTCAAGTTCAAAGCCATACCGAAATCGGCGAATGACGTTTCTTCCGCAGTTTCCAAGAGCTATCCGTTCTTCTCAAGGCAATTGATCGGTACTTACGGGCTTAGCACAGACTGTGACTCTTAAAGACATCCATGTAAAAGGATCATCAGAAATGTTCAAAGTTGATTTTATATCGGGGAACGTGATCAGGTGACGTGTTCTTGGATTGTGACAGACTAGATATTATTTTGTCTACTGACAACGTCCTTACTGCCATCAACTGTTATGGAGCATCTTCCACTGACTGATGACGTCTTCCGTCTAATGGTTGACGTTTTCGCATCGTTTTAGTTGGTAGGGTCATGCTTCAGTGTAATGGGTGTAGCATGGCACTGATATCTCGAGAATATCTCTAGTTCACAGGCATTTCCATTGTATATCCTACCTAGTTATTATCACAATCCAATTACATGATTTCTGATTGGGTTGTTACGTCATTTATGATGGGGACCTCCAGGCCTGCATGTCAATGTACCCTGACAGTAGTAGCTCGCAGTATCAAATCACTGGATCAGACATAATTTCTATTGACAAACAACGAAATTATGTTGACAAAGGTCATTGAAATTGTTCATGTATTATAATGTGTATTAATAGTTTGAAAACATCAAGTTGCCCTTGGACACTCTATAAATTTATTTCATGGCATACACGACATACTTCAAGTGCTGTCTTGTCAAACATGCACAGAATTCTTCCATCAAACTTTGCATAGTTCTGATTTGCCAAGAAAGTAGTATCTCACGTTCTTATAAAAGTTCACGAAGACGTTCCGTTGGAAGCAAGTAACGTGCCTGAGATCAATCCATTTCCCGATAACCTATATTTCTTCCTTAAATTACACTACCTTTCAACATTCCTTTGGTATCTTTTCAGCTACGCGTAGAATGTTTTATGTCCAACATTCTTTTTCATATTTCAACCCGGTGTGTGAACTGTTACCAAAGTAGTGTCTGGCGATTCCTTCAGTCGTTATGGAGGCATTGAAGCAAGCATTTTTTCCTGCCCGTTTCACATCAGACCTGTGCATGAACTCTTCTGCAACCAATTACATACATCCGCCTCACTGTCAGTCATGGCCTGCAGTTGTGGTCTCTGTATTTTGGTCATGATACGAATTAATAGAGCGACCAAGAAATATCGATTTTACCTTTTTTTCAAAATGAAGGCATCTGCGCTCATTTATCTGGACAACATGGACGTCATGCTTTTTTGGTGCCATGGCCATTCGTGAGAAGCTGGTAGAGCATCACGAAGACCAGCACCTTCTTAACCTATACGAAGCAACCTCAGGGGAATCACTGTTGCAATAGTTTCTATCAATAACTTAGTGGTGGCATAACATTGTTCTTCTTTGTCATAATGAGTTTTCAATGTGCTGCAGTCAGTATTTAATCATCCCATGCACTTTACTCTTCTGAGCATGTGAATGAAAACCTTTCATTGTATTCATTGTGTGTTTTAGCACACTGAATGGGAACCAGTGGTGAACGCTCAACAAATAAAGAAATTGAATTAATCCTTTTCTACTTAGGGCAGGTGCAGCCAATGACGACGCTGGGTTATTAGGTCATAAGTGCGAAATAGATAATATTTGATAGCATTAAATGGAATGCTATTTTTTTTTACACAAACGACACATATGTTTTGAGCATCTGTTGTTATGATCATACCGTCAACTTGGGAACACGATACTCGTAATGACGCTTTCCGATCATGTCCAGAATGTGACGCAGTTTCCCGTTTCGTTGACTCACTCGACAGCTTTACCGATGTATCCTATCACTGATGGGGCATGACGTCGGCGAGGGAGTTCTTCTACGGTGAAGCCTTCGACGTTGTCATGGCAAGCAGTCTTTGGAAACAGCTCGTTATAAATCCAATAGCCTTGTGATAAGAAATAAACACATCAGTTAAATGTCATTTGGTCGGTGAGGGGATCGGATGAAGACTCGATGGCATTTCATATTTTAGTATAGCTGGCCAATCAGCCCGTCATGTGCTACAAATGTACTCGACCATCTCTTGACTCGCCTTATGCTTCTACAACATCTACTTTTAATCAAGGGTATGTCTCTTATCAAATCAGGAAACGATGTTTAAATGAGTTTTACACATTGGGGTTAGAAGCAGGACCTGTGTAACAATGCTCGTATTAAGTAGTGGATGTTCTCCCCTCATGAGATCTTAGCATGTGTTAATCACGTGCTTGTTAAATTTCCAGTCATGGTAAGACCTGCAACCTTTCAAATAGCAGTCAGGATTACACTCTAATGTATTTTGAGGCAAAAATTAGATGGGAATATCAGATAACAATAATTTAACTTTCACTAAAAAAAACAACAATCACACCGTATGTCTCAGATAATATGTGAGTGTTAAAATATGGTCAGCTTCTCCAGTGAAAGCAAAAAACCTGATCTGAAGTCTCGTCAGAATACCGTACTGACACTGTTGATAAACATTAGGCTATTTACTGTACACGGAATCGTAACTCTTTCCTGCTTTCCACTGTGGAACAATCAGATAGATCCCTTTTCGTCGATGTGTATTGTGGTCTTTCATTATATGTTACACCTGACTGCTTCGAAAAGAGCAAACTGTATAGGTTTCTATGCTTGATCTTGTGACACGACTGTGATGAGTTTGTGTTTAAGCGTTACAACCACAGTAGCGCAGATAGTGTGGTCACTGTGTCATGTTTATAATCCGTAAGGTGAGCTTATGTGTAACCTGGATCAACACCACCTTTTATCATGATCAGTAACGAAGCAGTACCAAGATCACCACTGTGTTAAAGCTTCTTAAGTCCAAACGATAATGAGCAGGGCAAACTTTGGATCACAGGATGTGGGTTCGTCTGACGGACGCAACTCTAAGCAACACAACGTGGCCATAATTTTGGCCACCATTACTGTCTAAAGGCAATGATGTCAGTACTTAGGAATACATTTGTGCATTGAAGACAAATACATCCAGTCTCCGCTGTCCTAACGCAGTCCTAACTACTGTCCAAGCTACCATCTAGCCTACTGAGCTATCGACCGTCCTACCTACTGTCCTAACCACTGTCCTATCTACTGCTGTATAGACCGTCCTAACTACTGTCTTACTTATAGTCGTGCAGACCGTCCTAACCACTACCTTACTAATAGTCGTATAGACCGTCCTAACTACTGTCTTACTTATAGTCGTGCAGACCGTCCTAACCACTGTCTTACCTACAGTCGTATAGACCGTCCTAACTACTGTCTTACTTACAGTCGTATAGACCGTCCTAACTACTGTCTTACTTACAGTCGTATAGACCGTCCTAACTACTGTCTTACCTACAGTCGTATAGACCGTCCTAACTACTGTCTTACTTATAGTCGTGCAGACCGTCCTAACCACTATCTTACTAATAGTCGTATAGACCGTCCTAACTACTGTCTTACTTATAGTCGTGCAGACCGTCCTAACCACTGTCTTACCTACAGTCGTATAGACCGTCCTAACTACTGTCTTACTTACAGTCGTATAGACCGTCCTAACTACTGTCTTACTTATAGTCGTATGGACCGTCCTAACCACTGTCTTACCTACAGTCGTATAGACCGTCCTAACCACTGTCTTACCTACAGTCGTATAGACCGTCCTAACTACTGTCTTACTAATAGTCGTATGGACCGTCCTAACCACTGTCTTACTTATAGTCGTGCAGACCGTCCTAACCACTGTCTTACTTACAGTCGTATAGACCGTCCTAACCACTGTCTTACTTACAGTCGTATAGACCGTCCTAACTACTGTCTTACTTATAGTCGTATGGACCGTCCTAACCACTGTCTTACCTACAGTCGTATAGACCGTCCTAACCACTGTCTTACCTACAGTCGTATAGACCGTCCTAACCACTGTCTTACTAATAGTCGTATAGACCGTCCTAACCACTGTCTTACTTATAGTCGTGCAGACCGTCCTAACCACTATCTTACTAATAGTCGTATAGACCGTCCTAACTACTGTCTTACTTATAGTCGTGCAGACCGTCCTAACCACTGTCTTACCTACAGTCGTATAGACCGTCCTAACTACTGTCTTACTTACAGTCGTATAGACCGTCCTAACTACTGTCTTACTTATAGTCGTATGGACCGTCCTAACCACTGTCTTACCTACAGTCGTATAGACCGTCCTAACCACTGTCTTACCTACAGTCGTATAGACCGTCCTAACTACTGTCTTACTTACAGTCGTATAGACCGTCCTAACTACTGTCTTACTTATAGTCGTGCAGACCGTCCTAACCACTGTCTTATTTATAGTCGTATAGACCGTCCTAACCACTGTCTTACTTATAGTCGTGCAGACCGTCCTAACCACTATCTTACTAATAGTCGTATAGACCGTCCTAACTACTGTCTTACTTATAGTCGTGCAGACCGTCCTAACCACTGTCTTATTTATAGTCGTATAGACCGTCCTAACTACTGTCTTACTTATAGTCGTATAGACCGTCCTAACCACTGTCTTATTTATAGTCGTATAGACCGTCCTAACCACTGTCTTATTTATAGTCGTATAGACCGTCCTAACTACTGTCTTACTTATAGTCGTATAGACCGTCCTAACTACTGTCTTACTAATAGTCGTATAGACCGTCCTAACCACTGTCTTACCTACAGTCGTATAGACCGTCCTAACCACTGTCTTACCTACAGTCGTATAGACCGTCCTAACTACTGTCTTACTTATAGTCGTATAGACCGTCCTAACTACTGTCTTACTAATAGTCGTATAGACCGTCCTAACCACTGTCTTATTTATAGTCGTATACACCGTCCTAACCACTGTCCTACCTACGGTCGTATAGACTGTCCTAATCACTGTCTTACCTACAGTCGTATAGACCGTCCTAACCACTGTCTTACCTACAGTCGTACAGACCGTCCTAACTATTGTCTTCGCAAAGATGACCAAGTTTCACGGTTACTTCTACATTTCACATTCATTACTTTCCAAGTGAAACCGCTACCCACAGCCCAAACATCATAAACCATTTTTAACTTTTCATTTCAAATCTCGTACCATTACTTCTGCCATGAGAATCAAACTTTACACACTGTGACCTTGCTGCCGTAAGCAGACTACCATCACTTCCGACCACAGAGCAACCGCGTTTGGGGGAAGGGGGGGGGGGGGAGGGGGAGGAGGATGACTAGAATTGCAATGGACACAAGACATCAGCTGGTCCAGCATCTCGCGTTTTGGAGCTGGCAGTTTATTCAAGGAACCAACTAACGTCTCATTGACTGGTCGGCAAGATGTTCATCTGGCGTTAATGAAGCGCAGATACTCCGCTAGGCAGTAAATTACGTGCTCACATGCATGGTGGACTACTCACATATCAATAAAGATGTGGAGCATCTGGTTACGCGTGTGGATGCTGCTGTAATGATTGAGCGTGTTTGTTGTAGTAGTTCAGTAATTACTGCCTTATTTATGAGATGTTTGTAACTGTTGTGCGTATTGTCGTGAAATCTGTACCGTAGTTGCGGTAATAAGGGGACATTATATGGATAAAACCAGAACCGCCCCTATCGCCAAATAAACAATCTGAACAACAATAGAAGTGCAACAGAATATAACGATTTATTTTTTAAGCAATAAATCGATTCATTTCGTTAGATTATTCATATCGATTTTTCCGGGACCAAAATAGTTTTAAGCAACATTTCGGGTCAATGAACCGTGGGGTTTACCTATTTCATATTTATATTCTTCTATATCATTCTGCAACGTAGATCTCCTAACATTCTTCATATAGTTTAGTATGTTACTGTCAACATCTGCGATGAAAATATATGAGCTTATGAGATTTGGTCAAGGAGTCTTGCCCTGTTAGGTCAGATCGTGCTACCACAAAGACCAATACAGCGTGGTATGACTTCAATGATTCAAGGGAAGTGACATGACTTCAATGATTCAAGGGAAGTGGCATGACTTCAATGATTCAAGGGAATCTGACAGCGTATAATATTCAATAAATAAAACCCCTTTTGATAACGGGGTTTTATTTCTATTAGGAACGCATCCCTAATAGAAGAAATCTAATAACGGCTTCAGTCAGTTTCTAATAACATATACAGCGCAATAGCAATGTCTTCTTTGATACCATATAATCCTCTTCATTAGAAATAGGACACATAACGTTCTAGTCATATTCCCTTCATTTTGGTGATAAGCCATATAGATCGCTGACGGGTGACTGACAGCCGGAAATGCCTACGTTACAGACAAAACAAAATGACCATTTTAAGGACCTGATTTATGGTCCATGGATGGTGCTTCTGAATAGACGGATATGTGAAATGCACCGCGTGGTGACTATAGAATCACATGGCTTTTAATCAAATGAAACCTATGAAAGGCAGCCACGCTCATGCACTATATTCCTGGTGCTGGCTCAGCCGAAGGTTGTTATCAAAATCAATCTTTTGTTCAGCTCGAGTGGGGAAAAATCTTGAAAATGTCAGCTAGACTACGACAGCAGGCTTTTTTATAACTGCTCGGTGAATCCCTTGTTTATGGATATGGAAGACGGAAAGAAGACCCGATGTTGACTTTTCACAACAAGCAACTTTGGTATGTCAATCTCATCTGTACATGTTGGTATTGTTTTTCAAAAACCTTGCAATGCCTTGGATATTGAATGTCCAGCTATTCAGTGGAGTTTGAGTGTCCCTTAAGTAAAGTTTCGCTTTTTTGGGTGACATATCAGGGTTTTCATCAGGAGTCCTGTGCTTTGGGCGACATGTCCACGTGCATTCGTGGTATCTTCCGTTACAATATTGCTAAAAGGCGGATTCATGCAATAAACAAATGTGCGACGTGACTGACATATTCCCAAAGAAATAGCTTGCTGATTCCCAAGTTGAAACTATACATTCAAGGAAAACCAGTCGTTATATACTCTTCAAAAAAGTAGGGGAACTGTACTTTCAATGTGCGATTGTCGAAATTGGCAGATATATAGGATTGAATCAATGTTGATAATATAATAATGGATGTTTTGAGAATGCATCACCACATGGATTTCATTCAAAGCAAAGCTGTTTCTTCAGTTATCCCACTTGTTAGGTGACTGGAGTATGACATGAAAATTTCAGATTTACAATTTCCAGTCAGCAGGGTGTGATTTGACCACGAAAACCCTGATTATGCACAGATGCAAGACGGAAAAATGGCCCACAGTGATTTATCGACCTGTCTGGATTCATAATGACACCCCATGCACGTGTAGGAGACTCACACGTGTTCCCATGCATTGTGTTTACGTATGGTGATAACGTGAAATGATGCTGCATACACAAGATGAATGACATTGTAACGTTCCTCAATGGGTTTTCTATCTTCCAGACTTCAAAGTTCATGGTCTCGTACTTTTTGAGAGAGTATATGAACTCGCTGTGTACACAGCATACAACAACAACAGACCAATACGAAGTGCATTCTAAATAAACTAAATTTACAAACCTATAATATACAACGTTTAAAATAGGCTTCGGCTTAGTATCCACGATAAATAGCGATCTTCATTGGTCCTCTTGTAACTTGAGATATAATGCAAGATGGCCGAGGTAAAAGCACGCCCATACAGTGCAACCTCTGGAACCTTCCAAAACAGACTATCGTGGAAAGACATATGATGTATTACCATCCAGATCTTCTGTCTAAACATAACACAATTTACCATGAACGATATCCAAAGATCCCTGAGCACTTACAACATAAAGTCCAAACATGTCACATGTATACATTTCAAATGTAAACTTTTGTGTTTTTAATTGTTTTACTTAAACATAATGCCCATAGACTGAAAAAGTCAAAGTACAATCATAATCAACCGATCATTACAGTTTCCACATCCCCCATCACGCAATCAACTTTTCATTAAGTGATGAAAGTATTCTTTTCAGTCATCTAGTTGTAGATTCAATTTCTTCTCGCTTGTTTCACACATCTATGTTCGGTTTCAGAAAATGCATGGAAGGAATTTTATCGGAATCGTTGAATTTGCAGTTCCACTTCTCATGTTTCAATACAACCAATAGAAAATGCTCTTTGGCATCATTAACGGTAAAACGAAATTGACGTAAAATCATGTCTTATTTTTTGCTTCCTTGTCCGTTTTCTTCAAATTTCCTTTGAGTAGATTAAAGCTCAACTTTCGGAGCGAAGGGTTTGAAATGAAAGCGCAAGTCAATATAAAACTGCCTCCAGGATTTTCTTAAATAAAAACGCCTCATTTGTATCGAAATCGGCACGTGACACATGGTTGCATGGTCGTCACGTGGATGGTTCTAAGGTAAAGTCCTCTGTTATTTCATGTGGAAATACTCACAAAAACTAATCAATGTGTAAATGAGGCATTCCCACGCTAACGTTGTAACTAACAGTATATAGCAATATTCGTATCAATCATCACCATTCACTTTGTTCATTGTTCCTTAGAATTACCTGTCAATTGTGTGCTCTGTCCACGTCTTCGGTCCTTATAGTAACGTGTTTCGTGGCCGCTAGGAGGCAGCCTCTGGAACTGCATTATATCATGCACAACAAGTGTCTGTACTAAACATGCAGATACACAAGGACCTGTACTGTGCATGCAGATACACAAGAGTCTGTTCTATACATGCATATGCACACCATTGGATTCACATGATCTCGTTGATCGAAAGTTATCATGCAGCGGCAAATATGGCTTTATGTCAAAGTGTGGAATTTTTCCTTAAATGACAACCAAATGAAGCGCCTTAATAAAGGACTGAAGGGCTGAAATTGATGAAAGGACAAGGTGTGATAAGGGTGGCTTTTGGCCCACTAACAGAATTGGCTGAAAACATGTTATTTGTTTAGAGACAAGGTAGCTTTGCATAAAAATACTATATTTTATATGATCCAAGGTGTAATTTCACTGAAGAGGGGCCCAAAATGGGTTTTATCAGTTCCCATGAAAAATAACAAGAAGTCTTAAATATCAGTATGCCATAATGACTTAGTTACAACTGTCATGGTATTTACATACAAATTACAGCAGTTTTACGACAGGTAGTCATGCTAAAAAACATGTCAATGTCAATCATAATGTTCTAACCCCAAGGGGCCCAATTAGGGTTGCAAAACATTGTTAATTCAATTACTTGCCAATTGTGTCCCCAAAACTCAGTCATTATTCACAGCAATCTTTGCAAATGTAATCGATGGGTCAATTTTACAACATGTATGCATGATACCCAATCATGTTGTACTAAAAATCACAGGGGCCTGTTTTGGGTAAAGCTACATTTTGAGCACAGCTTCATTTTAACTAGTGTTTCAAGTCAGCATTTACAACCAGTTTTAGCAAATATACAGTTAACATCTCAATCATCATATGTTATTACAATAACCAATCACGTCGCACTAAAAATCACAGGTCTTGACCTCAAAGGGGCCCATTTCGGGTGAAATTGCATTGTCAGCGCAGGTTCATATTAACACCATGCAAGTGTTAAAGTCAGTATTCAAAAGACTTCACAGAGTAATTATTATCAATTTATCCAATTTGAGGATATAAAACATCCACTATTACTCTTCATCCACCTACTCATCATTCTCACCTTCTGATTCACTGTCAAGAGTGTATAAACCTTAAGTAGATCAAAATATATAAAATATGAATTTTAAAATATTGGGAACAAAGTCAGCTAGACCGTCTTGAAAAGGTGAATGGTCAGTGTCTTAAGAAAAGATTTACATGATGTTAATTAAAGCTTGTTTCAACAGTGTTGCAACATAGATTACCAAACTTAAGAATAAAATTACAATATTTGGACTTGATGTGAAACAGTTTAGTTAAACATTGTAGACTTGATAAACAAACTTTGAAAAAAAGAAAGTTACATGCATTTGAACCTGGATGTCTGATAACAAAAAACCTCCACAATCCACTAATGCAACCTTTAGGCTACCTATTCCGTTGCCTCCCAGTGTGAAGTTAAGCTTATATATTACACTTTACAACTTTATATGACTTGACGTCTGCTTGTGTCCATCGTCTGTTAGACCTTGATACAATGTTCTTATTCTTGCTAAAAAAATCCTTTTCATACAGTTAAGTGTAGTCATTTTGGTTAAATGAAATCTAATATGTCATTGGAAACATTAAGGTACATAAGTTATTGGAAAATTCTGACATAATAACAAAGATTCTCACCTTTACAGTGCTGCTTGGTCATATTTTGAAAATCTTCAGACATCTTCTTACCTTTCTAGCAGAGACCAACAACCAAACACCAATGTTTACCTCTCATAAATCAGCCTTGCGAGTGCCTTATGATATTGAAAACTTTAATAAAGATGTTTGATATGTGTATTTTAGAGCACAAAACCATTCGAAATATAATGTATCATGGCACAGATGTGTAAAGGTGATGGATTGTTTTTAAAGATGCTATTTTATGTAAATGTTTACTTTTTGAGATGTTGTATGGGTCAATTTCATAAACCGAAAAATATACTTTTTAAAGATTTTGATGTGAGCAAAAGCGTGACCCACCCCAATTTTTTAGGTGTGCATTCTAATTTACTCTTTTCATATGTGGTGAAAAAACTGGGGTGGGTTACGCTTTTGCTCACACTTTTCTATCACTCTGAAAATCAGAAAATGTAGGTTTCTAGAAGATATTGCAAAATATGTTAACTTTGAGGTCTTCAAAGAGGAAAACTAACAACACTAAAAACATAAAAATGCAATTGGGGGAAACTTCAACAATTAATTTAGCCCTTTTTATGCTAAAAGTAACGTGTAAAATTTTGATAATCATGACATGTTGTGGGCCAATAAGGGCCTCTATCATACCTTGTCCTTTGCATCAAACAATAGTATTCTTGTTGCAGCTGTTGCTATGATATTGGGCATGAGGAAAACAATGTTTCTGGGACTACTTCGTTGCCTCGATGGGTGTTTCAACCATGACTGTTATATATCTGCTTGAAGTGATTCCAAAGCTTGGCAAAAAGTATCTTTGTGAGTGCATTACGTCGTCACCCCCACAACGTTAACGCTTGACAAACTGTCCTTATAGCATTGCAATGGCGCAAACAAAGGAAAAGGTCATCCCTGCAAGACAGTTTCTACACTGCAATATACAAGGTATTTTATAGACCTATTGTAGTCAGTTAGTTTGATCAAAGGGTAACCGGTGTCCCTGTAACCGACCTAAACAGAGATATCGACACATGTCTATTCAAATGTCAATCAGTTGTGTTTGCCTCTCCGCAATGCGAGGCATTGTGCCTTCAGAAAATCCCTGTGTCATATGAGTGATCGATGTCAAAATCAATAATCTCAAAAAGCTTTCCTTTGTCATCGGAAAATGATTAGAGTTTGATTCGCCCAAGAAGGCAATCGAACGTGTTGGTAAATTCAATCAATATGGTGGTACCCTCAGCGCAGATGACTTGGTCCTTCTTTGATATTGAAACGCAAATACATTTCAGTGTTGTATATGTCACCATGTGTCAAAAGGCTTCTGTGCCCTTGGCAACACGCCCAACATGTATCACACATTCTTTCATTATTGCTAGGTTCAACTCGTAATTAATTGCACTGAAATTGATTAGTTGTTGTCGATGTCTTTATCTGAATATTATCTTGAAGGCTGTTTTATCGCGCCCAATAAGAAATGTGAGTTGGCGTTATGGGGAATTATTTCTGATCCTATAACAATAAATTGTATATGTTATTATCGACTAGTTTGATTTAATATCGGTCCTGGCTTTCAGGAAGTAATACGGGTTATTTTCTCATCGTCGGAAATCACCATGCTTCATCTATCGCATTCCAAATTCAATCAGCTTGAAATCCTAATGTCACATGTGTGTACATATACATATACATGCACAATTTAAAGAGAGAGAGAGAGAGAGAGAGATAGATACACATACATCCCTATGATATACATATACATAAAATAAATATACATGCGTAGGCACATACATATTTTCCTAAGAAACATATCCCCCGGGACAGGACACTTCATACTGTTTAAGGTAGTTTTGTTTGTTTTTGTTTTTTTTTTGTTTTAGTATTTCCTTGTTTTACTACTTTCGTAGTTTTAGATTAAAAACGTTTTACTTGTGATGGGATTTTTTTTTATATTCGTCCGGATTTTTATGGTGTGTGCATGCCTTTGACGGGAGGGGTGTGCTGACTGGGATTTTGCACGAAAACAAGATGCTTCTGTTATTAAGACTATAAATTTAAATAGATTTTTGCAAAAGAACGCCCACCTTGCCATAGTGTAGATGTGATTCCATTTATTTTACTATCCACCTATAACAAAAGTTACTGTATTATTTTCAAGCAATTTCTAAAATAATCCAAATAATCTGAAATTTCCAAATCGCTTCCCCCTCCCCCAACCCGCCTATGATATCAATTGGTAGTTAAGTTCCAGGCAACTGAATATACCTCTTCCAAAACGTAAAGAGCATAAGCGGCAGATACTCTAGATAAGTCCACAACTCCCGATAAAAATACTAGACAAGCGTCCGGTTTTCGCACAGAAACGATCGTCTTACTAAACACCAAGTACTTGAAAGCCTCTATGGCCGTTTGTTATCGTTGAGTGCAAATACGACTTAAACGAAATGTGTGCATTACCCTCAAAACACAGCCGTAATGAAATCCTATAAGATTGCTAAAAATAACAGGCGTGATTGGGAGTATATTTGGATGGAGGCGAATGTGGATTTTTAATTTAACGTTATCGATTGCTGTTCGCCTCAAAGACCAAGTTCCCAGTAAGGCGTGTGCTTTGCCCTGTTGAGTCCTAGTGTCTCATTGTGTCCTGTATTCTGTTCGTTATTCTTTCCTGAGCAAAGTGATCCAACTTAAGCCACGTCTTTTCTTTAATTTATGTAAATTGAACCCATTTTTAAAGCTGCAGCTGTGTAGTGGTTTAATGTGCTATGTTTGTACTCTTTTGGCTTTCCAAACCATACAGATCGCTTAATGTAGCTATAGCAAGCAGTTGTTAAAAATACAGTGTTTTGTTATTTGCATAACATCTTATATAATTACACTTTAATACATATTGATCAGCCCATATCCTACAAACTGCTGCAGATCCTCTGCAAGTTGTCGCAGATCACAGCCAATGGCTATGGTGACACAACCTGTGATGAGTAGTGTCGGACTGCCTGATCAGCGATCATTCCAACACACGAATGTCAATTTATAGCGAACATCCATTTTCCGCTGACTGGCTGCAGCGAATTTCCCTAATGCAATAAACATTAAAAGTCACAACAAACTGCCTTCGCTGAAAACCTTTGTTTTGAGACTCCATGACCGAAGCCTTAGGTTATTCCGTCCACATCATCGACTGTTCGTATTTCTTGTATAGGATCTTACCAGGTACTAATCTCGCTGGATCGGGTCCAACGATCGGAGAGGGTTTACGGCATGTTGATTCCCATGCGGTTTTCAAGAATAGTGTCTTGGCATTTTAGTGAAATTCCACATCTGACCTCCAAATAATGCGTGGCTTTTGAAAGATGACTCTGTGCGTTTCATTCAGGCTTTTGTTTTACTCTGTTAAGTGAGTGAGTTCAAACTTTTACATCGCATTGACAATATTGCATCCATTTCGCGACGATTGACCGCTAAGCTAAGCATGACATTTAATTGTCATACGCCACAAAATACTTCACATAGACATAGTAAGCCTGTCATACGAATTCCAACTCAGGGGTTTCACTCTTATTCAGATTTGACATTGACATGCATTTCAACAACATTCGGGATCTGACCTTGAAATGAGATGAATTCATATATCTGTCCTCTATGGAATTGTTGTGATCCTATAGCTACCTCTAAAGTAAGCCTGACATTTGCATTATGACGCTGGATGTTTCTCTGAAGCTTGTTCAGACCTCTGAGGCACCGTGATCCTGTTGACCTTGATAGTTGTAACAGTACACTGGGTATTTCAATGACACTCTAGATCTGACCCTTAATGTAACCTGGACATGAGTATTATGACATGGGTGTATCACCTGAGCAGTTGTGACATTGCCTGCCAGTCTACATCGGATGTCTACTGTAAGCCTGAGACGTGTGTTATGACACTGAGTATTTCGCCGAAACAAATATCTGACACTGAAAGTACTCTCGACGTGCAAAAAGTGACAGTGGGTATAATTTAAAATATTGGTAACGCGCCTTCTAGCTACGTATGTAGAGATTATGTAGTGTATAGTATATCACACACCAAAAAAACCCCATATATAACTGTCTAAAATACAATCATTTCATATTAGTGTAACATACTAGGAGCTACGTTTCACTATAACAACGGCAGACTGAACAGACAAGCCGAAATACATGTTCCATGCCAAAGACGTCAGTCTGACTTTTTGTATCTTATTCCATGAAGTGTAATAGTTTCAGGGTTCCTAAGCGAGAATTTTCGCTTAAACATTTAAGACATCGTACACCCCACACAACGATCAGTCATGATTTTCACCTAGTTAAAATGTTTTAGGTACAATGGCATTGTTCCTAATGTTCCTATAAAGCTGGTACGGGACTAACAATTACTCCCCTACCAGGATGAAGGTGTGAAGGGTGATGTGGCTATTAGATCCATCCTGTGGCGGCTATAATGAAGAGATGTGTGTCTAGGTGTGAGAAATTGTCCAAGCGGGAGTCGGATGACTATCCACATCGCGCTATTGAGTTAAACCCTCTCATGACAAATATTTCATATTGTTGCCAATACTAGCTGAAGTTACTGACTTGACGTAAGACATATGTCATTTTTGTGGTAATGAACTATAGGACATTTGCAGTGGAAGTTGTTTTTATTCCCTTTATCGTATTTATGTGACAGAATTACTACAGAACCATTAATCTGAAGGAATAAGTAGTGTTTAGATCTTTCTTCTGGAATTGAAAGGCCTCAAAATCCATTTCTCAGATTAACCGCCCTTGGACAGTCAGACGAGGAGTCTATATATTTTCCAGACTATTGCTTTGGCCACAGATAGGGTGGCTGGTTTGTTGCTTAGCTTGCTTAATAACGGTGTTAGTAGCTGCACCGTAATGTTACTCATATTAAAGAAGTTATATATCCATAGGACACTCCTCGTTGTTCATCAGCACTCAAAGAAGTTATCTGACCAACAACATATTCACATTTCAAATGGAAAAAATACAATAATTTGTACGCAGATGTCAGGAATGGCTTCATCAGGTAATGCCATATCGAATCCTCCATGCAACTGAATGGTTTCTAATTCCATCAGAAATGTCCATGTTATAATGACCTTTTCGCCACACTGTACCATAAATGAAAAAAAAATGTTCTATTTGACAGTAACCCTTCGATTCTGAGCAAATAACTCCAAACCATCTGGAAGACGTATTGGGCTTCTTCCCCAGTTAAATATAAATCAAGACTGATTCAAACAAGTGTCGTGTTGCAAGATTATCGTCAGTCTGTTTATTCTCAACTTGTAGAAAATATCCTCTTCTGACCTTTTTTCTCCCTCTTCTGTTCTGTCCCGAACGTGACACCACCAACTTGTTCCCCCTTCAGTTGCAGCAACTACTAGTTAATGCGGCTGTCTGAATAGTTTGCACAGTAAATCAAAACCAAATCAATATGAACGTGAACTTGTGGGAGGATGAGAAAAGAACAGTTATGTTTTTTCCGCCTTCATGTCTTACGTGTAGGCTTGGCACAAGTTTTAAAGTAGCTTTGAATGCTGTGTTGGAATGTGAGCTGCGCGTTAGCACCGAGCAAGAAGGAAGTTCTAATCAAGTTACATACTGCATCGTGTATTCTGTCACGATGTGTCTCACAAAGGTGCTGCGAAAAGTGTTTTCCTTCATTCAATTTTAATATTGCTAGAAATTATAACAAATTTTATGCTCAATTACTTAGAAGACAGATATGACTTGAACATGTTTACTTATGGTAAAAGACTTTCAGTACTGTCGTTACGGAGATGACATTGTTGCAGGTTGGGTTTTGACTAAGTTACTACATTTACTCGAATTTGAGAAAAAGCAGGAAAATGCATTTTTCCAGAATAAACTGAAAAACCGATCTTTAACTCAAGTTAGTAGACAATTTGAGGTAGACGATTTTAGGTAGATGGATTACATGAGTCGTTTGGGTCTTTTGGTTTTTAGAATTGAAATCGAAACATCGTTTGAAATTTGAGTACAAACCTAAGTTTGATTCGAAAATGTGGTCCTGGATTTAGTTCCTTACTTTATCCCTGTTTGTCTTTGTCACAGAGACAAAAGCCTCCTCGCATTGAATCCTACAGCCCCCATTACTTGTACCCTTCACTGTAATTCTCTGTGTTCTCCAGTTTTCCGTCCCCTATGCCAACCGATTCACTCGTTCAAATATACTAAATCCATCCGGGAAGGTTCGGACTGGAATAGGTCTTTATGTGTCCACCAGTTTGTCAGCACTATAGGTGTGTTAGTATATTCACGTGGTAATATGCATCACAGTGGACCTTCCTTCCAAGAACCCGTTAGACTTGAGCTTCAGCAACCCCTGCTAGTTGTAAAGGGTGACTGGCGGTATCGGGTGGTCAGGAGCGTTGACTATGTTGATAAATCCCATCATATTCCAGTAGAGAAAATTGATGCTCATGCTGTTGATCACTGTATTGTCTGGTCCAGATTCTATTATTTAACCACATTCACCATATAGTTGGAATATTGCTGAGTAAAACAACAAACCAACCAAACATACTAAACCTTATTAAAACTGTAATAGCGATGCGCTGTGTCTAAAGGACTTAAAAGAAGGGTTAATATCTAGCATCCGACCACCACTGTCTCAGCAAAGGTTAATGTCTCCGCGCACAGGAGGGTTCTGGTGTATTGAAGCAATCAAAACAGATGGGCGATATGGCTCATAGCGGTCCGACCATACCAGGTTAATGTGGTATGGTTTTAATTACCATATTTGTCGTTACTGCCACTTAATCCAACATAAGCCAGCTGCGATTATCCCTGATTCATTTTCTTGTGTTATTGATGGCTGTGCCAGGGGTTATGGCAATACTAATCGCGGTAGGCACTTTGGTAGTAATGGAGAAATCAGCCGCTGAAGGACTAGTTCATCAAGATGTTGGTGTCCACTCAGCTGGTAGCAGTAACACAGTTTAAGTGTCCATCATGCATTCAACCAAGAGTCTGGTCCTCTACATGACGACAGCTGTTGTCCACAGACGTGTTGCCCTGAGGCACTTCGACCTATAAGTGGAGCCGGGTTGGGAGCTTAACTGGACATTGCCATTATTTGGCACGATATCAGTTCTCCAGTAAAATGTTGCCATCATGGGTGTATAATCTTTACCATTAGTTAACATGGTTTATGTTATAGACGTCTGTGTTACGTATGGCATTGTTTGGTGTCGGAGCAATGACGAACAGACATGTAAGAACGTGTAAAATTGTTTGATCTCAGCAACTGAGCACGTACATATTAGAACGACTTAGATTGTTTGATGTCGGACTATCACCCTCATGCATGCAGAACGTGTTAGATTGTTTGATGTCAGACTATCACTCTCATGCATGTAGAACGTGTTAGATTTTTGATGTCGGACTATCACCCTCATGCATGCAGAACGTGTTAGATTGTTTGATGTCAGACTATCACTCTCATGCATGTAGAACTAGTTAGATTGTTTGATGTCGGACTATCACTCTCATGAATGTTGAACGTGTTAGATTGTTTGATGTCGGACTATCACCCTCATGCATGCAGAACGTTTTAGATTGTTTGATGTCAGACTATCACTCTCATGCATGTAGAACTAGTTAGATTGTTTGATGTCGGACTATCACTCTCATGAATGTTGAACGTGTTAGATTGTTTGATGTCGGACTATCACCCTCATGCATGTAGAACGTGTTAGATTGTTTGATGTCGGACTATCACTCTCATGCATGTAGAACTAGTCAGATTGTTTGATGTCGGACTATCACCCTCATGCATGTAGAACGTGTTAGATTGTTTGATGTCAGACTATCACTCTCATGCATGTAGAACTAGTTAGATTGTTTGATGTCGGACTATCACTCTCATGAATGTTGAACGTGTTAGATTGTTTGATGTCGGACTATCACCCTCATGCATGTAGAACGTGTTAGATTGTTTGATGTCGGACTATCACCCTCATGCATGTAGAACTAGTTAGATTGTTTGATGTCGGACTATCACTCTCATGAATGTTGAACGTGCTAGATTGTTTGATGTCGGACTATCACCCTCATGCATGTAGAACGTGTTAGATTGTTTGATGTCGGACTATCACCCTCATGCATGTAGAACGTGTTAGATTGTTTGATGTCAGACTATCACTCTCATGCATGTAGAACTAGTTAGATTGTTTGATGTCGGACTATCACCCTCATGCATGTAGAACGTGTTAGATTGTTTGATGTCGGACTATCACTCTCATGCATGTAGAACTAGTTAGATTGTTTGATGTCGGACTATCACCCTCATGCATGCAGAACGTGTTAGATTGTTTGATGTCGGACTATCACCCTCATGCATGTAGAACGTGTTAGATTGTTTGATGTCGGAGTATCACTCTCATGAATGTTGAACGTGTTAGATTGTTTGATGTCAGACTATCACTCTCATGCATGTAGAACTAGTTAGATTGTTTGATGTCGGACTATCACCCTCATGCATGTAGAACGTGTTAGATTGTTTGATGTCGGACTATCACTCTCATGAATGTTGAACGTGTTAGATTGTTTGATGTCAGACTATCACCCTCATGCATGTAGAACGTGTTAGATTGTTTGATGTCGGACTATCACCCTCATGCATGTAGAACGTGTTAGATTGTTTGATGTCGGACTATCACCCTCATGCATGTAGAACTAGTTAGATTGTTTGATGTCGGACTATCACTCTCATGCATGTAGAACTAGTTAGATTGTTTGATGTCGGACTATCACCCTCATGCATGTAGAACGTGTTAGATTGTTTGATGTCGGACTATCACCCTCATGCATGTAGAACGTGTTAGATTGTTTGATGTCAGACTATCACTCTCATGCATGTAGAACTAGTTAGATTGTTTGATGTCGGACTATCACCCTCATGCATGTAGAACGTGTTAGATTGTTTGATGTCGGACTATCACTCTCATGCATGTAGAACTAGTTAGATTGTTTGATGTCGGACTATCACCCTCATGCATGCAGAACGTGTTAGATTGTTTGATGTCGGACTATCACCCTCATGCATGTAGAACTAGTTAGATTGTTTGATGTCGGAGTATCACTCTCATGAATGTTGAACGTGTTAGATTGTTTGATGTCAGACTATCACTCTCATGCATGCAGAACTAGTTAGATTGTTTGATGTCAGACTATCACCCTCATGCATGTAGAACGTGTTAGATTGTTTGATGTCGGACTATCACCCTCATGCATGTAGAACGTGTTAGATTGTTTGATGTCGGACTATCACTCTCATGAATGGAGAAACCGTGTTAGATTTGTTCGATATCGGACTATCACTCTCGCGCGTGTAGAACGTGTGATATTCTTTGATGTATGGGAATACTTATAAACTAAGATATCCGTTCATAATGAAAACCTTCAAAATATATGTATGACCCATTAATGTCAGATTTTGATTGAGGCAATCGTCACACGTCGCGGCAATTCCCTAAGCAATGTCCCTTTCACGTGCCAGGGTAGGACGACCCCATGTCGAATCCCGGTTGACATTGATGTTGTTTCTCGATTTGTCAGCACCATATCCGTATTCGTAAGTTTAACAATTTTATTTCTGTACAACATTTCAACATAAATATTTGGTAAACACATCACTTTACACAATCCGCTCAGCCAGTAATACAACACGCACACTCAGACATTGGACGTCCAGCATCAGTTGATAAATATAGTGAACACTGTTGTGCTAGCCATTACGTGTATTTACTTCGACGTAAACTGGATGTAATGAACAATTTGTAGCAGTTTAATCTGGATGTTTTGCTGTTTAAACTACTTTGATGGACACTTTTTAACAACGGATTGATGCACGATATTGACAAAAATGACTTTCAAAAACATCCTTCCGCGAACATTCATACATTAGCACCGGTATAAAAGACAACATTTATCTAGACTAAGCATTATATACATATTTTTCATGATTCGATAATCCATATAAAACCTTAAAAGGTTTGAAAACGTAGCAAAAATGTGCAGATCTTGAAAACACTGAGTTGGGACAGAGGTGCTCTGAAACCTTGAAATGATTCTTTGAAAACTGTAAGCAACATGGTTCTTCGTAATTCTTTGTGTATATAAACATAGTTACTGGCACAGATGTCCTTAAGTTTTAAGCTGACAGAAAACAGTTTCATTTAAGAACACCTTTGCTTTGGCACCGATATCAGTTCAATCCGGGACTAGAGACATCATCATCATGCGTTATGACGCAGGCAAGAACATTCTTCTGATCAAGGTGGTTTTCACGGAGCCATACATCTCTTCTGGCACTCTTCCATTGATTTAAAGTTATTCGGGTTCCCGCCGCAGCCTCCGTAATTGAATGCCTGGCACTCTCCAGATGTAGAGTTGAAGAAGAAGGTGCTAAGGATGGCCCTGCAGTACCCTCTGTCCATAGGAAGCGTGCATGGATTCTCTGTTTGAATGAATGAATGAATGAATGAATGAATAACTAAACAACAAATAGATGAACAAAAGGCAGCTGGACAGACAGGCAGATATTTGTTTATATACTGATATACCCCCACCTGTAATACGATTACAGATGCCATGAGTCTCCGATCTTCAAGTGTAAATGTCTGGACCTCGATTTTTCGAATCTCTCCTGGAGTTAAGCTGGCGGTAAGTATTATTGCATATTAAAATTAGCTTACGACTGTCTCAGCGCAAAGAAAGCTTGGAAAGCCTTGGCCCTTGTCTTCTGTTCTAGTTCATGTGCAACTGTAATACCTGTACGCAGGTGTGAGAATGTAAGATTGAAATACGTGATTGATTGACACTAACCGCATTCTTTCTGACAATCCTCCATGGAGTCAAAGTTGTTTTCATTCGCATCACATCCACCGTAAATGAAGCCCTGGCATTGGAGAGCTGTGGTATTGTAGAAATACTTCCGGAAGCTAGCTCTGCATGGGCCGCTTCTCTTTGTCTCTCGGCAACCTTAAACCACAGAATATTTATATCAATCTCTTGATTGTCGGGTCCATCTTACCGTCAGCCCACGGTCTTACAGCTGAGGGTGATCATAAACATACAACCGACTAGCATGCTTAGGGCCACCATCACTTATAAGGTGGTAGTCTAACAATGCATATATATATATATATTTGTGTGTGTGTGTGTGTGTGTGTATGCACACGTGTCTGAGTAGGTGGGTGTTTTACGTGCGTATGCGGTAGCCCGAGCGTGGGCGTGCGTGTGCGCGTGCCGCACGTTTACGGCTTAATACTCCACGTCCCAATGTGTTTAACGTTTTTTATAGTAAACATTCAGGTAATTAAATATCGAAATGATACGTTTTAATGACGAAATTTCATGTACATCGATGGCAATAAATGATTTATGTATTGTACCCCCTAAAGTATATATGATCTCTAAGTGATATTTTCGAACAACGGTTCATGCGACCAGATATGTCTAAAGTAAATGACATGCCTATAAACATGTACAAATGCAAAACCTTTTTATTTTTATTGGCGTTACATGACTATTTTTCAACAGACTTACGAGGGAATATGTGTGGCAAATTAGTCATGTAAACACAAGCTAGTAACAGTACTCACGTGGACTCAAGTTGACAATTTCTTTCTTGCAGCAAATACCGCTCTTTTGGGAGTTCAGAAGGCAAGCGTCCCCGAGCCCGCAGTCATCATTCGTCGTGCACGGACGGCCGTTTGTGCATAAATCGCCACTTCTTGCATCTGTTGGAGGTGGAGTAACGGTCGTTGTTGAAGTCGATGTTGTTTCTTCGGTTGTCGGTTGAACTGCAAGTTATATATTTATTATGTTTGTTGTTATACAAAGACAAGGTGAACCAGAGAATGTTTGAAGTTACTGTCTGAAAGTGGTATATAATTTCTCAACTTGTTTCTTATCTATTTTCTTTCAGGGAAAACTGTAAATGTTCAATTGTGGACCAGACAAACCGATGACTGATATTATGAGCAACAGTCATTCACCTGTGTTCGACAATTATCAAGTGAAAACGTCCCACCACGGATCTGTTAAGTTGCTATAATAATCACAGGAATAGAGGATGGTTTCGGTAACATGAAACAGTGGATGCAAGGGTTATATCTGAAATCTCATCCCATCATTGTTTAGTCGTTTGTCTATGTGTCGCAGCTGGTGGAGAAGTGTTGCATCATCTTAACTTACCCTTGTCACCATCATAGATGTGTTCGTTGTGATCATTTGCTAATATGCATCTCTGAGGGTCTTACGTCCATGAACCCATGAACATAAGGATTACAATTGATCTTCAGTAACCCGTGCAAGTTGTAAGAGGCGACTAACAGTATCGGGTGGTCAGGCTCGCTGACTTGGTTGACACATGTCATCTCATCCCAAATGCGTAAATCCATGCTCATGCTCTTGATCACTGGGTTGTCTGGTCCATTATTTACAGACCGCCGCCATATAGCTGCAATATTGGTGGGTGCGGCTTAAAATTAAACTCATTCACTCACGATGTGCTGACACGTCGTGTTATAACTCGGACACTACGACATTAACCCAAATTCCTCATTCACACTGTCACACTCTACTCACAGTTAGGGTCATCAACGCATGTTGGCAGAGATCTGCTGAACCAGCCTCGCGACCTGATCATGTTGCATATTTGACCATATCCACATTTGACCGCCTGGAAAAGGAGCAAGTTGCACAATGAAAAAATGTTTCAAATAATAATAATTCAAACCCCTGTTATAATAAGTACAATAATGTAGGATGTTTTACGCCGTTTGTAAGCAATATTACAGCAATATCACGACGACGGACACCACAAATGGGCCTCACAATGAGCCCACATGGGGAATCGAACCTGGGTCTGCGGCGTGATGAGCGAACGCCTCACTACTAGGCTACTCCACCACCCCTGAAATAATATAGACACATAACCTTGGTTGGCATGTTCATTGAGGACAGTACTGTTTAAATATTCACCTGCTAAGTATTGTCCAGTCACCGGACCGGGAACCGCACAAACCAGTGTGAGATATTTGAGATATCTTACCAAGCATTCATCCAACACCGAACATGAACACATTCGACACCACATCTCCTGTTGTGCGCACATTTCTTTGGTGCACGGGAAGTTCTTGCACACTGGAAGAGAACAGTAACACTGGTCAGAAAAAGACAATATGCAAGTATATAGCCACCGACCGACAAGAGTGTAGGACGAAACTGTTGAGGTCCTATGATCCTCAAGGAGTAGAGAGGACTAAGTCAAATAGGTCAAGATGGATTGGCAGTCTGACGACTGGTAAGAGCAGCTAAGAGCGGGAACTGAATCGCAAACAAGAATCTCATTGAAGCACCCATACACATCAAAGTCTTTGGGGAATGATCTGCATTTACGAGATCACTTTTAGTGAGTGAGTGAGTTTAGTTTTACGCCGCACTCAGCACTATTCCAACTATGTGACGGCGGTCTGTAAATAATCGAGTCTGGACCACACAACCCAGTGATCAACAGCATGAGCATCGATCTGCGCAATTAACAACCGATGACATGTGTCAACCAAAAAAGCTAATCCAGAGAAAACAACAGTTTTAAACCTCAGTAATGACATCAGGTGTTTGCGGAAAGAATGACAAATGTTGATTGTTTTTATATAGATATTTCTTCAACGTCTTACTTTGATAAACGATGTAACATAATTTACGAACAGCGCGGACAGTTCTATGGACATACATCGTATTTATTATTAAAATGATTTCTATATTTATTAACGCTGGTCATATTAATAGTAACGAAGCTGTATACCCATAGAACTCTATTCGTTGTTGATCACAGCAACTGAAAGACGTTAATGTAACTTACGTTGACTATCTGGACACAAGCATGTATTTATGTAACTATGGACAGAACCACTGTCACTGTATACATTATTTGGATATGAGTGCGAGATCATAATATTTCTCTAGAAGAACATCAAGGTTCGGGAACAACACAGACAGGGGTTATCAATGATGAACACACAGATTTACGACACAACCAGCAAGCCATTGCCATGTGTGACACACTACAGTCAAATACTGCGTGATGTTAACTGGCGCTGGGACGACTTAACTAGCACTACGAGAACATCTCGCTGTGTACACGTCCTTATTAACGATGTTTGCCGTGTACTCGCTCGCCTGGGTACACCTGGGTTGTCTGTATCTTCAGGTGAGACGAGACCCTGAGAGTTTATATGAACAACGAATCGAAAATAGCATCACTCTCTACCCTACAGGCTACCCACTGGGAAAGGTTTCCACTCGCCTTCAGAAAACATCGTTGGATCACAGATGCTTAGAGGGAAAGGGTGGACTACACATGTGTTATTTTGGTTTCGATGGCATGGTGAGAGGTAAAATGTGAGTTTCAAGGAGAGGGTAATGCTCAAAACCTTCAGGAATTTCTTCTTGATCGTCGTATTATTTTGAACCACGCATATTTGGGGCATTTTCGCAGCACGCAGGTCTCACTGGAATCCCATCAGCGCCGTATCTGATACATCATCAAAATGTTCAAACGTGTAACTAACGTTATTTAATGTCTATCAAAGTTAACTTATATCTAAGAAGGTATTCTTCACATAAGGTTTTATATTACGCCTCAATGACAATTTGAATGGCGTCGTTACATCCGAAAATAGTAATTATTACACAAAGTTGTACTAATAAATCCCTAGTAATTACATTGCACATAATTAACTCCATATAATGAACTGTTCTATGAGGTTAATATCCTAATTTCAGATGAGGAGAGATATTTACGATCACGAGTGATCTGTTCGGATACTATAATACCACCTGTAGAAAACTAAAGCTGTTGCGAAGTACGATCCAATAAATAAACCAATCAGAAGTTGGTAACTGGGTGAAGCCGCATAATTATATGTTACTTAAAATAATTTAATGCACATCCAATTTGTTCATGGATAAAATGTCATGGGATGTTCTAAACGTACTTTTATATACAGTATATATGCCTTTTATGAGCTATACATTCTATGTCATCTCCTTTACGATAAGCTTACCTAAATCTCTGATCTGCTTGAACTGGTCTTGTGCGACTGATAGAGTGATGAGGCACATCAAACAGAATACTAGAGATGAAGGCATCTTGAAACAACCTGGAAGAAAATGTAAGGTGAATATTATCGGAAGTGAGATGATTTTCAACACAGCATTACGCAGATTCAAATATGATGTACGCAACACAGTGAACACTGTGAGAGACTGCCAATCCTGGCCCCTAGACCAAAATGTAAACTATAACTGTGAAATAAGGAACTGTCGATCAAGATCGAAAATGACCTCACTCTTTGATGTCAAACTGTTAAAATGTTGATACATGCACATACATCTTAAGCAATTACCTTTTTCAAAATCAGTGCTTAGTGTGAATTTGTATTGAAAAAAAAGACAGCCATATATGCCGATTTATAACAAGTGAACGTGAAAAATAAATCTGTACATATGTTTTATACAGTTGTTTTCGTTAATTTTGTTCACGTCATTTGGGCACTAAAAACCCGAGAAATGGTTAAACGACGATTCGATATTCATGATGCAACACATGGATATAATTTATGCATGGATGCTAACCATCATATAAAATAAACCGATAACGACCACTCACCTAGGATATATGTCTATACTCCAAATAAAAACACTCCGTTGTGGTACACACACAGGAGACAAACTAGTAAGTCTTTCTTAGTGTCGTAACAAGCTCGGAAAATATCTGGTTCGTTTCTGTGCGCAATACCTCTTTTATTGGAGAGGGAAACAATAGAGAAGTAAACAAACCAGCCTAAATGTGTTCAAACAGGCGGTACACACAGACGGCTTGTATCCAGCCAATTAAAACTTAGAAGTGGGAATACGCCGTAGCATTAGCTATATTGACGTTGTCGGGGTCTATTTCAGTACAACTGACGTTAGAAGTGGGATCCAATGATACTCTTTGTACACGTATCCAGAGTTGAACATTTCACCGGCTGGTGAAATAAGGGTCATCGTCGCGTGGATCGTAGTATATGAAATTGTACCTAGGATTGGGGCCTACCTTTTACATTGTACCGGAAACACACCACGTAAGGGAGTAAGATACTTAAACAATTTTTGTAAGGGATGAGCGATATATGTATTTTAATTGTGTTCACGCCTACACATTCTCGTCCTCGTAGTCTGATGGGTGGGATAATTGGTGAGGTGGACGTGTGTGTGTGTGTGTGTGTGTGTGTGTGTGTGTGTACGTGTGTGTGTACGTGTGTGTGTGTGTGTGCGTGTGTGTGTACGTGTGTGTACGTGTGTGTGTGTGTGTACGTGTGTGTGTGTACGTGTGTGTGTGTGTACGTGTGTGTGTACGTGTGTGTGTGTGTGTGTGTGTGTGTGTGTGTGTGTCGTCATCGGGTGGCTACGTAACAAAATCAACTCGCACTCATGAATGCTGTTTTCTGTGTTAAGCAGATAATTCGTCCATAGCGTAAATGTGTCATTTACTGTTATTATGACAATATCGAAAATAAATATCCTTTACGCTGATCTCCAGTTTAGTGTGTGTGTGTGTGTGTGTGTGTGTATACGTGTCTGTATACGTGTGTGTGTACGTGTGTGTGTGCGTGTGTGTGTGTGTACGTGTGTGTGTGTACGTGTGTGTGTGTACGTGTGTGTACGTGTGTGTGTACGTGTGTGTGTGTGTACGTGTGTGTGTACGTGTGTGTGTGTGTACGTGTGTGTGTACGTGTGTGTGTACGTGTGTGTGTATGTGTGTGTGTACGTGTGTGTACGTGTGTGTGTACGTACGTGTGTGTGTGTGTGTACGTGTGTGTGTGTACGTGTGTGTGTACGTGTGTGTGTGTGTGTGTACGTATGTGTACGTGTGTGTGTACGTGTGTGTGTACGTGTGTGTGTGTGTACGTGTGTGTTTACGTGTGTGTGTACGTGTGTGTGTGTACGTGTGTGTGTGTACGTGTGTGTACGTGTGTGTGTACGTGTGTGTGTGTGTGTGTGTGTGTACGTGTGTGTGTGTGTGTACGTGTGTGTGTATGTGTGTATGTGTGTGTGTGTGTGTGTGTGTGTCGTCATCGGGTGGCTACGTAACAAAATCAACTCGCACTCATGAATGCTGTTTTCTGTGTTAAGCAGATAATTCGTCCATAGCGTAAATGTGTCATTTACTGTTATTATGACAATATCGAAAATAAATATCCTTTACGCTGATCTCCAGTTTAGTGTGTGTGTGTGTGTGTGTACGTGTGTGTACGTGTGTGTACGCGCGCGCGCGCGCGCGCGTGTGTGTGTGTGTGTGTGTGTGTGTGTGTGTGTGTGTGTGTTGCAAACTTCATACTGAATACAGACCTTCATCCTGATTGGCTACTTAATTACCTGTATGATCAGTTGCTTGATTGGTTAATGTATCCGATAACATGCATTATTATAATATTGTTCCTTTGAACTTAAGTCCTGAGACCAATTTATCAATTGATTGTGTCCTACAGTAGAAACGTGATCTCGTCTAGAGCTATGGCAGATGGACAATGAGAAATACCTAAGACAATATCCTCATTTGTGTAATTGTACAGTCTGGGAATCAGTCCCAGGAATGGCAGCTCCACCAGGACACGGAAACATTCGTCTCTGTAAATCAATAAATGAGCTGGTAATCTGTCCAGGTGATACGGACGAACCACTCGATCCTGTGCAATCTGAACAACTCGCTACGAGCTTTTTCCCATTCTGTTCCGTATGGATCTCTTTGTTTCACTAGGTATAATTTAAAACAACAGCTTATGAGTCCGGACTTTGACGCATGGCTAAAAATATAAATCCTTACAAGGTATTGAAAGAGTTAGTTATGTATGAATGCGCCTTAGGGAAACCAGCTCTCTTCAATGTCCTCCTCAAATATGCTGCCTACCGATTGTGCCGTTCTGTGTTACTAGCAGATGTTTCCCAATGCGTATGTCAGAAGCAGATGTTCGCTAAAGCGTATTGATTGGGTTCTGGTCGCTAATCAGCGCTTTACCTGCGAACAATTCGATAACATGTGCGTCATTTGTGTTATTGACAGATAGAGAATTTGTGCCTGTCTGTATTTCGATACACTGTTTCCTATTCCTGGAAGGGAATGTAAGTCGTCACAGGTGATACCAATGTTGGAATAATGACATTTAAGATCTCATAACCATATTTTGTGTACAGTATCACAGCATAAAGCAGGTTCAAAATGTATCACACGAAACATAATATTATTTACTTCTCTTGAACACCAAGTCAAGTTGAAACAATATTGCGGTCAAGGTCATGGTGTTAATATTTGCGACTGCTAATTCTAAGGCATTACTGACGAATAGCTTTCGATGCAATACTATAACTTTAACTGCAAGCCAGTACCTTCATTTGAATTAAACAAGAGAAGCCTCGTCATCAGACACCGAGCATTATCGTCACATATCTTTTTTACTTTCAACATCAAAACGAAAATTATCTCGTTGTCTAGTCGATGTTTATAATGTCCGCTGCTTTCAAACTTTAAGGCATTACTGTCGACACTTAACATTGTGTTCTATTTAGAGAAAATGAGTGCTGAGTGTTGTCTGCCCACGCTTTGTAGCATTATATGATCGTTTCGATATCTTTTGGACTCCTTAAAAACGTAAATACCAGCATTAATAACATCAATGTCACAGAAGCTGCAGATGCCATCGATGGCACTGGATAGATTTTCGCGAACACAGATGTCATCACAAGTTAACGGTGATACAAGGTCTGATGAACACAATACGGCTGTACTTTTGGAACAATAACTGTTTTTTTATGAATATGGAAACAGTTTTGTCACTGTTATTTTCATAACATGAGCCATATGCAATGTCTATAAACTGCCCGTGCTCTCTACACCGCGCAAACCCATACTTCAGAAGGACTCACCCAACTTTGGTCTCGCCAACGTGTCTGCTGTTTCCAGGGTTTCGTTCCTGTTAACACATGCATTCTGAGACAAGTGACCTGGTTGGAAATATGCCCCTAGGCCCTCAGAAACAAACAGGTAACTCACTGAAAGTGATGATAAATGATGATCTTCCTGTGTCTGAGAAGGTCGCATTACTGGAATGTTTCTTTGCACCACTAGATCAGCGTTACCAGTCTCCATACTAAATATCACTAAATATTATGAAACGTTTCGTACAAAAATGTCTAAATCAGATATTATCAAGAAGATCAGATAATGCTATGCCTTCAACATGAACTTAAAACTCAAAAGATATTGTTAGTAACACAGAACTATTAATATTTAAAAAAGTTAAATGTAAGTAAAACTGGGACTTCCACCTTCAAACCCGTACGTTTAATTTCGGACATCTTCACCCACGACACCTGGCACCTTACAATCTTAAATGGTGTTTGTACACCGTAATGAAATACGCCAAATACATCAAGCGGGGCGAGGGTGGGGATGGGTTAGGATGCTGGTCTGATGACAGTTGCATATATGAAGTGTAAATTTACTAAAACCAATACCATTAATTAATCCAGGTTTTCGCGAATAGGATTGTCCCTACTACGTGTAAATTATACTTGTTTTGACATTCAGCATACATTACCTTCAAGAGTGAAACATATAGCTTTATGGATTACAACTACTTGCTTATTACGTTGAGCGACATTTTGATGTAGATTCTTACATCGTTTTCAAGCTAAATGTAAGAATGTAAGAATCTACATGGAAACGTCGCCCAGTGTAATAAACAAGAAGTTGTAATCCATAAAGCTGTATGTTTCATTTTTGACTCATCGACTTCTAGAATGCCCATTAAAACACGTACCTGCAAGAGATTCCAAATACATTTCGCTGATTACATCGGGTCTCACCTACTTGATTACGTAAGAGGAAATATACTTTGTCTCTCGAATGCAAGTGCTGTTAACTTGACACTCCCATAACTTCGAGGTAACGAGGTTTCTCTAAAGCATAACACCACTGACTATATGTTAGTCTTGGATATTCGATCAAGAGTGAAAACTTCATAACTGGATAAATGCAAATCAGTAAAGAATGAAGAAGTTAGTAGGTGTCATAGGGGTTTTCCTACTGTAACAGCAGACTCTCACATAACATTCATGTCCAAATGCGTGTTTGTTTCATGGCGCCACACTGTAGTACTTTTACCACACACTCTGTCGTCAGACAGTATCCACTGAAGAACGGTTTCATCTCATTCCTGGAATCTTAAATCGATAATCGAATTGGGGATCAATGGCTTGAACAAACAACAACCCTTCAACGGAGTTATTGATTGTTGTAACATCCAAACACGAACGCCTGACAATAATGGAAATCACTTCTCGTTAATCTTCTCGTTATATTTCTGAAGGGCACAATTTGCAGATGGTTCTGAAAACAGACCTTTCAGTAAGTTATAAACCATTTAGAGGACAATTTCCTTTTTTTTGAATGGCCAACAGCAAAATGAATGAATGGTAATCAGTACTCAGGGTGAGACTAAGCATGTAATTAACATTTTCACTGACACTCATAGCTACAGGTAATAATGGCAATAAGGAAACGCAGTGTTGCAGTTTGTGGCTCAGGTAGTAAAACACCAGAATTGCCGTACTTCGTCTATTTTCTCCCACTGCTGACGAGATCTTGACCTTTCATCGTGGACGGGAACCGATCTTATCAATTCTCTTTGCTGGAACAAATGCTTTCATTCTGTGGTTATGAAAAAAGTAGCATTGTCAGAGAAAGGTCATCTGTATTGCCAGAGCCATCCTTTCTAGACTGTAAACGACGCACAAACATGTCATAACATGTTTAGTTTAGAGCATGTTGCCCATTCGTGTCTTTGCTAGGAAACAGCGCTACAAAGTGTTATGCTGAACCGGAGGTGAGGAACATGAAAAATGAAATAATGATATACATTAAAGGTAACGAATCAAATGATTGCTACATACAATGTTCACTTGTAATAGACGCCGAAAAGAAAAACAAGAACAACTATACACGAATTCTAGTTTCCACTAACTCGAAACAAATCATGGATTAATCTTTAATAGCTATCTAAAGTCCCAGGCATGTAGGACACGATAAGCTCAACATTTCGAGAAACTGTTATCTGTACATTTTGATAGTGATTCATAGCCATATGGATGTGGTATATATATATAGGGATCCTACAATGGACTCTGTTTCTGAGGATTGTCAAGACTGGGTCATCATCTGTTCTGACGTCATACATGTCATCTTTCATCAGATTTCTTATGATTAATGAAATGTTTTTCACGCATTCATTTTCCTAAAATAAAGCATTTCCTATTCCTGGGCCGTTTTCCTCTGTACATGGCATGTACAATGATGCACATTTCATTCTTCAAGGCGTCTGAATGCAATATGTACATAACCGTATTCATGTCTATTTTCGTCTATTTCAAAGACAACTGTCATGCAGCTACTCAGAACGTCACAGACTAATTTCATGGGTGTAACGTTTTGGGTTTATTTGCTGTACAAATATGCCCCATGTGTATGACAGACTATATCCTATCCTTTTATGAATGAACCCATTTGAAACAGGACAGCGTGGTTTTCCGTCATCACAAAACACTACCTCTGTCACATGACTGGAGCTCCGTGAAGGCCACACTCTTTATAAATCACACGATGGCCAAGTACAGATGTAACAAGTCTTGTAACAATGAACAGTGGATGGCAATCTTCCTAAGCAAGCTGTGAATGATTATGATAGCGTTGAAATGAAAAACATCTATGGATGCTTTTTCCAGACATGGAAACAGTAGACCACCATGATGTATCCATTACACTCTTTTAGCGTGTATATTTGTTTGTAATTGGAGATTGATCCGAACACTTTCTAAAAAGTCATGAATGCAACTATCTGATGGATGAGAGTGTGTGCACTCTACATCAACGATGTAGTGTAGATGTCCGAGAGAAATACTTGTGACACATACACGCATCTTCCGAGCCTGACATATCCATGCTACAATCTCTGTTATTTCAGGGGAACAGAAATAACTGGTTGTGTTTTCCATGGTGGTATAAATAAGAGAAACTCATCAATCATGATAAACAAGTGGAAAGAAAAATAAATTGTAAATGTCTTGTTGTCCCATCCGAATCCCTGACAACCTCGGTTGGGATATGAATACATGAGCTAGTTTCCTTTCTGTCCTAACCTTCGTAGCAGGTGCAGATTTTTACAGGTTTGTGTTCTGAAAACCGCTAGTCGATGTGGTTCATTTTCAGTTGGTATGAAGCTGTTTATATTTCTATGTCAGTTTCGAATGACCGAAAGAGTGAGTGAATGAAAGGGTGAATGTGTGAGCGAGTGAGTGAGATTACTTTGAAATTCAACAATTCAATCGCATCTCAGAGGACATTAAGGAAAAGAGAGAGTGAGATTTATTCCATCTTTGAATTGCAACATTCCAAACGCATCTCACATTACATTAAGCAAAAGAGAGAGTTAGTGAGTGAGATTTACTCCACCTTTGAAATGAAACATTCCAACCGCATCTCAGATTACATTAAGGAAAAGAGGGAGGGAGGGAGGGAGGGAGGGAGATTATTCCATCTTTGAATGCACAATTCTTTTTTCACCCGCTTTCCCCAGAGTTTCGATGGTCATTTAAATGTCAGTTTTTCAGGAGAAAAGAGGGGTGGGAGTGCGCACCCCTGGACCCCCTCTAAATCTGCCTATTTCTTTCTCTGATCTTGATGCAGCCAGAATCTTAACATCAAGGCTTAGAAGCGATTGCTTGTGGTTTTGTAAAAGCATTGCCGTTCCTGTTGATCATTAGGAAACCAAGTGTCTTGGGTTTGACCCTTATTTCAATCTTATATTGATTCCTTTTTTGTTTAAACCATAAACGTGAGCTTCAACAAAGAACTCATCTACATTTAACCCCGTTTGGGCCTTGCTGACATATGAACTAGCACGCTGTGATGTAACAGAAATACTTTTCCAAGTAGCGTTATTTACAAGGATCATAACTCGCAAACTGACAGACTGTATTCAGCAAGTCTACCCTTCCATGTCTTCGCCCAGAGAATGCCCTAAACTTCTGAAAAGATAAAGACGACAAAGTAATTGATTTGTATCTTTGGACATTTATGTTCATAGGTGTCTCAAGAATTCTACGTATATCTACGGATACAGATATTAGCTTCGCCACTCATTGCTATGAAACCCAGTGATATTATAGGTAATGTAATCATTTCCGTGTGTTCTGTCTTCGTTCACATATAAAATCATCCTAAAAATCGATCATTTCTAATTTGTAAGACGTTGATAAAGAGAACATATCATGTTCAATTCGACTGTGGTAATTAGGAGGCGACAGTGGCGAAATTGCTTCATATTGTGCACGCTCGCTGAGGCACTAAGAAGGCTTGTGGTACACGAGACATGTTTTCAAACACAGAGAGTTTTACAAGGAAGAGTAGAACCAGTTGGCCAGTCAACGGGCATGGTGTTTATAATTAATACCACATGTTAACACTGGTCGACTGGCTTGCATGCACAGTATCGATGTGATTTATTGAGTGTCTGGTTTACTAAATCAGATGCAATAGCCCTATCAGTGGCATTGTGAAAACGTGGTAGCACACAAATCTGATTCTGAATACGGCTTGAAGACCATGCGAAGTCTGCGCTTATACAATAATCCCGTTCACAATCAGTGTCTTGAATAAGAGACATCTACTATTTAGATTTGAAGCTCATAGTTTAATCATGCACGTAAATCTTTTCGTCTGTAGGACATGTAAGGTTGTACCAAAATGGCGAATGTTCAAACACTCTGAAGCTGGAATAAAGTTATGGTTTATAAAGATATTCTGAATGAGTGAGTTTAGTTTAACGCCGTTTTCTAACTATGTCTGTTATATCAGCATGTTTGTAAATGTTTAATCTGTTCAATCATGACCTAGTGCAGTCATGACGAAAAAAGGAACACGATTACAGCAAACCTGGGATTCGAACGGACATAACCCTACAGAGTAAAGCAGATTACTGGGTCCTTCTTCTTTACCGTGTCGACAATGATGATTTTAACCTATGAATCCTACCTCCAGTATGAAAGCTAACCTTACCAATAGTGTATGTTCTGTATGTTAGCTATTTGACGTAGATGTATGAATTAATGCAATCCAATGATTGATGTTACGAACAACAGTTCAAGCACATAATCAGCAGAGCTACAAAAGTCTGGCTACCCCATCCAACTTCGTTGACTGAGGGAATTTAGATTATGTGGCCCGGTAGCAAAATGCGACGCGTGATACGTTTGATTCTTTCACGTAAACTACGTAAGCTTTGTTTTAAATTCAATATATCCAAAACATATGAGTGCCTGCTAATAGATACGCATAAAGGAACGAACTATAAGGGTGGGTGAGTGAGTTTAGTTTTACGCCGCACTCAGCAATATTCCAGCTATATCGGCGGTCTGTAATGTACTCGTTTCTACTGTAATAATAACTCATCATTGAAAATATTGATGTATCCGGTAGTGTGTTCCATTTCAATTAAAGCACACTTGTTCCACACAAACAGTCTCTTTACAACACAATACAACATCCTTCACAACTATCTTTCAGAAATGCACTAATGAACGTATTTTGAACTCTCCATAAACACCCATCGTTAGATGGTAGTCGCCACATAACAGCAGGAACTGCACCTCAAGCCCAAAGCTGTTGGTTTGAAAAAATGTATTGCTAACAGGAGAGTAGAGGAATATTTACTCACGAGAATATGTGCTCATTTGAGTAGCTATTCTTAAGACAAGCGGCTCTTTTAAGTCTGATGTACACAGTTATCGGAGTGTATAAACACAGCAAGCGACTCATCCCTGTCTGATAAATCTAGTTTTTGTTCTAAAGTTCACAACATAAGGGTTTCAGTCTAAAATGTAATTACCTGCAACTTTCATATAATTTCATTTTAACATATTAAAATGAACAGATTGTTTGACGTGTTGAACAATTAAATCCTACCGTGATAACGGAGAAGCTGTTTATGATACAACTATGATATTCTGAGGGTTTACTAATGATGTTTACAGAACATCACTTCAAAGGCTGGATAGCCCAGTGTTGATTTGTGTGAGGTTATTTCATCTGGGACTACGCGGTGCACGTGTTTTCTTCTTTGTTCATGTTGAATTTAGAACTGCTGCATCATTGTACAGATTAGATGTTGCACAATGTAAGCTATACGTCTTCATTGCAGATGTAGCAAGAGAATGGAACTCTTACAATGTTTGTCCTAGGTCATTGTGACATGAAGTACTGGCTGGAGCAGTGATTGGGCATTGTTTTATGCCGCTTTTAGTAATATTCCATCACGGCCAGCTACAGAGATGACCTTCACACATGTGGGGATCGAACGTTTGTCTCCGACGTGAAGAGCGAGCGCATTAACTACTTAGCTACCCAGCCGCCCCTGTTTGCTATAGAACTAAAATCAATGATAGCCATGTTGGGGGAATTAGCTCCAAGTCCAAGTATTTGTGTTCTGGCAGGACTCCTCACAGAATGATGACAATATGTGTGCGAATTTTGAATTCTTTAGTGCTGACATCAATTCTATACGTGACGAGTGACATTTGAAAGTCACGCTGACTTATAGTCGATATAACTCAAAACAGTCCAGAATCAACTGGCTGTTTTCTTTCAAGAACTATGGACACGTCTCCTGTCTCACTAAGCTGTCAATTGACGATAACAGGAGACAATATCTATCAAGTCGACCAGGTCAGCAGGGTTCAGGATTCCTAAACACTCGATACAATCAATCGAAGCCCTAATGCCATGTGTGCTTTCTACAATACTAATATGTGAGTTGCCTTTCTTAACGTTTATATAATCAATTCGTTTCAGTTTTCATTATAACAAATAGCAAACTCCGCCAGTTCTTGACTTCCAAAATTTTAGACCGTGATATTTGACTATTTGACTATGCCAACAATGACCCTCTATATCAATGAGGATGTAATTGCCCACGACCCAGAATGTCCCTTTTGATTAACCTGTATGCCTCTACGGTAATTAAGCATGGCCTAGATGGTTGGTGGATTTAATGGCGGTCAGTGGGATGATTGGGGCGGTATATCCTGCTCACGATGTGTCAATATGTACGTCCATCGACGTAGGTGAACGTGCAAAAAATCGCATCCGCGTTGAAAATAAATGGGTCATTAGTACGTGCGAGTTTGTTCAGCATGCACAGCGTGTTTGTAATGGCCAAACACATTCACCAACAATCAGCCCACGACGGATAGACATTTCTAAATGTTTTTTTTTTCCGTATTGGTAGTAAGGACATGTTAATGAAGAGGTTTTGCATAGTTGTGATTGACATATCAACGTTACCACACACGTATTAACAAGAAACGAATGAAATATAATTAGTAAAAATTTAATTTTATCACTTTCTAACGGAAAATGCATTTGATCTCTTTCAGTGATACATGGTTGCTCAGAGTCAGTGTCAGTGTCAGTGTCAGTGTCAGTGGGAGAACGAGTCCTCCACGGAACATGCTTTTTCCTGTCAGACGAAATGTGTTATACTTCCCCTGATCCGAAAAGGTTGACATTTCCATTAAAGTCATACATTTGTGTCTCTTAACAACTTTGGCAGGACACTTTGCAAGATACCATCTATCACCTTTGTCAGGTCACTCAATAAAACACAATATATCGGTCTGTAAGATACAAGATATCAACTTTATCAGGCCAGTCGGTAGGATACAAAGTATCAACTTTGTTAGGTCACTCCGTAAGATATCAGCTTTGATAGCTCACTTGGTAACGTACAAGATCTAAACATTGTCAGATCACTCGGTAAGATACAAGGTATCAGCTTTGATAGCTCACTTGGTAACGTACAAGATCTAAACATTGTCAGATCACTCGGTAAGATACAAGGCATCAGCTTTGTCAGCTCACTTGGTAACGTACAAGATCTAAACATTGTCAGATCACTCGGTAAGATACAAGGCATCAGCTTTGTCAGCTCACTTGGTAACGTACAAGCTCTAAACACTGTCAGGATACTCGGTAAGTTACATATTTCAACTTTATCAGGACAGTCAGGTCATTCGGTGAGATGAAATGAATCACCTTTGCCAGTGCATTCTATAATATACAATATAGCAACTTTGTCAGGTCAGTCTATAAGATACAATATAGCAACTTTGTCAGGTCAGTCTGTAAGATACAATGTATGAATTTTGTCAGGTCAGCCGGTCACATACAAGCAAGATATCAACTCTATCAGCTCACTCGGTAACATACAAGATATCGATTTTACCAAGCCCTTATGAGACATACGTTATCACCCTTGTCAGGTACCCTAGTAAAAGTCAAGATATGAACTTGATCAAGCTTAGTTTACTCCAGGCGTCGACTTTGGTTTCTAGCTTTTAATTACAGTGTTTATATTGTATCGTAGGCCATGCAACCAGAGAGTCCGTAATAACTTTTCATCAAATTAAGTCTTAAATATCAATATCGAGTTCACCGAGATCTATGTGACAAGGGTTTACTTTACAATACTGGTTCGTTATTAATATGATACCGCCTAATTGTTTTAAAACAAAAAAATGAGAACATATTGATAATATTGTCGTAGCAATAGTTGACAATAAGCAATGATCCCACTCAGTGTTAAGAATGAATATATTCACAGACGTAACTTCATGAACATGTTTGAATAAGATCCATCCCCATGTTGTCAGGAACGATGCATGTACCTGTGCGTTGTCTGCATCGTGGACATTTTGAGAAATAGATATAAAAATATATAAACAAAACTGTTTCCATAATTATAAGGAATCTGTTTCTGGCTATATCAGGTGTAGTTTTTTTAGTCCTCCCGGCCGATACTTGTATACCATATTAATACAACTGTCACATTTGACAAAGGTAAGACAACTGAGTCATTGCTTGTTTAGTCACACTGTACTGCTTGTCGCTGTACAAACAATCTCATGCACATAACGTTCCCTCTTCTGTTTAGCTGATACAGAGCATCGTGTACCAAAATGTCTCTAGCATGTGCTGTGGACGGCTCGGAGGCTTTGTGGCACTTTGATGTACATCTTGGAACACATTTACTAATGGAAGGCCACTCCCTACACAGGGCATATATGTCTTTTATCATGCAACTACATCAAGAGGAGAACCTCTGATGCATTTGTGATGTACTTAAATATTTACATGAGTAACAGACAGCTTTCACTGCAGTCATGCACAACAAAGCAATGCGTATTTCAAAATATTTCCCCCTGATATTCCCTAAACATGTTGGCATCCAAGAACATGTGGCACTAACATTAATATCAAACTACCAGAGGGACATGTGTTGTGACAGCAACAGCCGGTGGTCGTATGAGGTGAAACATTCGGATAAGCGTGACATGTATTACTTATCAAAGTCCCTTGATGAGGATGAGCGACGCTTGTGCTATCATCCGTTGGTCTCTGGCTCGACTATCTGCATAGTGGTATTCCTGGAGTACAAAATGCATAGCCAAATTATACCACTGGGTCATAAATGGATGTATTAATAAACGCAAAGAGCACTACTTTCTTATTACATTGTAAACAGACGTCTGGGCTAGACGTCCGGTGTACCACAATTAGCTTTTCTTCACTGATCACCATCAAAATATTTCATGAGAACAGGTGTGGAAACAGATGGGATGGAACGTATGTTTTTTCAGAAAGTGAAAATAATATCTGTGGATCGTTGATCATGATATTAATCACCAGTTTGTGTAGTGTGTACTTGATCCCGAAGAACCTCTTCTGAATATTCTGACCGGTGTTACAAATAATAATCAGAATATATTATTGTTTTTCAGGAATCTTTGAACACGTTTCGAAAACCTAACCTAAAGAACGTAACTGCGGAAGATTTCGAAAAGGTTTTACTTTACTCTTCTCTGCTAAATTCCATGTGGTGTTAACGTATGGGTGTTAACCAAACATCTATTTCAGTTGTTATTGAGTTTAGCATTTACCAACTTGACGCAATAGTGCAGCTGCCTGAGTGGGAAGCACATTACAGTTCTCTGAAATGGAATTAGCCGTGGAAAACAGTTCATTTCTGATAAAATATAGAAATCGTAACCTAAATATTTTGTACATCAATGCTCTGATCCCACATTTAACCCGCGAAGATATCAGAGACGTTTATAATTACACTACAGAAGAGAGAGTTAAATACAACCCGATACGTTCCTATCACTGAAGTTTTACTAACATTATTTATATCATTGAATTTTCTGTCCCTTTTGTCAGCAATATGATTGGTAAGATTCAGGAAAAGCATGATAAATATGTGGACCTCGCCTTTGAAATGTCTCGCTTGCATCCCAAGTACACAGTCGTCAGGCTCCCCATTGTTTTCGGTGCCCTTGGTTTAGTACCTCCTGATCTCTTGGCGTAGATCAGGAAAGTGCCCGGTTTCTCCACCGGGAGCACAGCCCTTCTGACAATCTGGGTAATGCAGAAGCCTGCAGTGTTGGGGAGCCTTCATATTCTCCGAAAAGTTCTTGGTAGGTTCGACTAGGCAGTGTTTCCTGGGAGAAGTCCCATTCGCTGTCTGGGCTGCGTGTAGAGGGGGCGAGGGCCCTGAGCTGATGATGAACCTTACCGGTCTGACTGTGCCAGGGTCACCCGAACCCTCTCTGCTCCATTGCAATCTTACTCAGTCTGTAAAACCTAATAACATAATAATCTGAGCCAAAGTAATATGAAACATTGGCGTTGTGCTTACATGGTTGTAGAAGTACACGTGACCGCCTTTCAGTAGTTCCTGGGTTTAAAAGAATCCTGTTACATTGTTCATGTGTTATTCTAATCTGCACGTATTTCATTCAGAGAAAACATCAGTTGAAATTTCAGATAACTAAATTTCAACAATTCATAAACGATCTCCATTCATGATTCGCTTCCAGTGTAGCGTAAAAAACAAGACTGCCTCATAAAGAACAAATCTAATTTCCGTCATAAAACCTAGCTTCCGGAAATGATGATCCCTAGCGTTATTTAATATCCTTCAAGAATGTGGGAAGTTGTTTATAACATAATAGATTATGCTATCGATGCCTTAACCTAGTCCGATGCAAATGGTATCATGATCCCAAAAATATGCAAACGAAGTCATCGCATGAGCTGCTTTAAATAATAATGTACAGCCATGGATGTTTGCGTTGATACTTCCTCTATAGATTATTTCGTCATGTTAAAAACACATTTGAAATCTGGTGTATCATTACCACAGGTAAACAAATAAAGGTCCAAATTATTTGACATTATTTTATATACACGAGATGGTTCAGGCAGCATTGTATTCTTATGTGATTACTGTAGTTACCAAAACATGCATATGATATTAATTTAACGAAACCACGTCCGGCTAAAATATGTCTATACAGCCGTTGTATGCGACTTTGATGTGTCGAAAGTACGGCTGTTTCGAAGTAAAAACGCGTTCCCTGCTTATTTCCTTGTTAATACGCACTTTTCCAAACACCGGAGTTGACGCATAGGTCGCATAGCTCAGGTAGAATGGTATACCATTTGAAATATCAGCCGAAGAATAGAAAATATACGGAAAAGAAACGCAACTGTTTTTGTCAAGGTTTAAGATGAAAAAAATGCCCCCCAAACATATACATGAACGATTACTGTTATGAGGTTTCATTTTTTCGAAACAGACCTTTCCTTTGCTGAATAACCCGATCCAGCTCATGTAGCCCAATTACCCCTCGCTGCGTCCGAAAACAAGTTCAGATGCCATGCATGTGCACGCGTGTTGTCTACATGCGTGCAGACAGTCCTACTCTGTCTGTAATGTTGTTTTGAAGTTTCGTGTCATTAGTTTTCTGAGACTATTTCTATATACTATGACCCACAAATACATACAAGTCACTCAATACGATCTAAAACAGAACGATCAAAGTGCTGATGGCAATATGTGTTCGGAAATGAACGAGAAAACCCATACCATCGTGTGCAGTCCAGTACATTTACAGGTTATATAGATATCACCATTAACCAAGTTATGACCAATAAGCCTTGAAGTTGCACTCTCAGCGATCAGATCAAAGCTATCCTTTGTGAGGATATCCAATAATCAGCACCGGCGCACCTAATTCAACTTTTACATGTAATCTAATAACAACTAAATCACTATTCATTTGATAGGGTAATATCCCTTTATATTTGCGTTCATTTCCTGAAAAAAATATTTCTTTCTTATGACGTATGTAAACATAAGCCATTCGGATGTTTGTACACTTTTTCTAAGATATCGATTAACTGTGAAATATTTCCTACATTTGAACAGACTCTCTTCTCTCTATGTCACATTTACTGGTCGCTCACTGTCAACATAACCTTGGACGACAGTATGCAAATGCCAGATGAGAGTGGGATGGAAGTTCTGAAGAAGGCCTCTCCAGTTCACCCCCCGACAACTCCCATTAAGTACACTACTGGGCAAAGTAATGTAACCAGTATGAGGCTAATGGGGTAGAGTGTTAATGACTTAATTAGTATTCTTGTACCTAATCGTACCTGGTCTACATCGAAGGGGAAACGCTTCTCTTCAGTGTGGCAATGTCTATTTGAACAATCGTTTTATCGTTACAACCATCATAAAGAGCATGCATCAATTCGATTATGCTTTCTTCATTCGGTTAATGAGCAGAGTTGCAGATAAATACTTAGATATACATGTGTGAGTACGTTTTCCCGACGTCCTTGAAAGGCCGTGAAGGTAATGGTAAACTTGTGCCAGAGAAGCTGATCATGATGTTCAATCCTGTTCTAATTATAAGCCCAGCGTTAATTTTGGTGAGGTGGGCCCGTCACAGGTCTGCTTCTTGCCTAACTCTGCATACAGAAATATTTCATTTAGACCATGGCAGCCTGCTGATATCATGAGTGTGTGAGTATGGCTGTATCCCGTTTCATCAATATTCCAACACTATCAGGCCAGGGGATACCAGAAAATGGCTTCAAACATTGTACCGTGTGATGAATGGAATTCATGTCTTCGTCTACCCTACAATACTTGTAGCCAGATCCTGGGAAACAAATAATTGACGGAATGTGATTTAATCAGAAAGAGACAAGTTTGGAGAAACTCACTTGCATAAGGTGTGCTTCTTTGACGGCATGACTGAAGTCCTAGAAACTATCATCTCAAGTCTCAAGCTGCCAAACACTGTCACCCATCCCAGATTGTCTGCAATCAACGTTACATAACTTCAACTGACTTGTGACCCAGGGGCGGATATACAGCTTTTCGAGAAAAGCGGGTGCACACTTGCACACTTCATCCACCCGACCCCACTCACCTCAGGATCCGCCTATGTCACGTGAGGTCTGCGCACAGAAGCACACACCACCATCTAATGATAATGGAAATGTTTTTTGTCACTTTTACCAACACTGACCTATGACGTCTTCAGCCAAGTCTGACATCCTAATCTAAACCCGATGCCCCGTTAATTACAACATTGAATAGACCACTGGGATCCATTCCAACCCACGTCAAGCTTAATCCTATATTGTGTATTACATTTCATTACAACTGTCGGATGACAATATATACCTGTTAAATGATATAAAACCTGTGTGTTTTCTAATTGTTTGAACGGCATTCTAGAAGCTGGTGACTAAAAAATGAAACATACAAAACTTTATGGATGACAACTTCTTATTTATTGCATAGAGCGACGTTTCGATGTAGGTTATTACATCGTTACCAAGCTAAGAATGAACACAACCAGATGATTAGAAATATGTATACATTGTATGGTTTGACAAACAGCGGATTACCATTAACAACAGACCCGTGAAGGTCCCGGGGTAGAATATACTCTTCAGCAACCCATGCTTGCTAACGGGATCGGGTGGTCACGCTCGCTGACTTGATTGACACATGTAATCGTTTCTTAATTGCGCAGATTGATGCTCATGTTGTTGATCACTGGATTGTCTGGTCCAGTCTCAATTATTTACAGACCGCCGCCATATACCTGGAATATTGCGTGTGGCGTAAAACTAAACCCACTCACTCACCATTAACAACAACGTATAACTATTGCATAGAAATGTGTGCGCACAATGGTAACGGTAACGGATTTTCTGATTTATCGTGTATCACACATATATGGGTAACACTCATTTAACAGGCTTGCTTACAGTGGACATGACGACCTGTGAATTTCTCAATAGAATAGTTCAAGGATAAAAACGCATCAGCTTTTAACATTTGCCTCGTCTGTCCTGAAAATCAGGAAAAAGTGCTTCAAGAATGTTTACTGATCGTGGTATTTACGTTCATGTGCTGACAGAACCTATTCCATTTCAATCATCTGTCTCGTTAGCACCGTACTGCAGAGATGCACGTGCTTTTAATATCATCACAGGAACTCTATGAACTTAGATTATGTATAAAAATAAACATCATCAACTTGTCACATAATAAACATGTTTTCAAGACTCCTATCAAACGTTTTACTTGTGAATGTCATTCTCCACACGTCATTGCGGGCTAATGGTTAGCAATTAAATTTGACCAGGAACCATATATACAATTCTCCACTAAACTCACAAGATACGTGTATAAACGATGTCTCCGCCAGTTCCCAGTGTGTAGTCCGACTCAATTCTCCAGTCGAAATGTCAAGTGTGAAGTAAATACCACACACAAGACAATGTTTGGTTTAAGGTGAAAAGGTGGTTTCAATTATGCAAGGTGATAGTGTGCTTTTTAAGAAAAAAAACAGAATAGTTATGTTTTCCGGATGTTCCTGGGCAAAGATAAAGATGTTCCGGTCGATATGCCAAACCTGTGTTGTGATATATGGAGATTTGATTTAGAACAAAAATAGCAACGTGAGAGATTATGTGTCGTGCACTAGCATGTTTCACTCGACCGAAAATGCATAGTTCAGGTAGACTGAATTGGATGCTGACACCAACACCCTGTGTACAGTTGACCCCCTTAATCCAAAACACCTGCATACACTTCACAATTGGAGTTGCAGAGTCACTTAATGTGTATTATGTATCTAAGGGACTGCTCATAACAAATAGCTAGAGTGGTGTGGGTGGTGTCAATGATGATTTTTAAGTGGGAGCATGAACAAATCTGCTGACACTACCCTCACTCCATTCCAGCACCCCACCCACACCACCCCCTCCACCCACCCTCTCCAGTGTGTGCACTTAAATGCAGCTCCCACTGCCTCCTAGAACAAACTCTCATTTTAATGTGCCGGACTAAATTTGTCGCAGTATTTAGATATGGATAGTTAACAAGGTAAAACACATGAAGAGTACCTGCGCATAAAGAAACATGAAATAGAACGCATTCCGTAATAATTACGAATCACAAGGTGCTATTTTGACTACGTCATGGGCAAGTATTTATCAACTAATATCAACTAGTTATAATATTGGGTGTATAAAAATGTTATCTGATTCACCGAAACCCAACGGAAACGATTTGCACAGCGCAGAAGCCGTAGATTTGTACTTGTTCTGCATATGCCAACCATCACACGTTTTGAAAGAGTTTCCATGTTGTATCCTCCACCTAACAGTTTCAGAACAAAAGTCGTTCACCAACCAGGTACATAGATGGTACATAGTTTATTATTAAGGTGTGAAGAATATTACTCGAAAACATTTGACAAAATATTTATGTTTCAATTAACTGTGCGAATAAACATGCGTAGTTGAACACAACAGACACAACACAAAGTACAAAGTCAGGATATCAGTGAGACAATCATGAACTATTTTGTCAAAACAAACAGATATTAAGTTTATGAATATGGTGACCCTTCATATGAGAGGGGATATTCCATCAACCTCTTTCCTTTACATTTTGTAATTATTGACGAATTATTGATATGATCATTCTGTAACAGGAGTGCTGAATTGAAATCGATTGAGTCTTAAGCTGAATGTGCTGTTGGTGATACTGACTGTGAGTGCAGGTAGCACGATTCATATTAAACCGTCTGTCAAAGAGTAGCAGTACTTTGGCTATGGATACACATCGTGTTTCTTTACTCCTATCACTAACATCTGGATAGCCAATGTTGAGTTAAATCACCTGTTCAACATTTTTCCAGATATGTACCTCGCCGGCTTCCTATACAACACTCCTGCAAGTGGTAATCGGGTTGCACGGCTACCAATCCCAGTGCCGTGAGCCCTCACGTTCACAGCCCATTATTTCCGCATGTGTAAGCATCAGTAGAAACAGTTTGATTACATCACAAAAGTACTTAATCTCGTGATTTATTTTCTCTTTAGCGTCAGCGATCAGTATGCAGAGGGAGCAAATGAAGTTTGTAATAGGCTGTATGAGTGTAGTTTCAACAACTACAACAGGTGTTGAGATCGGCCTGTAATCATCGCTTTATCAGAGTAGAATCTTCGGGGCATGGTGAGAATAGACAAATGAGGTCCTGCAGCATGTACCGATTCACCTGCGCATTCACCCGTGCACTCACCTGTTCATTCACGTGTCCTGTTGCATCAGGACATAAACCATAAACCATTGTATTCACTATGATGAAAAAACACACTTTTGTTACCATCTACAATCACGTTACTCAAATTAAACAATTGGGGAAACTGTATACCAACGACTGCGCACGACTAAAATGAATGGCTACATTTTAAATTATGTCCACATCTTTTTTCAGTTATTTCCTACATGTACAGTACGTTTGATACCGTGAAAGTATGCTCTGACATCAATACCTTCACGCACTTCAATAGCAATGCAATCGAAACAGCACGATTTATTTTTAATATTTGGAGGCTTTGAAAACTATGCAAACTTTCGTTTCTCAATAGCAAGTGCGAATGTAAATATGAGCCTTTAACCGCGATTTCCTATGTGTGTACATTAAATATTTTCCCGCGCTAACACGTCCCTGAGTGCCTGTAAGGCACACCCTCATCAGCAAGGATTACTGTAAAGACCGCTCACAGTGCACACCTGTACCAGTTAAATATACATGCAGGCTGGCGAGAACATAACAGTCTGACACAAGGTAGCACTATCGCGCTTGGCACAATACGTGCGGCATCACCATAGTCTACAATAATGAACAGATAATGTTGTGAAGTTTGAAAGAGATATTTTTTTCGTTTTTGGTTATTTGCACCTAAGTGGAGAGTACAGCACGGGTTTTTTCTGTTGCTTGGGAACAAAATGAAAGGCTGATGGCATGATGCAATGTCCCGCAAATAGACAATGTTAGTTTATTTATCATTCACCTCTGATAACTTACACGCGTGTAAGGTTTGATGTCTGGTGGAACCTAAATTTTCATATGCTCTTCCTGATTTTCCCTTAAATCTTTCTGCACTTTCACTTTTAACATGCGATTTATTGAATTTATATTGAAGTTCTTGTCAATCAGTGGGCAAACTGACCCTCAAAACAAATTGACACAGACATTGCGATTACATACATGTAGTAAGAGCCAACGCATGTTTTTTTTATTTTCAGTCAATTGCTTTCATAACACTCAGGTATTAATGACGAAACAATGTTTGAAAAGGTGAAAAATGTATAATAAACCTTTGGAAACGTTTACTTGTTTGTTTTCTGTCACAGTTAAATCATCCTCTACACGACCCGAAGATAAAACGTTGTTCGCAGCTATTCAGTTATATTTTATTCTGAGAACAGATACGGTCCTTTTTGGTCGACACAACATAACGAGTTCATGTGACTATTATGCTTCACGTTGCATCAGATGATACAAAACGTCCCTGACACTATGGTATACTACTAAGTGTACGTTGCTAAATTTGCACATATCGGGTTTTGGAAATGCTAACATGACATTATTCCTTGTGTCAGACCTGGCACCATGACAGGTCAATACATGTTCATGCATTGTCCATGTCTGTAAAGTTACAATTTCATTCGCATGACAGGTCCTCATGAGTTCATGGATTGTTCATGTAAGGCTTGGCTTCTTTGGGTCACTTGCACTTTAAGGGTCCCTGCCTTCGGCATTTAACCCTAACCTAATCCTAACCCTAACCTAAAGGAAACAACAAGAATAGTTTATCTACTTACAATGTAACCTACCCCAGCCAATTAACCCTAACCTAACCCCAACCCTAACCCTAACTTCCTGTGACCCGTAAAGTGCAGTCTAGCCGGCTTCTTTAATAAGACTTCATATGCAGGACAAGTCAGTAAGATTCCATGCATCATTCATGTATGGCCTGGCGTCTTTAGAAGTTACAAGTACACTTGCATGGCAAGTCTGCATGTGTAAATCACCCTAAGACTCCTGCTAAGAGCCGAAAGTGCTACCGGAAAGCACATGCGCCATCAATGATAACTCTTTAGTGGCCTATCAGAAAATATGTGTTCGTGAAAACACGAGTGGTTCATCAAGTGAGATGTTTTAATGATGACACTGGTTTGCTTATGAAAACATACGTGTTTCCATTGATAACACTGCTGTGATTCAGCAGGTCATTTGTGTTCTGAACGAAACGGCTGTACTTGTTCTGAATATTACAACAAAATATTTATTTATATAAGATTTTCAACGCTGCAGATATTAAGTACTGGCACCACGGTAGGAGTTGTAATGATTCCTGTCATGAATGTTTTTCAAAACGGAAGGGCGAAAATAAGAAATATCGTGTTTGGGATCCAAAGAAATTGTGAACCACCTTGTAAAAGTGTATTATCAGGATCATCTTTGAAACTGCATGTATGCACATGCATCAACTGCAGGAGCCTATTTCACGTGCATCACACAAAGGCAACACTAGTTTGGGTGTTAATATTTCCCATTAAAGAATGATCGAAATTTCGAAAAATAAGGTGTATTTGAAATTTGAGAATGTAGGGATGTTCTTAATGTTTGAGAATATGCTGATAATATTCATATTCGGATCAGACAGCTACTGATATGTCTTCTATAACGGACCATCATTAGACAATCACGTGGAGCATTGTACATGTGAACAGTTAAATACTCAATATTCCGTCCTGTAGTATTCTAGGCATTGGCTCAGATGAGAATAGGCACAGCACAAGTTAAAAGTCAAAGGGATGTTAAAATTCAGCAATGTTTGTGAAGGTATCTGCTGTAAATAGACTGTATGTTCTCTTTTTTCCGGGTACGACTCTGCATATGAATTGTGACAAGGATTTAACGTCTATACGTTTTGACTGCTAATAAAGTTAAATGGTGACAATACGCTCGGACGTACACCACGATATGGTGCTTAAAGCGAGAATGCTACGTAATGGAGATACAAGGACATTCTATTTTGGTTTCAGGTCGTGTTTGATTACAGATTGGAAATAGCACTGAACGCATTTGATGCCCATTACGAACGTACACGTGCACTGCAAAGGGACCGGGGGCTAGATTAGCCTGGTTACAAGATAGTTATCTGTTGTTAGGAAAGTAATTTCACGTTAGTTTGGATTCAACATTAAATTTGGAAGAAACACAACCTTTTCGTGAAAAAACCCCATCTTATCATATTTTGAACTATGTTGTGTATGAAATGTGTTACCCAAACGATTTGTTATGGTAGATTTTCATTTCAAATTCAGACAGACTAGTTGCGTTTAAGACATTTCTTAAGGATATTTCACTTGCACCATATTAACGATTCCTCTACCAGTTTTCATTTGGACTCATCAATTATACTAAATAGGTAGGCTATCGTAATATGATCGAGTTGCTGTGCGATGTGCAACAGTAGCCAAATAAAACTGAGTGGGATTATAGTTTTTCGCAGCTTTTAGTATTAATCGAGCAATAGATCAAGAAGGTGCATTTAAACACTCCACTCCGCACAAAGATAAAGTTTTAAATACATATCTGAACATATTCAACGGCACAGTTTATTCAAAGATGGAAGGGTACAGGGGTTGTAGTAGTAGTGGTGGTGGTGGTGGTGGTGTGTGAGTGTGTGTGTGTAGGGGGAGGGGATGGGGGGCGTGGATCCAAACAATATTTTTAAACATCTAGTTGATACATAGCTACTAGCTATCTTTAATTGCGGGATCAATGAATGTTGGTTCTCAACGACGTTGGGGCAACAGTGCAAATATCAAAAGGTGATTGCGTAGGTGGCGGCAGTGAGGATACCGAACGATCCCTTACAATAAAAGCTCGATAAATAACTGCGGTTGGAGAGCTGCACCCTGTACCACACAGTGTCGCGGTGACGACTGCGACTGGCGCAGTGTGTTTGACGAGTAATTCATACAATGACGACGCTTATTCAAGCCCTATCACCGACACAAGACTTGTTTCACAACATTGGCACTTCGTGTTATGAACACAGACTTGAAATGAGCGAGATGAAGGTTTGCAATGAGCGAGTTGAAGGTGAATGGGCTATAGAGCGATGATTGTAAATAGCTCAAAATATTTCGTCCATATTACAAAAGTGTAGTATTTACTATTTGGGCTGCTCTGTTAGCCATTACATAGCTGCCTTGTGTCCCGTCTACACCCATAAGGAAATATCTAGTTAGGCCTGACCTAATATGGTGTGCTCCCTATAACGCTTGTGGATTTTCATTTCAAATTCAGACAGACTACTTGCGTATAAGTCATTTCTTAAGGATATTTCACTTGCACCATATTAACGATTCCTCTACCATTACATGACTGCCTTGTGTCCCGTCTACACCCATAAGGAAATATCTAGCTAGGCCTTACCTAATATGGTGTGCTCCCTACAGCGCTAAGTATGGTTTGTGTTTGCCCTTAGGGATTGAGATCATAACAATAGAAAGGGCAATGGTCATGGTCACAATCTAGTGGTCAGCGCCAGACCGAAAGGCAGGGACATGGGACTATTTTGACCATAGTGTAAGCTTGACGTGTCCGAATTTGAAACCTTGACCATTCATAACAAGACATTGCGTCACAAATAATACATTACATGATCGGAAAGAAGTGTCCAGGATATGGATTGTGCACAAATTCAATGTCGATTCAATGCCGATGTGAGCCACATATGGTTTTACACCAAGAATCCTGCCAAAATGAAACATTTCAGAAACCGTCAGTTAATGATATATTATTTGATACTGGTGTCAGTTCTGCCTCGGACTTTAAATTAACGGCTATTGTTTTAAAACTAGTAAACATTTGATGAGGTCTGTGAGTGTCCAAGTTTATACTATATACTAAGAGTGTGTTTTATGGGACATGAACGTCACACTTGTAGGAGTGCTCGTCGAACCCGCCTGACGAGCAAACACCTTCACCACCAGGCCAACAGATATGGCGGAGATCACTTCGATATCACTGTGTAGCTCGGGATCGAAAGGCACAGGCTAAAAACGTTTCATATGTATTTCTTCAAATTAGATTATACATTTTCAAAATAAAGACAGTAAGTTTTAAATTAACAAACTATGAATAAATATTGAAACGTCACGAACGCCTCATCTTCAAATGCCCTTGGCTGTACGCTACACCATTAAAGTAATCATTGCATCAAGTTGCTGAGCATGAGGAGCACAATTACTGAGTTTATTCTTGTAATGATCACTAAATAAGAAGCTGTAACGAAACTTGCCTGTTTCTCGAATTCCAGCAAGGAATGTGATTAGTTTCTGTCTTGGGGAAGACATGCTAAAGTACACGTCTTTGATTGAAGCAAACATTTGAAAATGGCATGGAATGTCAAATACAATACAAAAAAGAAATCATATTCCCCCTCCACAGAAATTTCCGGTGAAAGAGAAAATATTTCGTGGTAGTGTTTTTCATTGTATAACATAATCTCATATGTATTACATCGTTTCTATAGCCTTTCTGTAGTGAAAACTCTTATGCTATACTTAGGCGGCGGATTCTGGAAGATACTACAACCGCTTTTCCAGCATAGTGAAACCCAGAATGTCATGGACTGTTCAAGAACAGTTACATCTTGGTGCGTCAATAATCCCATATTGTATCTCACACTACAAGAAGACAGACAGGTGTGTGAAACTCACATTACCCAGGATACTCACGTTTTGGCCTATTTGGAAACTGAAGCATTCATTAATCAGTTCATCTGTATCATCGCTCTGCTTTGCATTGGAATTATAAATTCTTTGTAGTGTTTTCTAAATGCAATGACTTTTAGAACAACAATTTCAGCTGTAATATATTTCTTTGCTGTTTGTTGTTCTCACGCCCTATTCTATTAGGACTGCTTTCCCAGCAGCTTTAAGTTTACATGTAAGTAACTGAATGGGTGTTCCAAAGTAACCCACACTGAACTAGTGTCGTGAAGTTGTGTAGCATTGTGCCTTTCAGCTACATCAGTGCTTAAGATGATGTCCGATGAACAGTAACATAAAGAACTGATATGGTACGGAGTGTTGTGATCTTGTTTAACCCCGTCATTAGTTAGGTTGTTACCCGATATTGGTACCTTGTTATATATTATACTGCTTATTTAGTAATGTAATGTGTCTAGTATTCTGGTTTTGTTGTGTTCTGCAGTGTTTGGTTATTACATTGTTATGTGTTATGATAATATGTTCTGCTTTACTGTTAGGTGTAATGAATGGTGTTCACTTATTGTATACTGTTATGTAGTTTTGTTATGTGGCATGTGCTGCACTTTGGCATACTCCATTGGCATACAGTGCTTTTTAGAAAATGGTGACGCGTAACATAATGTGATCTATTTCGGGTTACACTTCTGACATTGTGGATTGAGCCAATCCGGGTTTCAAACCAACGTCAGACACACCTAATCGCCTAAAATAGAATCAGCGATCTAACCAACTGAGCCATCTTTGCTATGATAAATTGTCTGGCGGTTGCTAGAATCTGAGAAAGTGTAAAGCCAATATACTGTTGCAGTTAGTAGCCAACTAAAAGCCCAGTGTATCTCATGGAAACTTCGACATAATCGTGTTTCGAGATAAAGGGAATAAAAAGAACAAGAACTCAATATTAATAACAGATTCACTCACAAACTGGTATCATTTTAGAAAATAACTTTGATCACATTACTGAGGCATATAAAATCAATGTTCAGATGTACACGCCTTAAAAGGTTGTTTGTTGTTGAGTGTGAGTGTGAGTGTGAGTGTGTGTGTGAGTGTGTGTGTGTGTGTGTGTGTGTGTGTGTGTAAATAGATTATATAGCACACCAGCCATGTGGTTTCAGAGAGTAAATACTGCACATACAACATCGACTGTCACGTGGCTGCATGCCATCCGCTACAGAAAGAGGATCTCATCTATTTCTGACATCCTTTCATGACCCTACTGACCCGTCAACGGCTACTGTCAAGACGCGCTTACACAGGTGGTCTAAACATAGCCGTGCATCGTGTCACAAGTGATTTCTTTGTTCCATCAGTCTGATCGCTTTCCTCATGTAAGCAAAACCTACATCTCCCTGTAATTACCTACCCTTGACGAGGGTTACCACTCTCATCTATCTGTGGGCGCAGGGGCCGAACCAAAGCTGACCACACACTTTGAGGCTTAGTGGGATCGGACTAGTCGCCTGGGTAGACTTGGAAGGGTGTGAGGGGAATTGGAGAAAACTGAGGATCAGCTTAAGCAAACTGATTGCTGATGATGTTGTCGACGATGTGTGAGAAGGTGACGAGACAGCTGATGAGGAAAGACAATTAATGACATTTTGACATGTTGACTAAAAGATTGGACAGGATACTATGACGAGAGCTGTCCCTGATGACGTCACAAGGAAGTTTAGCTGCATCAGCACTTGTACACCGTGTGACATGACGGTGCAAAACAAGGAGATAGCGAGATACGACAATGGTTTAGCGTGTACAGGTGAAATTACAATTATTTGCCAAGTTAACAGAAACAAAGACACCACTTGACGCTTTTAACAACTCCTTTAAAGCTCACAGGGTACATTTCATCAAATTTCAAAGAATTTGAAATTCAACTTACATGCACTTTGAAAGCATTCAGGAATTACTGGTGTTGCCCCCTTAATTAAGTAAATAAAGTCTGTCAAAACAGGGCCAGAGTAATTTTCTACACCCGAAACCTTGCGACTTCGTGACATTGGTTTAGACACGATTCAGGTTTTATCAGCCTTTACGTATTACTGGATGCGGAATAACTGCACAGCGCGATATGAACGAACACAGTAAAGTGAAGATTTAAGACGTGAGAGAGTGGTTATAGTTTTACGGCGCTTTAAAACAAGCTGCCTGCTATAGCTACGTGATGTAGACTACGAATTGACACATTCTCAGTTAAGTGGAAGCACGGATTACTGAATGGGGTGAACTGACGATATCGTGTATTGAACATCATTGGCCTCACTCTAAAAGTGATGGTTCGAATCCCGGATGCGACTCAAATACAAACGTACTGGAATCAGTACTCAACTCTAAGTGTAATCCCAAATATAACAGTGTCTTTATGCGCTCATACTATTAATAGTTGAGAGAATCACAATCAGTACGTGTGTACATGCGTTATAAGCAAGTGAATAAATGTTTTCGCCTCACAACACCATGCCGGCTTGAGAATAAGTGAAACTGGTTCAGACACACCTATCGCCAACTTTACCAGCATTACTTTACCAACTTTACCACAGTCTGTCATGTTTCTTAACCAGACCATCCGACTGTCATAACCTTGGGACACAAACATACAACTAGAACGTGGTCTGATAATCTTTTCTTCGATCAATGGATGTCAGTCTCATAGTATTATCAGTCTCAGCTCCCTAGGGATCATACAACTCTTGCTGCCACTAGCCACACCTGGTTTTTCCCATCCTTACGAGGTAGCCACTGGCAGCTGGGTGGAGGGACACAGTCACAAGTCTTTCTGCACGTTACTGTACCCGCAAATGAGTGTTTGCACGTCTCCAGTGGCCTGCATCTGGTCACATTCCAACTGATTCGTGGTTTCTTCTAAACGCACATGTGTGATATACAACAAGTGTCGGGCGACTGGTTACCCAGTAAACAGGACTCAGCAAGACTAAGTCAACACTCTTTCAACAATATTTAGTCTGTGACTCCTGTCACAGACGAGACCCAATGTCAATGTCGAGACAACAATAGTGGTAAGTATTTCCAGAGAACCGGATATCTATATGAGCAATGTATCAGGTCCAAGGTCGCTACAGACAGAGAATATTACGCTCGATCCACAAATGGTTCGAAGTTCAACGTCATTTGTAAGCATGTGACAAATACAGACAAAATGTCCAAAAGAAACGATACCATCTGTTTGAGAGGACATTACGATACAAAATGTTAGACTGGTATATTCTATTTGAGAATTTTCTAAATAATATGTGCACAAAAATCATTTCACTGACTCCTTTTCAGGCATTATGGCTGTAAAGACGCGGAGGGTCAAAAGTGAACTTTCACATGGCGAGACAAGTGTGGAAAATGACATAACAAGCGTCTTAAAATCACGTTTATACCGCTAGCGTCAATACACACCTGTACGCGTCTACTCGCTGATGACGTCAACGTCGGATGACGTTGGGGAACATGCGTTCCCAAGTATCAGGGCAGCATTGTTCTAAGTCCCATAGTCTGATTGGAGACACAGAGCGTTTTTTGAGTTGGCGATGGAGATGGTACCATATGTATTCGATTGGGTTCATATCAGGTGAATATGTTGCTCACGGCAAACTCTGAATGTTGACGTTGGCGAGGATGTTCTGAGTCGGCTTTGCCGTATGTGGTCTCGTATTTACGTGCTGGAAAATGATTCCGCGAGGCTGTTGTTGTATGAATGACTCAACAACTGGTTGTAAATTTCATCTCTATAACGCTGTCCATTCAGATTCCTGGAATAATGACGAGCCTCGTTTTGGCGTCACTACAGTTTCCGCCCCAAAACAATTAAACCTCCGCCACCGAATTGATGAATGCAATTTTGTGCCAAACGTTCACCAACTATTAGGTACACACGCAACCGACCATCGTTCCGGAAGATGAAAAATCTGTTCTCATAGGAAAACATGATCCATGCAACGTTTCGCGGCTGCCTACGTCGAATTCGCCTGGCTCACACTTGTCTAGTGGCTCGCTGTTGTGGTCTCTGGAACATTTCGTGGTGGATGCTCGGATACCATTGAACTGCAATCTTCTGTACACGGTCTGTCCACTTGTCAGAGTGCCGTCCGTACCGTGACGAAGCGGTTCAGGAGATGAAGTACCCGGATGTGTCGGTTTTCAATAGGCGTGGTCACCCGTAGTCTCCCACTGCCGTCTGTCTTTCAACGAACCTGTTCGACGCAAGCGTAACATTAATCTGGTGACGATGATGATGCGCGCGCATCCTAAACTTCTGGCGACTTCGGTATACGGGTCGAGTCCGCAGTTTTATGCATATATGCACTTCACATGCATTTCGTGCTACGGGAAATAACATCATTTTGGCAGGTGCGCGGTTTATCTTTCTCAGTTGATTAAATGTTTCAAGATTTTTGGATCGAATACGTTTGGTCTAGAAACGCTCAAGTGTGCTGACAGAAAGAGATACTTAATTTATTTTTGGTATCGTTTCTTTAGGAGTTTAGTTAAGATAGTTTGCAGCATTACGAACGCTTTGTCTGACGACAACATGGCCGACATTGTGGCTGACTTTACAACTCCGACTGGGAAATTAAGGTTACAAATCTGTCCACGTGTCATCTGAGTGAACACACTATAGCCACCCGCAGCAGACAGTGTAAGGGAGGTATCTGAATCGTCTCCATAACGTTTTCGTGAGAGATTTGCTTCTAGGCGTTAACTCGGAAATTGTAGAAAAAACTTGCATAATTGAACATGGTATTGGGTAATTTGTAGTAAATAGAACAATTTAATTTCGCTATTTTGCGAGAAAACACGAAACGCTACTGATTACTTTCGATAATGTTACCACGACAAAGGAGCATTAGCGAGATTCAGCATTGATGTACAGCGGTAATAGTTCGACTGATCAGGGAATTACCTCATAGCTATCAAGTTATAAAGGTCAGACTAATTTCACCTGATAATTGTTCCAGATAATAGCTACAGTCACGGTGAAATTGTGAATCCGAACAAAAGCACTGACACTGAACACCTTGTGTAGGGTCATGACAGGTGTTTCAAAGAGCTGCAGTCACACTGTAAAGAACCTTCAATGAACGTCGTGTAGCCAAACCGATCGTCGATGTCACAAGTACATACCTGGCAGAATGGATGCTACAGTGCATAGGCGTAGGATCCAGGAGGGGGAGGTAACTAAGGGTGTGTGTGCAGGGGTGCTCACCCCCATTTTGCCCGGAACCGTTTTTATGTGACCATAGAAAACAGGTGAAATTGTGTACCCCTTTCTCAAAACTGTAGTGAGTGTTGCTCTACGTTACTGGGGTGCAAGGCATGCACTGTGGTGAGTGTAGCTCCATGTCACTGGCTTACAAGACACGCACTACAGTGTGTGTTGCTCAGCGTAACTGGGATACAAGACACGCACTACAGTGAGTACTGCTCAACGTAACTGGCGTACAAGACACGCACTGGAGTGAGTGTTGCTCAACGTAACTGTGGTACAAGACACGCACTGAAATGAGTGTTGCTCAACGTAACTGGGGTACAAGACATACACCGTGGTGACTATGGTAACGTGTCACAGAGGTACGAGACATACTCTGTGGTGAGTGTAGCTCCACGTCACTATGACTCCATGTTACAGGGATACACGATATGCATTGTAGTGAATATGGCTCCACGTCACTGGGGTACAAGACACGCACTGAAGTGAGTGTTGCTCAACGTAACTGGGGTACAAGACATACACCGTGGTGACTATGGTAACGTGTCACAGAGGTACGAGACTTACTCTGTGGTGAGTGTAGCTCCACGTCACTATGGCTCCATGTCACAGGTATACAAGATATTGTAGTGAGTATGGCTCCACGTCACCGGGGTACAAGACTCGCTGTAGCAACTGTGTTACTGGGATAGAAGACATGCACTGTAGTAGGTGTGGCTCCACGTGACTGAGATACAGGACATGCACTGTAGTGGGTATGGCTCGACGTCACTGGGGCACAAGACGCGTTGTAGCAACTATGCTTACACATCACTGGGATTCAAGACATGCAGTGTAGAGGGTGTGGTTCCACGTCACTGAGAAACAAGATATGCACTGTAGTGAGCATGGCTCCACGTCCCTGGGGTGCAAAACACGCGCTGTAGCAACTGTGGCTGCACGTCACTGGAATACAAGACATGTAATGTTGTGATTGTACCCCTACGTCACTATGGCTCCACGTCACTGCGGTACAAGACATACACTGTAGTGGGTGTGGCTAGTGGGTGAGTGAGTTTAGTTTTACGCCACACTCGGCAATATCCCAGCTATATGGCGGCGGTCTGTGAATAATCGAGTGTGGACCAGACAATCCAGTGATCAACAACATGGGCATCGATCTGCGTAATTGGGAACCGATGACATGTTTCAACCAAGTCAGCGAGTCTGACCACCCGATCCCGTTAGTCGCCTCTTACGACAAGCTGAGTCGCCTTTTATGCCAAGCATGGGTTGCTGAAGGCCTATTCTACCCCGAGACCTTCAAGGGTCGGGTGTGGCTAGATGTCAGTAGGAAACAAGTCATGCACTGTAGGGAGTGTTGCTCTATGTAACTGGGATACACGATATGCACTGTAGTGAGTATGGCTCCTCGTCACTTGGGTGCGAAACGCGCTGTATCAACTGTGGCTCCACGTCATTGGAATACTAGGACATACATAGCAGTGAGTATGGCTCCACATCACGTGTGCTGAAATAAGTGTGACTCCGCCTTAGGATGTCACTCAACATACATCACAGTGGTGCAGTGGTTAGCATGTTGGTCTCTCATGCCAAAGGCCCGGGTTCGCATCCCGGTGGAAACACCAAACATTTGTGACCAGGATCTCAAACTGTGTTGTGTCCCTGGGTAAGGCATTTCATCCACATTGCGCTCAGTCCACCCAGCTGTTAAAAATGGATACCTGAGAGGTGGATGGATGTGAGGGCCTATACGGTCGCGCTTAGCGCTCCGTCACAGCTTAAAAAGTACTGTTCCGTCAGGGCAATAACGTAACGCCAGAGAGCAACTTCGCGTTGCACTCTAACATGTAGTTTATTATTATTTATTGTGTGAATGTAGGCCTCCGCCATCAAGGTATAAGAAATGTACTACAGTTAGTCGGCCCACGTCACATTGTTTAAAGGTGCTCTGCAGTTGGTGTGGCCCTTCGTCCCTGCGTCACTAGACATTACACTGCAGTTAGGGAATGCGATATGGGCTACAGTTGGCAAGCAGATGGGAAGCAGTAATTGTAGAAGTAGTTGATGCAGTATTAGCTTTAGCAGCAATAATGGTATGAAAAGTAGTATCAGTGTTTGTCGCTTGACGCAAAAAATATTATGGCGGTCTTTAAATAATCGGGATCAGACAACCCAGTGACTGATATCATGAGCATCAATCTGCGCAACTGGGATACGATTACGTGCATCTTATAAGCATCGGTTGGTGAAGACCGAGGCAAACCGCACCCTCACAGGTAGAAGTAATAGTAGAGTGAGTGAGTTAATATTTAACGTCACATTAGCAATGTTACAGCATTATCCTGACGAAAGCAGCAGTAGCAACGGTAGTAGAGGTGTGTGTTTGACAGGATTATAAGCAGATCTCCGTCACGCAGGTGTAATGCGGTCGAATACTGCGTTATAACAACATACAAACCACCACCATCCGTATTATTCTTTCAGAGAAACGGTTTTCATCATCAGCTGCTTGTCCCCTGGATTAGATGACCTAGACTTGTTGTCATCGCCAAGCTTTAGAGAGCATGTGTGTATTGGATAGTGCGGCGTTAAACATCACACAAACGATACGTATGCCGAACAGTGAAAGAAACGCGACTGTTGTTTCTAAACTATTAAACAGAAACATAAACATACACAATTACCTTTATGAGATTTCATTTTTTTCAAACTTGAAGCCACTAATTCTTCGTTTAGTTTGCTTGTCAGAATATCATCATCATCACACATCCCTCATCAGGTCACGAGAATGAGAATTTGACTGCATCTTTTCATTTACATGTCTCAGTTAATCGAAATATTGCTAAATATTCACAGTGCAGACACTGTTTGACAGATAGTTTGGGTAGTTAAGGGGATGATTGAGGTCGCAGCTGCATCTCACCAACTGTGAAGCTGGGTGTCCGCCACAGTCGAGGAGGAAATATCCGTGAGACGGACATCCACAGTGGTGGAAAAGGGACTAAACCCTCCAGCCACACAAAACGCCTGGTACCTGTCTGCGGGTTCATTTACTTACACTTCAGTCTTCGATTCCTTCGTGTTTGATGTAGAATCCACAGACAAGTAAACTGTCGGGCGAAAGGAAACAAGCGTCTATGTTTGATGATGGCTTAAATGACAAACACGATATGGTTATTCAATGGTCATGTGTGGCCACCCATTCCATGGGTATGACAGTTGTCTTTATGACATGAGTAGTGCACGGTTTCGGCGAATGTTTTCAGCCAAGTAACGGTACTTAATTTCAAGGATATACTTTCTTCCGACCGTCATTTCGGTTTAAGAGGTTTTAATAACGTCAATTTGGTATACAATACCCGTCCAAGCAGATACATCAGCCTGTACACTTAGCTGAATGCGGATATCTCACTGACTCATCAGATGTTGATCGAAAGCTATGAAGTAGGGTTCGGAAAGAAAGAATTTTACGTGCCCTTCAGTGGTTTCCTGTATGATTTGGCTTGTTTGCATGTTGTTTAACGTTTGTTGGTTGTTGGTTGCAATAGTCCAGCTGTATGGTGTCGGTCTGTAAATAATAGAGTTTGGATCAGACAATCCAGTGATCAATAGCACGAGCATCGACCTACTCAACAGGGATGTGATGACATGTATCAACAAAATGAGCGAGCTTAACCACCCGATCCCATTAGTTGCCTTTTACAAGCATTGGTTGCTGAAGGCCAATTTTAGCCCATATCTTCACGAGCCTTTGACGCTCAAAGACTAACTGTTGTCTGTAATCAGGATTTGGTCTCGTAGAGACACATGTACTCAGCGGTGCTGACCAGTCATCCCCAGGGCATGGGTGAAGAGGTCAACAATATTACGGGAAAATGTGTAACCCAGAAACTGTATCTATGCGAACTAAAGACTATAGGATTGAGTAACAGCTCCAGACACTGGCATTGCCGCATAGAGCGACTGTTGGGAGTGATCATGTGTGGTGCGGCTGGGTAGCCTGGCTGATGAATGTCACGGTGTCTTAACTGTGGAATTCAGTGCTCACTATTTCAATCACGGAATCGTCCAAATTAGATTCTGTCATGAACAGACCGCCGCCACGTAGCGGCGTTACTGAAACAATCACAATTGTTTTTATGTATTTTATAACACACAAGTGCCTGTCTGTGTGACGCTATTGATCGTGAACAGCATATACTATTCATTTAGCCATTTATTGCATATCCAGACATTTCGTAACTCAAAATGTGTTTAGTCTGCCTGCATCATTCACGAGGACTTCATTTCCCGCGATCCTCGAATTTCAGGTTTGCATAAAAAAACGGAAGGTGTCTGTATGTCAGTCTGGGAGAAGGTTTGGTAAAAAATACAACGTGTATCATTGTATAGAAACAAAGACACGTCATTGTACTCTCTTCAGCAACGTGGATATTTCCGAAACGACACCGTGAACATCGGAAAATAATTTGCATGTGGTAAACAATAAAATATGATGACATAAAAAAGATGACAGTTAGTGGAACAAAGTTTTCTTTTTCAAATATAATTTCTCTTGCTCGAGCTCTTGCTATCTATGGCATTGAAGTAACCTAGTGGTTAAAGCGTTCACTCGACACGCCGAAGACCCAGGTTCGATTCCCCACATTGTTACAGTATATGAAGTCCTATTTCTGATATCCTCCGTTGGGATATCGATATTGCTGGAATATTGCTAAAAAAGGAAGTAAAACTAAACTCGACCACCCTCTGGTTATCTGAGGTTGGTGATATGAAATTCTCCCGTTTCCATGTTTGGAAATTGCAGGGTTGCACGTACCTATTTTGCATGTAAAGCGTCCGTAAAATGATATGACGTCTTTGAAAACGCATGGACAGGAAATAAGTATTTTACATTATGATGTTTCAGCAAACTTTGTGCTGAAGTGAATCTGTTTTATTGGTATTTTGTTACTCATGGACAAGAAACCCGAATACAGAGAAGATGATGGAGAAGCAGATGACGGAGCAGTATGAATAACGGAAGGTGAGGTGATAAGGGCAATGACGTCGCCATCTGAGTTCACCTATTTTGTGGGGGCATGCACGTGTGCGTATGTGTGTGCGTGCGTGCGTGCGTGCGTATGTACATGAATGTGGCTGCTTGTGCAGATGGGAAGCAATAACCCAGGTTAACACCACTCTTTGCTCCATTCCCTGTTTGACGAGGATGGAAGCAGTGAAGACATGGTATGGCGTGATCAGGTGTCAAACTTTGGATCTTCTGCTCTCCGCACTAACTGTCGGCCCGGCGAATTTTTGGTGATTAAAGGTATTCATGTAATTGGCTAATTCAGTGCATACAGTTCAGATCACAAATCAGTTAAGCAACGATAGGCGCGGAAAGTCCTTGAGTGGGTGACCTGTCTTGAAGCTTGACTCCTGGTCCACAACAATGCACACGTAATAATGTGGTCTCATCTCAAGCAAGCGAGTTTGTTCAAAATTGTCGCAGTCCAACCAGAAAAGAATGGGTACCCGGTGGGATAAGTCATGTGTCTATTAACCATCAAATGCCTAACAGGCAGCTTAGGTTATCCAGGGTAACAATAATATCACTTTGAGCAAGCCTGAAGATATCTATTCTGGAATCTTGCTATAAAAGTGGACCATTATTATTATCATATACCGTAAGTGCCATTGTTGGGTGGTCAAGTACTGTGACATGAGTACTGGGAGATTGTAGCCATGAAAAACACAAATGGACTGTACGTCAGTCTACTGTGTCGAGGTTCAGGGAGCCAACATAAATGCTTTGAGTTATCCGAGTTTGAAACAACCGCTTGAGGATGCCAGATATAAAGAATACACATGCGTCTTTACGTCGAGTCCACAATAATTCTAAAACATTAAGATCGATATAACCTTCTTTAAATGTAATTGGATGAACCCCATGATCACTCTACAAACACACCTGAGAAGACTGAACCAACAGTGAGTGAGTATCTGTGTGCTAGAACACAGTCTGTTTGAGTTTTACCAGTGTTCGTCTCTCCTGTTTGACCTCAAGCGTTTCTACACATATTCAGAGATTTCGTTTACAATACCACCCCCTGAAATACTTTCTGTCGTTGCTAAATGGTGATGTCGCTTCCGTGTAGGCACCTGCTATTATTCAGACTCTGAAATACATGACTTGTCGGAGGGAGAATGAAGAATAATGATGAGATTGGAAGACGTGAGAAACCCAACAAAACGCAACTATCGCCTGGAAATACAGAAATACCTGTCATTGTTCTACAATGTCTAGCTGCCTGTCGCTTATGGTGCGCTCTATTAAGACCATTAAAATGTCATTATGTGAGAACACAGCCATCGGGATGTGCTCGATTCTGGGTGTTGTGAAGACAGAGTTCTCTCCCTTCCTCTATGCCCGGGAAGATATCACCACCGTAACTGACTATTAACGACTAAATTCTTTTGTAAAGAAACTTGAGTTTAATGAAGAAACGTGATATTTTATATAAAGCTGCTGATATCATGCTGAATTATCATAATTGATTCTTTGAATATACACCGGCAGTTTATTTCAAAATAGCATGTGTCTTCACCATAGGTAGTTTATGGTATTTATACATTGCGATTCGGTCAGCGTTTTGTATTGTCCTGTGGTCTGTCGTGTTAGACAAAACAGTTCGCAACATACTGGCCTACAGACTGAAAACTGACTCTAATTGTTCTGTACTAAACAATTAGACAAACAATTTCAGGAGGTTTCTAAAGTGACTTTCTGTTACAAGCACAATTCCCCATGCCATGGTAAAATGTATAATTCTTAGTCCGCATGATGAAGTTCTTTATACGGTAAAATAAACTTTAAAACAAGCTGATGAAATTGAAATTTGAACTTGTTTAGTTCAAAAGAGAATGCATATGTTTTAAAGTATCATGTTAACCCTTCTGTAGCTATAGTACTTCTTAACCACTGTCAATGATTTATTTTGACATGACATGTCATATATATGACTAATTTCCAAGAATTAACGTTACGATTCCCAGTATGCAGACATACCACCATCGCTACCTCTGCAAAATCTGGCATCGGGGTCATCAAGCTTTAGGAACATTATTTATCTTGCTACATCTCAGCTCCAGTTTCAATGTCTGTATTCCTCCCTTTACACTATGCCACATTATGTGTATTTACACACCCCCGAGCGTTCGTCTCCAGATACTATACACTGCACAATGTTTGGACTATTTCGTGTTGGCTCAAGGATATTTGAGAAGCCCAACCACCAGGTCGTCGCAATGCGCCGTATTTTCGTAACCATCTCAAGCTAGGTTGTTGGCGCAATATGGCGGAGTTTTGACAATCATATCACTTATAGTTGCTTTAACCTACAAAGAGTGTTTACTGTAATGATAAGATGAAAATCGGAGAAGCCTCCAGTCTCAAAAAAGACCGGTGGGGATGAGAGTTTATTATGCAAGGAAATAGCATTTATTTTCATTTCTTCCTTAGCGGTTATCTCCTTAAAACCTAAGTAAGTCATTTGATAGGCGTTCTTATGAACAGAAGACTTTCAATGTTTTATAGCCCTGCGTTTATTTCTTCATCTCATTAAATATGATGTGAAAAACGATTTACGTGAATGAACGCGGATACTGTGGTCAGTAAACATAATGTGTTGTTGCAAGTTGTTTCAAGGTGATGCCTGTAGACAAACGTCGCAACGGCTAGTCGAGCGTACGTGCGTTTGGGTGGAGTTGAGATAGATGGAAGTCGTCTAAACCGTCACACGTCGGGACTGAAGATTTAATTCGGTTTAGACCGAGTGTCGGATTGTGAGCTGACACGGATACCTCCGACTAGAACTGAAAATGTTTTGCCACCCTCGTATATACTGTTATATCACGCGGTCCTTTATATTCACTTTTATTCACTTAATATAATAAACATACTAATTCATTAATGAAGACTGTAAATAGAAAAGGACTTAATAATTATGTAACCTTGCCTTAATCATAATTGTTTCACAAATGTATCTTATAATTCACTGTTACTCCTTACACAAATGTTCATATATACTCCGCAGTAATTTTCCCATCATGCAGCTGACACCGTGCTTGTCTGAGCGATATATACTTCTCGTTGAAGGGTTTTGTATTGACGCCAGTATTGTTATTTATTTTCATTTTTGCTTTAATATGAAAAAGGACATGTCGACGTGTCGCACTGTCACGTTGTCGACCCAACGAAAACCAGGCTGAAAAGTGCCACAATTAACCAAAGTTCGAGAACGCGACAACGCGAAACTTGTCCCTTCTAATAATCCATACTTTTAAGTGGTACATCGCATGATAACAACCGAACTAATAACAGCAGACGTGTTAATGTCTTTTGAACATTATGTAGCGATGTATAGGCACATGTTAGGTCCAATGCTGGTTTTGTAGTGCTCGGTCAGTGAGATAACTTGATACAGTTGATACGGACTATCATTCGGCTACTTCATGCTTTATCCCCTAAATGTCAACACAGGCAAGGGAACAACCAAGTATTCGGACAGAGTATACGGACTATCATTCGGCTACTTCATGCTTTATCCCCTAAATGTCAACACAGGCAAGGAAACAACCAAGTACCATCTTTAAACATTCTTCCGGACCATTTTGAGCGAGGTTTTTTTCGGCGTTCACCAGACTTCACATGGTGTGCGTACCCCAGAAATGTTACTGTATTCGGTAAGAGTTATCTTACCTTTCCCTCAAACTCCTATCGTGAAAATATCAAAAACAAGCAAGGTGCATAAGAAACGACATATTTAACTACTGAACATTAGTTGAAAGAAAAAACCTTTCTTTTGGGGAATGGTACGGGTGAATATGTGTGAATATTGCTTTATTCCATCAAAAGTATGGTGGAGCACAGGAGCATTAGGTTCGACGCATTGTACTCAGAGCAAGAAAGTGAACCGGTGCTCACAGGTGTAATGACTCTACCTGCTAGACTTTCCAACCGCCCCTGAAGTGCTGACGCACATGTGATGAAATGGAGTAGATCTATGAAATTTAAGAAGAAACGTCAAACAACTATCACCACAGAACAGCTGCGTAATATTTCACTTGATATTGTGTTTCCGAAAGATGATGTGACACAATAAATAGAGGCATACGTTAGGCAAAGACTGGCAACATTGTGGCCACATTACTGAACGACCCATGAAGATCCAGGGTAGAATAGATCTTCAACAACCCATGCTTGCCACACAAAAGCGAGTTTGCTTGTCGTAAGAGGCGACTAATGGGATAGGGCGGTCAGCCTCACTGACTTGTTTGACACATGTCATCGATTCCCAATTGCACAGATCGATGTTCATGCTGTTCATCTCTGGATTGTCTGGTTCAGACTCGATTAATTATTTACAGACCACCGCCATATAGCTGGAATATTACGGAGTGCGGCGTAAAACTAAACTCGCTCACTCACATTAATGAAACATACGCCTTGGCGTGTTGCGGACCATTTGATTGTGTGGATACATCAGGTCAGATCATTTCACCTCGACATTTGGGGCATATCCGTTCAGGGGGCAGTACAGAGTTGCATTCTTTGGGCCCTTGATCGCGGGTTCGAACTCCAAATCCTATCTGATACAGATTCTAAGTTTCGCCATAGAGATTTTCGGGGTTACCGATGAACGATAACTCTGTGCATCACTGTAGCTTATTTTCTTCTACGAACACCATATAATTGAGGAGTTCAAAGTAAAGTTTCACCAAACTGTCAACTCCACCTTAAAGTTGTTACTCATTTTAAAATACTTCCCAATTCTCACCAGATCCCCCTCTGACGTGTCAAATCCTGACAAAGATACACTATTACATCATAACCATCATATCAAAAGTGTTTAAAGATTATCATTAAGAGCGTACGATATGTTTATCTTAAAGAATGTAATATGTTTGCAACAAATGTGAAATGTATGCGATAAACATATGTTTAAAACCAATTACACCAGTATCTTCCGACACTGCCAAACACAATATATCTTCAACCCTATCCTGTCCCTTCACGAACACAATATAACATATTGCAGCAACCAAACCCCTATACGTTTTACTCCACACACGAGTAAGTTTATCTGATATACTTACCTAACATTCAAAAGTGTGTATTATCAAAAGCTCGGAGCGGAAATGGGTTTTGCTAGAATGGTTTGGGAGTGCTCGTCATTACGTATACTTCCCCTAGGAAAATAATTCCTTTTACCTGCCTGGTGGTATAAAGTCAAACTGATCGTTATGTATTTACGAAAAATACTTACGTAAACAATGATTGTCTTTTATCCAAACTTTACGTTGCCAACGGCAACAAAAACCAGCACAAAGATGGATGGCATGTAAAAGGTCAAAGCACATCTTTTGGTTTACATGTACTAGACCGAAGTGCAGAAACAGGTTTTCATTCATATATAACGGTAAAAGATACACAGTTTCAAGTGCAAAAGTATGGTGTCTGTTTTCATTGGCATTTGTAGCGATGACGGAATGACAATATTCCTGCAGCGTCTTCTTACCATCTCACCCCAGTGTGAGGAGTCGGCTAATTTGTGTTGATTACATTAAACAAACAACATTTATGGATATGTAACGAGATAAAAAACTTGATCTCAGTGAGGTTCCACCTTTGATTGCGAGTGAAATCGATACGCTGTTTATGAAAATGTATCTATGAAAATAGCATATGTCGAGAGTAGGGCTACGTACTTCTTTACACATCAAGTGTGGCATGGACACCCGGTGTTTGTTTAAGCGCCTGTGTAGTTGTTAGATCTCACAAGGTATTTAATTTGGGCAATATTATCTTTTTATCTTAAGACATGCTGCACGATAAACATTTCAGCAAGTAGGTGCAAAGACTAAGGAATGAAAATAACTCAAGGTTACAGACAAGATCACCCTGCATCCATTAGGTGTACAAAAGACGCACATGTGAAATGGTTTCAATGTAGTACACTACCGGACAAAATTAAGTATACATCATGTTTGATACTGGCTAAAATGAAACAAATTATTACTTGCCATTCGATTGGGATGGGTTTTTTTTATACGAATATAAACAATATTCGTATAAAAAAAACCCAATATGCGAATTGTTTCAGCCTCTGTTGCAATTTGAAATGTTTGTAATATTTTGGTCATATCTAAGTTCGCAATCTACTCTTTTCCCGAGAGATATATACATCGCATCATTTTAACTAATAGCTGAGTTAGCATAGGAGATGCGGATGTAAATGTTGTGTAACGAAAGACTTAAGTTATTTAATCTGTTCTGATCTCATGAGTGATTTTAATTGCATCGAGATTTCACAGGTTGCCATAATTACACAGACACAACGAATTCCTGGTTCTAGCAACATTTGTCGGTCATGAAAGATCTTAAACCAGACGTTGTGGTTCGTTGTTCACAATGAATCACTGGATTGTCTGACTCGATTATTTACAGGCCGCTATAAGTGGTGCTCTAACAAGAAACAAACAGACAGACAGTGTCTCAGTGTCTAATTATGATGTCAAGTTATTTTGTCAGCTTTGAGTCACTTGTGTGCTGCAACTTTCAACAATGCTCCTAGTGTATCTCCGTGTGTCTGTTTGATGTGGGGTGGAAGTCTGAATGACTCAGATCCTAGATGTGTAGATCTTTGACGAAGAAGAAACATCATTTAGATTCCTCTATCTTCATAGACCCCGACAGAAGATCGACATCAAACCGCAAACCGCAGTTTCCTTAATGCTTGGTGATACTGATATACTCTATGACTCTGTTATCTTGTCGAGCATTATTTAGAAAATATTAATTGACAGATCCCTCTGTTGTCAACCTCCGAAGTCCAGATCACACCTGTCGATTTTTTTTCTCCCCTGTATCTGTACCAATATCCATGATTTATCTATATTTACGTCTATATTTGTACGTAGTTATTTTCTCACGTAACCATTAGTATCCTCAGCCCATACTACAGACGAGTGGCGGTCATGTTGTCGAGAGTGACTATAATCATTATCTTACCTCTCATGTAAATGTCATTTTCCGATTGACTGAGCGCGCTTCTATTATTTTCTATGTACCCCGTTGGGAATTCCGAACTCATTTGGTACTTTGTGATAGCAATTCTTAATCTCGAACAACATTGAAACACGTGTGTTGTACGGAAATGACCGATGTTTTGCGAATGCAAATCGATGGAAGGGAGGTAGCTCTAAGTTTTTTTTTCTTGTCTGCAAAATCTGGCTACATAAACGTTTGCACACATGCTTCAAACAATTCAAATTAAACATGCAGTGTTCTGCAAGATATATAAGTTGTTCACTGGTTGCTCGGGGCTCATGGATTCATGTAACCTCGATGTTTGCATATATTCCCCAAGCCCTTGCGTGCATCCGCCCATGTTCCCCTCGTGACCAATGAACAACTTATATAAATGTGACATGAAAGACAACTGAATAGCTATGAGTGCGTGCGTGCGTGCGTGCGTGCGTGCGTGTTGCCCTTGTATAGTAGAATGGGTGCAAGCGTGTGTGTTGTGTTAGTGCGGTACATGCGTGCGCATGTGTGTTGTGCTGGTATTGTAGGATAGAGTGTGGGTGAGAGAGACACTGTGCAAATGTGTGTGGGTATAGGGTAGGGTGGAATGGGATTGAGGTTGGGTCTTGATGTAGGAGGTGTGGACTTGTCCAGTATTAGATCCCCCATTATTATGTACCCACTGCAAGACGGCCATCTATACTCTTGCTCAGATAAACGTTAGCTGTCTCATAATAGAGGCGCTGTCCTGGATTGCTATTACAAGCCATATGTTGGAGAGTTTACCAGTAGAGTCTCGCATGACAGGGGTAATTGAAAGCTTGAAATCAGTCCGATGCCTATTGGCGTGGCCACAGAAATGTACTTGAAAATGGAGAAGAAATTGTAGCGTTAGATTCAGATTAAAGCTTCAAGAATAAATAATGAAAATAAGTCACTATGAGTTTACCAACAACGCATTCACGTCCAAGCATCTGACGTACATTCTTTATAAGTCACATAACCTGCAACGAGCTTACACCTGGAAAAATCTGCTTCTGCGGTAATAACAAAGTCAAAGGGACCATTACTTGCAGTTCGTTACAACCGTTGTTCGTTACACGCATTTCGTTATAAGTGAGTTCTTCGTGACCGTTGTTGACTGTGAGTAATATGTTGGATGTAATAGAATATGTAGGCCAGGACGTCCCTCTAATAATTATCGATTCATAAGTGGGGAATGGGAATCCGTTGGACACAATGGTTGCTTCAATATTTGACCATGCCGAATAGCATCTATGGAAATAATCTTTCTGTGGCTCTCATCTAGATGTCAACTAAATTACCGAGTGAGTGATTTCTGTATCTGCTGACTTCAAGCTGTTGTAAGCAATGATGAACCAAACCCACTCACTGCGTAATTATAACATACTCCGACCTCATGATTCCCCAGCGAGATCATGAGTGAAGATCTGAGTTAAAATTGGTATTCATCAACCCAAGCATGCTAACGGGATATGTATGATAACGGGATATGTATGATAACGGGATATGTGTGATAACGGGATATGTATGATAACGGGATATGTATGATAACGGGATATGTGTGATAACGGGATATGTATGATAACGGGATATGTATGATAACGGGATATGCATGCTAACGGGATACGTATGATAACGGGATATGTATGATAACGGGATATGTGTGATAACGGGATATGTATGATAACGGGATCGGATGATCAGGTTTGCTGACTTGGTTGACATACTTCATCGTATTTGAAATCGAATATTTACATTAATTGTTACACAAAGATTATTAACGAATTCCTCGTATATGCTGAGATCATTTTTTATAAATTGTACCTTCATACAAGAAATAGGCAAATGGTACTTAAGAATTCCTCGTACATGTTGAAAGCAGTTATATATACAGTCAGTCATACAATGAATACACACACACAATGTTAAAACGTCCAGGAACATTATATATACAGTCAGTCATACAATGAATACACACATACAATGTTAAAACGTCCAGGAACATGTTGAACTAAGGTAAATATGTATCTGTACGTATGCATATATGCATCACATGTATACTCTACGGAAGAACGTCAAAAACTTCAATTGCTTCGGTAATTTAGCCTCAGCTTTAATGCACGCGTTCAGGTGATGCTGTGGTGCCGTTAATGTCGAAGCCTATCATTGTCGAGCTGTCTCTTAGCCCACTGCTTGGCACGTATGGATCAAAGACCCTGACTCAGCAACCTTTACGATTCAAAACCCGGATTTAATCAAGTCTGGGGATAAAACACTCGACTCTCGTTAACCTGCCATCTGTTGGCTGAGACTGAAGAATGAGGTCACTGTGTGCGGGGTCACCCAATCAGCTTGATGCATGTCAGTGTGTCAACCAACGGAATCTGTTAAAACATCCCCGGTAACAGTGTACCAAAGCCTGTGCATGACAATGACGTTAGAATCCATGTCGGAACGTGGAAACTACAGAATAAAGAAGTTGTATATACATAAAAAGTATCCTCGTTCCTCATCTCCTGATCTTCTAGAATGTCAATCAAAGAAAAGGACCAGCAAATTACAATGTCAACAGATAATACACTTTTGTAAACAATAACAATCGCAGTATTTTGTTCAGATCCCCAATTTCAAAATCTGGTTGGTGATATATGATGAAATGTCTATTTATATAGCGTCTTTATTTCCATTCACTTGTGCATGCTCAAAGCGCGAACTTATTATATCCCTATGTAACCTAAATTGTCTGTGGGGTTCTAGAAGGTTAGCAGTCAAATGACTTATCCCATCGGGTACCCATTCACTGCTGGTTGCTCGTCACTATATGGCTGCAATATTGCCGATGTGGCGTTGCATTTTAACTCACAGCTGGGGGAACAGATATAGTTTTCAGCAAACTCCTTGCCTAAGATGAGACCACATGTGTCACGTGTGCTTCCATGTGGCAGGACTGAAGTCTTAGAAACTCTTAGGATTAAGCAGGCACGCACTGCCCCCATCAATAGACTCACCGCGACCAACGCTGCTTAGCTTCAGCTGACCAGTGACCTGGCAATTATGCACAGGACCACCCACTGTCACAATTAAACAGCACCTATATAATCTCAGGAATGAGTGAGGTTGGTTTTAAGCCACTTTAAGCAATATTCCAGCAACATCACGACGGGGACACCATATACCCGTTTCACAAATTGTACCCCTGTGGGGAATCCAACCAGGGTCGCGAAGAGCGAACACGTTAACCACTAGGCTACCCACCACCCTTTAAACCTCAAGAGTTCTACGTACTGTGACGACGCACGCCATAAAGTACTTCTTCTCTGTTTCTTCCACAACAATCAAAACCGAAGTTTGTGCTAGAGCCGTGATCTATTTTTTTGTATTTATGAGCGATTCTTGCAATGATAATCACAAAACAGTTTGGCTAATATAATCACAAGAAATATAATCATAGTTTGAAACAGAGAGAAATGATTAATAACTATAAATGCCAGTATTGCAAACACTATTATAGACTATACTGAACAACAAAAGTCATCACTACGGCTAACGTAACAAGTCGTACATAGCTCAGAAGCAACAATTTCAACGGCAGTACTTATCACGGGGAACAGTGCAGAAACAAGTACTACAGATAATACAATAGCAAGTACTATTATATTTTGCAGTACAGCCACAAGTATCCCATAGACACTTAAGACGATTAAAGAAAGGATTTCAATACTGCAAAGCATTATGATCATTCCTATTGCACAACAACTAAATATCATAATAAATTACTGTAACAGTCACGGAAACAAGTATTTTACAAACGTACAATTCTGCAACATATTTTACTACTACTACTACTACTACTACTACTACTACTACTACTACTACTACTACTACAACTACTACTACTACTACTACTACTACTACTACTACAACAACTACTACTACTACTACAAGAAATACTTTTGGGGACAGCATAGCAAGAAATTTTATGACTATCACTCCTATTGGAAGAATGACTGTGGAGTACAATTAGGGAACAAGTATTATACCTAGTACTGTTGCAAAACGTACTATATCTTCTTCAACAACATATCGAATAACTGGCATTGTTTCAGCAAGTAAATCTTCCTCAGTAACAACTGCTATAGGTATCACGGTCGTATACTTGTCCTATACAATATTTCTCTGTATCATAGGTATTGTGTTACGAGACACGTATTCCTTATGGTGCCTCATTCTGGATTAGCAACACAGGGTGCAATGTAATTGTTGTGTTCTGTAACTGTAACCTGAATCAGACAGACACGTATTGAGATCGGCTGATCACACGTCAAAGGGTAATTTGTCTTTGTCACACGGGCCCATCAGAAGAGGGTTGGTTATTTCAGAATCAGCTAAACAAATACTTCCAAAAACATTATTAGCGTACACAGGTATGGCAGTGAATGACGATAGTTTGATTTGGTTCGCGCTGGGTGTGGGCGCCACGAATAAGTGATTTTATCGAAAACAGTTATGCTTCCACCTGTTGGAAAAACACACACTCTCTGGCACAACATTTATTGTTGGTTCAATTGTGATTTTAAAAACACCTAGTCCCTTTCTATTAGTGCATCCACTCGGACATTCGGATACCACGTATGATCACATTTATCATGGATTTCCCACTCGGATACGGAATTCTGGCTACGATTCGATTACTCATTGTTTTATCCCCTTAATTTTCTGAAAGGAAAACTTCAAAGAGTTCCCGATATTGAACAAGATAATGTGTTTTGTCCTGTAAGCTGCACTTTAAATCCTACATTATAAATCTGAGTTTGTGCAGAATATGTTTTCAAAATTCATTCATTAACTCAGCTCAGTATTCACGTGCGAATATTTGTGCGTAAATGCCAAACGCCGCTTTGCAAAATATTCATGTTAACAGACCTGCACAGGTCCAGTGCTAACGAACGTTGAAACGCAATGGAAGAAAATCTTGGATTTGAACCTGTGATGATAAGCTTTCAGAGGGCCCAAGGGAGGTAACTGTGACAGTTTTCTATTGTACTGACTCAACAACATATACCATAGTCTGTCCGTTAGCAATGTGTTAGTATCTGTTTGAAATACGCACCAGTCAATAACATACTTCACACAGGGCAGCTGTCAATTACGCCGAAGCTCTGTTCACAGTCAGTGAAGAGCGTTCACCATTTGCGATTAAATTCTCGTTTAAAGTCGAGTAACGCACATTTTCTGCAATTAGTCTCCGCTGAATTATTAGATCAGTCGGGGCGAATCTAAACATTTCACTCTGCCAATAATGGCGTGAAATTTGTTTTATGGAATTTATTTGAAACTGATTTCGATCAAGCTGTATATCAACTCAAGAAAGAAGGGACATGGCCGTTTGTGATTGTATCAAAAACATAACTTCACCGATAAGCGAATGATGTCACTGATATAATATACATAAATACGACATGGTAAGAAGCATCATTTTCCTACGTCCTGAAATGTTGCATTCAGAAAACATGTGATTGTTTGTGCCAGTAGCACTGTGATACCGTATTTACGCCTGGTTACGTTCGTGACGTGTGTTGTGTTTAACGTAGGGTCGATGATCCTTGGAGAACCCGGCTTTCGCGGAATGACGTTACAGTTCACTCGGCAGTAGATTTATAATTATATAAATAACAAAGTTCAATTGTGTTAGAGTGAGTGAGTTTGTTTTATACAATGTTTTAAGCAATAATGTAGTTATATGAAAGAGTTGGTTTGCGTTGGCGATTGCTTTAATTTTTCATTTACATTACGGCTTATCGATTAGTGTGGAAGCGTCGAGGTGGTGAAGATGTTTGCCCCCTAAGAGTGAGTGAGGTAGCATGGTTTTATGCCACTCTTTGCAGTATTCCAGCATTGGGACGGCGATGCACACCCGAGATGGACCTCATATTGTGTGCATAATCGAACCCTGAGCTTCGGTGTCGCAAGCAAACGCACCTTACCACTTAAGTGTGAGTGACTTTAGTTTTACGCCGCACTCGGCAATATTCCAGCTATGTGGCGGCGGTCTGGTAATGATCGAGTCTGGACACGTCAATCCAATGATCAACAGCACGAGCATCGATCTCCGCAATTGGGAAACGATGACATGTGTCAACCAAGTCAGCGAGACTGACCGCCCGATCCCATTAGTCGCCTCTTACGACAAGCAGAGTCGACCACTGAAGAGAAACTGACTAGCATTGTAATGCTTTGATATAAACAGGGACTAATTGAGGTTGTCCTCACATTTGTGAGAACTGCCAGTTGTGAGACCCACTAATTAATGGTTGAGTGCACACAGGTGGTGCTTCCACATCCCAACGCTGAAAGTGGGAACGGCGATGTTGTTGACGAATATCCACAGCAACCATAGTACATAAGTGAACTAATCAACACAGAAGGCATTGTTCGTTGAAGAGCATTTATTGTTTTCAATATAGAACAAGTTAAATACTGATATAGAAAAAGGAGTATCACGGAGGAAATAGTTCATTAAATATTTATGCATATTATAAGTTATGTCACTAGGATTTTGAATTCACACATTTTGATGATTAACACATCTGATTAACTATTATGAAGTTTGCATGTCATTATAAAAGTTAACACTTTTGTACATGGGTCAATATTTGGAGATCTTTCATTTTGTGGCTTATCAAAATTTCTGCAGTTTGCCGACTGCATGAAGATGCTGCATGGGATCCTTCATTTCACTGGCAAGATGATCTCTTAGGCTATGTGGTCTGTTGTCTATTTCCCTATATACACGTTTCCTTGGTCAAGGCGCCCCTCAGGTCAGTTTGGCACAACTTGGTCTTGAGGTCAGTTTGGCACAGCTTAGTCTTGCGGTCAGTTTGGCACAACTTGGTCTTGAGGTCAGTTTGGCACAGCTTGGTCTTGTCCGCATACTCTATTTTCCTCATGATTTCCATAAACCTTGAAGATGGCGATGGGCGAGTGAAGCAGGCAATCTACTGTGAAACCCCTCACTATTGTTTTCAGTCCTGGGGTCATGATGGTTCCACATGGGCAAGGGAAAGCGAACGTCGTTGTCCACCCAGGTCAGGGTGATGTAGTCGTTGAAAGTCTCGGAGGCGAGAACATTAGGGGGAGAGTTCAAGCCAAGCGTTGTGAACTTGCTAACGAGACAGAAGTGGAAGAGCACCCAACGTTTTACAAGAGGATCTTCTCTGTACGTGACAGCGAGTCCGAGTTCTTGTGTGTTTCTCCAGATGGCCTGCGTATAGTGAAAAAATTCCCCTTCACCCCTGTAGCTGGAAACGCAACAGCTCGAACCGAACAGCAGCCATTTCAAAGTCCACTTGAAACTTGTCAGGGTTGACAGGCCGGTTTAAAAGTTGCTGAACGTGGATTTTAAGGGTGCTGCAAAGACGCTGATAGGTAGCTTGACGACGGTCTGGGAGCAGGGCGTATACCGAGGGGAATATCCCTCTCCTGACATGGAGGATGCACAGCTGGTTCCAGAGGTCTGGCCATGCTGTGAACGTTCCGTCCATTTACATAACTGTTGTTGATTGAAGCACTCGCAGGTGTTCATCTGTTGAGAAGACGAGCATCTTGTCTTCACCATAGCTGAAAAGCAGAAATCTGTCGCTGTCGCGTGTGTCCGTTCATGGAGCGGTGAGGATGTCATAGATTCTGGGATGGGAAAGCTTGGGGATGGTGTGGTTTATGTGTCGATAGAGAGCACTCTGGGTCGAGGTGAAGGAGGGAAGAGTTCCAGCAGCATCTGCACCAAGCTGAGTCACCTCGTCGTTTGTAGATGTTCGGCATAGTTGATGTTGGTTGATCCCGTGCTCGCTTTCCTTTCTCAGGCTGCTCACAAAACGGAGACGGTGCACATCTTCTGGAGGATGGCCATGATCAGTCACACAGTCGCCGAAAGTCGTGCCTTTGCCGTTGAACGTTCTCTTTGTCTGTACATCTCCAATAGGCACAAATTTGACCCTGCTTGTTCTTGTAATACAGGTAACGCTGAAAGAGCACTTGGATATTGCCCAGTGAACTGGTGATATATTCTACTAGCTAAAGGCCTGCCGTAATCATGACGGGTGGAGGAGTCGAAGTTAATATAAATACATTCGGATTAATCATATTTACAACAGTTATTACTACATTTTTTAAACACGTAAATCTGAGTAGGCAAATTAATTCCTCTATCAAGTGATCACGTGCACGAAGTTACTTTCACAAAGTGTTTATTTTTTAAAGTGATTTACCTTGAGTAGGATAATTACTTTATCTGTTACGGTTTCATTAAGTTACCTCCACAGCATTCAGTTAAATAGCTAATACCTAATTAACTAGGGTTAATCCATGCTAAGAGATAGGGGAGCATGGGATGTGTTTTCGTTTATTGCCTACTCCAGTGTTTCACAACTGGGAGTCTCACAACTGGGAGTTCTCACAAATGGGAGTGGACCTAACGGAGCAGAGCGTCTGGTGAATAAGACCTCAAAGATATGTTCATTGTTTAGTTAAAAATAGCAAGGTTTGGTGATGATTATAAAAACTGGGATTTACATCTATGACCATAATAGCATCCTAGCACGCCTGAGGGAGACAAGTCTGCATGGTGGTTTTCTGGCCAGAGAGATCGACAATACTCCGTAAATTCAGGTCATCAGATGATCAGATTCAACTGCTTTTCCATCTGCTTCTCTTCAGCTGATGCCTGACTGTTCACGCATTGCTCCATTTTATCATTCCAATGATTTTCTTACATTCTTCGTTAAGTCATACTTTTAACTGAAAGAAAAACTCTTGTTTCAGTATTCCTGAAGGCCGATCGAAGAAAGTACTAGGTTTTATTCCAAAACAAAAACAAAATTCTGCCACCGTGCGGTTCTGTTTCCTGACAGACGTTGTACTCTTCGTGTCCCCCGTCCTCTGATATAGCTCCTCCCTTTCCTCAATCAAATCAATAGGACGAGATTTACGTCTTTGCCACCACACCCTTGGATGTACGGCATGCAAGAAAACTCGTTCCTCTGCACTCTAACCGTGAAAAGCGATCGACCTAATACTTAATGCGTCTCTTCAATATTGAAGGGAAATCCAATTTCTGATGGAAACGGATGGTGCTCGAAAGAAATTATCCCACGGGGAGACAAAAAAGTTTTCAGCGCTCTTTGAATCCCTGTTGACGGATTTTTGAGGCAGGTTTGATATCGAGAGATTGTTGATATCTTGAGGATGATCCCACAAGAGGCGATGTCAAGCAGTAGCTCTGATGGAAATGGCGACAGTTCCAGGAGGTAAGTGTAAACTAATGTCAACTAATTGTTACAGAAATATTTTTCATATGAATGTCGTGACTGGTATTTCTTGTTCTTGGTTTGACTATAACTGAATCAAGAAACATTTTCAAAATATTTATTTCATTAAGCTTTTTTATGCATGAACTACTAAAACAATGTGTTGCATGTTATGAAAGTTAATGAAGATGAATTCACAGCATATTTTCGCAAGGTGAGTTTTTCAAAACAAACAGTAAATAGGTCATGGAAACCATTGACTGAAATACAAAATAATGGAAAAATGTGAAAATGTACTTATTAACTACACAAGAACATGATAAGATTATTAAATTCAGTCACATCGGCGGTGTTTTAGCAATACCGTCATCTACAAGGAAACGTTTTTCGCTTTTCGCTGTGCGAACTCAAGCGCTCGTTGTACCATAGAGTGAATTCCTGCAAGTATGAAGTTTTATGCGTATATTCTTTTATTGCATGTAAAACAATCATCTTATCACAACTGATGAATTACATTCATGGTGTTATTATACCACTGTAGCTTCAGCTCGACATAATGCAAATATTTGAGCTATAAAACATTCAATTAGTCAGATTCATGTCATAAACAATGTAGAAACTATTTATGAATCACCTGTGATGTTTGCAAAAGAATACATCTTTCAAAAAGAAATATTACATAGTAGTACTACTTAATCCATTAGGGTTATTTATATTATATCCGAGCTTCAGCATAGGATAGGGGATTAAAGGCAGGTAGGCATGGTTGGACTGTTTATATTTCGCGCCTGTTTCTATAGTGGAAGTTAAAGGCATAAAGAATGTAATAAATTTTTCAAAATGTGTGTAAGTGTATAATGTGTGTCAACATGTTGGGAAATATAGTGAGTTTGAGTTGCCAACAAAACGTCACTTGGGACCAAAACCCAGTGGGCGTGAACAAAACACAAACTAGCTACATTACGATCCTTTCTGCATAACTCAGGGTTGAGGTAATGAAGATTGTTAAAAATCCTGTTCAGCACTATATTTGATTTAAAAGTGCAGTAAGTAGGAGAAGCTGAAAAACGCATTTTATTGTTCAATGACGGGTCTCTTTTAACTGAGAATTTTGATAAATCAACAAGAACAAAACACATGTACTACATCGTAGCCAGAATTCGTCTGAGTGGAATATTCATGTAAGGGTGCCATTTGGCATCTATTAAACCATAATTAAACCATACTAGCACAAACTGTTGCTCACAAGCACGAATATATGCTCATGTACACGCACAGAGGCAGGTACATGCACGACTCTAAACACACGCAATGCTCTTGTAGGAGATGTCAAATGCAATTTCAACTCAAATCCTCTTAACTTACAGCCACGGCCGTCACTATTAAGTTTACCGCTGGTTTCAGGTCCACCCTTGTTTATGTTTGATCTTTGGGCTTATCGTTACCTCTTCAGGGGCCTATATTGAGCCCTATGTCTCATTTTGTTTGTACACTTATCCTCGGGACTCGAAATGTCGGTGTCTGCCTGGATGTATTTTCACATGCTGAACATGTATTAAGAGTTAACTGGTCATACAGCCAAGCCATTTTTAAAGCCAAATTTACCATTACAGTGACACTGCCATACATGCCCACAGTACTAGGGTGTAAGGGTTGTCAAGCATGTCGAAAGGTACGAGTAGAGTCACCTCCCCTAGTTTCTTAAGGATAGGCTGCAGGGGCCCCTTTAACAAAGCTCTCGTAAGCCTAAGATCTCGTAACTTTTCTCGTAGCATTCGTACCTCCTATACTGTAACATAGGAAGTGGGAATGCTACGAGAAAAGTTACGAGACCTTAGGCTTACGAGAGTTTTGTGAAAGGGGCCCCAGATTTGTAAGTTCCATGTCTGTGTTAGTGGGTTCCACCATACTGGACAACGTCTTCAAGATTTGGTGTCTTCACCCACATTGCGTCATGATACCGTTTTGGTTAATACATTTCAAACCTGTCAGCAAACACATTAATCTTTGCATAAGTTAAGGACAATTGTATGCGCAGGTCGATTGTCAGTGTATAAAGTTAAACGAAGTTTATCTTCTTATATGACCCAATGAGGAAACTGTACTGGAGCAGTTGAAATAAATACATGTATGCTACCGGAAGAATTGTTCATGTGAGTGCATAAACTTTGTCGCAAGGATGTTTTCTGAAGTTTTCTGTTATGTTGTTTTCACAGCAAACTGCAATTCTGACTTGCACTTCACACTTGGTTCCCGGAAATATAAAACCACGTTGATGCATGCGAATTGCGTTAATTGTATTAACAAAGAATGAGAAAGATACACTTGAAAATTAGATTTGAAACTGCAACCTTCTTGATACAGGTGACATCATGTACACACAACCTGTAGTGTGACACTTATTGGTATGATACCTGATACAGCAGTATAGAATGGTCATTTAATGGTTCATTACGAAAACGTCGATGTACTAAAATGGTGAGTAGAGTCACCCTTTAACTAACTCGGAAACCACATATTTCTTATGATAGCATAGCACGTGTATGGAGAAACTGACAGACATACATCACACATTGACATGTGCGCGTAGCACCTATTAACAAAACACGTCGATCTGGCCGACGATATCCACGTGAGTTTGTTGGCACATGCGTGATAAGGATCGATTACAAATCTCGGACGTATTTGTGGGTCTGTCGCAGTTTCCCATTCATTTTCGCTATTATGATGTTTAATTTCCACATTATGTAAAGGGCGCGTCGTTTCTGTTTGACTAGTACATCGGCCGGGTTTTTTTCGATCGACGGCAAGCCATACTTCTTCTAAAGCGTGCATTTCGTTTGCTTGCACTCCAAACCGGCTGCTGCATTGTGGCCGTGTCAATGGAGACTGTTGATCTTTGGTTCATTACTGAATAGGTTTGTGTTTGAGAAATAACCTACGGATATATGTGCAAATACACAATCTCCATGGTCAACAAGTTCTCGTTATTAGAAGCTGAACGTTATTGACGACTAGCCGTGTATGTCAAATATTATCTTGTCGGATTTTCGAATCGGGTACTCGGTATTATCATAATAATAAATGTAATGAATAACAGGGTGGTATTTGTTCTGGAATTTCCTGAAGTCAAGGATGTCTAGCGTTTAATTATAAGATAAACGGTCGTTATCTCGAAGTTCTAAAAAAGTTTAGTGTCATCGAATATGTCGACTTATCCGTTCTTTGCGATTTAATGAGATGAGATGAGTTGACATTATTTTCAACAGTCCTTTTGTTCCTCTCGTTAAGCCGTACAAGTACCATCTTATAACGGTGTTTGGTGCGGCATGGCCGGGAATCGAACCACAGACCCTCCACTCCCAGTAGACCAGGGAAGCATTCACTTCATAGATCCATCTATTCGTGATACCATCGTGAATATAAGAACTCTGGATTCTGAATATTCTTTGATTGTCTTGGGATGAGGAACATTTGAATTGGGTGCCTTGGCTCAATGAATTCGTTGAATTCGTGATATCGACGCCGACATCGTTCAGCAATGCTCACGATATCAATCCCCGATTTGTTTTGTCCTCACGAGGTTATAGTATACAGTTTACCGACATGAAGCTTGTTTATCGAGACGTGAGGCGTTGAACAAAACTGAAAAAAACCCACTGGACGGATTCTCCCGGGAGCACCGTGTTATTGTATCGAATAGGATACATTGTGATAACATTTCTATAGTTAACCAGATCAGCTGTAAACATGCAATTCACCGTGTGTTTTACATGTTAAAAACATGCATCTGTACATTAAGTTCCAAACGAAAGTCCTCACTAGCTAAATAAATACCTCTAACATCATTTAATTTTGTCCAAAAACTAAGTGAGAAAACCACACAGGTTTCTAGTTTGTCTCGTCGACAGATTGTAACCCACCAAACCCCGATCCCCCACTGTGTACAGAATGTTGGCAGGCTATAACACCACCCCTAAAAGTGCTCCCAGTGTCGGGATTTAAACCTATCCGCCAGCCAGAACCGACCCCCTATTGAAGGAGAAACGATCGGTATGTGCCATCATCGCATTGCGGCGTGTGTAACATTTCCAGTGTGTTTGTGGTGTAATGGTAAGAACAGGGGGCCAAAACAGATCCCTGCCTGCGATGGAGGACCTAAACAAACTCACTTTCAAATGCCAGGTATTGCAATACTCACAGAACGTGGCTTCATTCAAGGGTTCGTCAAATACATTGCTCAGAAGGTTGAGATTGTGAGAGTTGTATGTCCTATGAAAATATCATTGAAATAACTTAATACATTTACCTTGTTTGGTGAGTGTAGTGGTTTAAGTATTCAAATATGTTACGCAGCATGATTAAACAAGTAGGGTGTGCACTGTTATGGTTCTAGGTCTGTTAGAAACATAACATGCTAGTGGGTTTCAGAATAGAAACCGTCTGTGAGCTGTATCACTCCAGTCTTTCCTCCCAAAGTGTCATGTCATGGTAATATTCTAAAATATTGTTAAAAGTAGCGTTAAACCAAACCACTGACCCATAAACCAAAAGCGCGGAAACGAGCGTAACAGAATAGGGTAGGCGAAGGTTAAGAATAAGGTTTACCTGCTCTTTGACTGATCAGAAACAACTCTGTAAGGGGAAACATCAACGTGTCCATAGGGACAGTGGGGTAGTCTAGCGGTTAAAGCTGTTGTCCCTCACGGCGAAGACCTGGCTTCGATTCCCCACATGGGTACTATGTGTGAAGCCCATTGTCAGTGTCCCCCTTCGTGATACTGCTGGAATATTGCTAAAATCAGTGTAAAACCAAACTCACTCACTCAATGGCCCAAGGCCGTTGTTTCTCATCTAAGTTCCGAAGGCGTTTCTGTATCATACAATTAATGAGTAAGAGCAAACTTAAAAACGCTGATTTGCACCCTCAAGTACAAATTTACCATCCATATTTCTTCGTTGATCCGTCAAAGACCTGCGGTCATCCCCACATGGGTAAAGTGTGAAGTCAATTTCCCATCATCAGGATATTTTACAAGGTAGCGTAAAACCAAAGCTGAATACATTACCTAGTCACTGTGATGACTTTAGTGAGTGAGTATGGTTTTACACCGGTTTTAGCAAATATATTCATGACTGGAATCGATACCGTGTCTTCAGCGTGACCATCAGGCTACACATATGCACCCCAGTGATGCCTTTTACTGCACTGTACGTCTTATTAAGATACGAAAAACTTATACATATTATCCCAGCATTTCCCATCTGTCATCCTGAAATTTCGGGCCTGTAGTGTAATTACAGGCGCCGATGTAATCTAGACTTAAAAAGTACCCAAGACGTTGTGATTTGAGAGAACTTATTTGAGAGTTGGAGTTTTTTTGTTTTGATTTTAAATATCTTCATCACGCTTGTGTGAAAAAAAATTCACATATGCTGTTTCGATATTTAGGATTAATCATGCTTCGTTTTAGAAAGAAAAAACTCCTCATGTAACAGTACATCATTCATTACGTTTACAACAGTTCGTCGGTCAAACTGGAGAAAGCCATGATGCTCAAAACAGACATGAAACTACTTGCTGCCATTATCAATCAAATCCAGCCTTACACATCGATTTAAATGTTGTTGTTTTATTATCGTGACGTTTATTTCTTTTGGTTATAAAAATGGCATCGATATAACATTGCAGCATGCGCTTTGCTGATAAGCAACTGCTGCGCCTTGACGTTTGCTTACGCCATTCATTGGAGAGAAGGGACGCTAAGAGACATTAAAAAACGAATAAATATGTTACAGTTAGGTCATCATAGATGTGTGAATTGTTTGGCAACAAATGTTTTAAAAAATTGTCACAAATGTTTGGAAATATATATTTTTTTCTGCTGGCACAACAAATTATGTGTTGTCTGTATGAAAGAGAATGTTTGGCTCTTGCAAATCTATGGAAGCACTAACCGAGTGCTTGAGTGTGATTTAACGCCGCTTCTAGCAATGTTCCGGAAACATCATGATAGGGACAACAGAGATGGGCGTCACATATTGTACCGATGGTGATGAATCAAACCCGGGTTTGGGCTTGACGAGCCACAAGATAGGTTACCCAGCCGCTACGAAGCACTGGCCGAAAATGATATCCAGTCCCCAAGTAAAAACCAAAGGCCCAACAGATACAGACGGGTCCGTCAGCAAAATTAAAGATGATGATATTATTTGCTGTATACATGAGATGGGCACTGTTGTGTTAGGATATCAGTCTGAGGTGGGAATTCTAAAATATATTCAGACCAACATGCCCTGTGATGCGGCCATTAAGATGCAAATTGGTTTTTGTGAATTTTGAATCACTCATTTACAATATAGCTATGTTGTTAAACGGCCCATGTATGCAAATAGAGCTATTTACATTTAACATCAAGATTATTTCAGCAATATATCTTGTCAGTCGACGTCAGTATGTTTCTAGACATTTTTGGGTTCTATGCTGATGATCTGAAGGACACACGACTGCAGTTTATCAGTCACCAAAACTGTCCTGTGAAATTTCTTATCTTAAGAGCAAACTTGATGTGGTTTACATCCGTGGGTAACCGATGTAAATCTACATCTATAGATCTGTAAGCAAAATTTGTAAAGTTTGTGTTACATTGCAGGTTGTCAATTTGCAGTTTTAACAGTATATAATTTTACTTGTGTGTTGAATATCACATTTATGTTGTGAAAGTAAACACCTTTGTGTGCATACATTTCAGGCAATCAATCTGCGCCTTTTATGGTGCGTGCTTTCAGCATACTACTACGCATATGTGTGTCAGTGTTGATGTGTGTCTGTGCTTAGAAACAAAGTAATATTTCTCTATTTGTCTTCACTAAAAAAAATATTTCGTCCAAGCAACTCAACCTTGTTTTGTTCTATGCATGTTAGGTACGAAATCTCCCAAACTGCGCAATATACGTGTATTCGATGACATAGACCCTCAAGTAGTATTTGCTGCATATTTTGGTATGTATTTTTGATGTTATTTAAACGTTGGTTTGGCCTAAATTCACATGGATAAGTTTCCCAGAAACGTGCGTAGGCTGCAAAATGTCTGACATTGTCAATAAAATAAGCTGGCATGGTGCCAGTATCGATAAATTTCATATTCAAGACGTCAAATAATCCAAAGTAATCCCGTCAAACAGCAGGCATAGAATTACGAGGACATAATATTTCCTGGTTAACACGGACGTCACAAAAAGATCCACCCGGGTCAGGTCGGGTACAGATGCTGGCGTTTACGAACAGGCTGCTCGGGGATTATAGGGGTCTATAGGAATTGATATATTGGGGATTATTTTCTTCAAGTTCAAAAGTGTTTCAAGCAGGACTAAACCCCTTGAAAGCTAAGGTGGCCGAGTAGGTTAATTAGATTGACAGAGGGTTCGGATCCCAGGCTTTAATCTTCTTCCACCTGCAATGAAATCTTACAAAGCGCCCTGACTAAAGTATGAAATATATATCATAAGGATATTTCCTAGTTTAATCTGACAGGTAATGCTCAGTCTGGCGATTTTCAACGAGATAAACCACTGTCATTACGTAATGTAAGTCAGTGATCATCGTTGCCCACTTCCAGAGACGTTTCATATCTGTGCATGTCTCGAGTCTTTAGAAGTGATCGGTATTGCACTCTGTTAGCTAAGGACACGTGCACTTTACTGAAACCTAAAGTGTGATGTAGACCTGCATCTAGGAAGAAACAGTTTTGGTATTCTGGAGCTGTGTGTCGTGACAGTCCCCCAAGAACGTTTGTAAGAAGCTGACAGATGTTTTACCTGGCAATATTCCAGATTTATGGCGGTGGCCTGTATATAATTGAGCCTGAACCAGACAATTCAGAGACACACATGAGCATCGATCTATGCACTTGGAATACAATTACATGTCAGTCCAGTCAAGGAGTCGGACCACACGATCCGTTAGTCGCCTCCTACAACAAGCATGGGTTGCTGGAGACCATTTGTAACCCTAATCTTCGCGGATCCAATTGCAAGTAGGGGGTAGAATATGATCGTCAATGGTAGAGATGAAAGACGGATGAGTGAGTGAGTGAGTGAGTTTGGATTTACGCCACTTTTAGCAATATTCCAGCGATATCACGGCGGGGGACACCAGAAAATGGGCCATTGTACCCATGTGGGGAATCGAACCCGGTGTTTCGGCGTGACGAGCGAACGCTTTAACCACTAGGCTACACCACCGCCCCTGAAAGACGGATGATAGAAATTGTGACAGAACAATGAGTTTGTCAGGTTTTACTTCAGACGTTACTACACTTTGCCATTGTCTACTGTTCTGATACGGAGTGGTCCGATACATGATGCAAGAGATATTGCAAATGACGTCCCGACGAGAAGCCCCAGACCAAGTATCGCTGACCAGTAGAGAGCGTCATCCTCAACACTTTCATCCTCCATGATTTGTATGACGTCAGTCCTGGACATATGGTTTCGTGGCTCTACTTCGGCGAGGTGGTGAACTTCTGACTTCACAAGAATGTCGCTACCGTGAATTGGCTCTTCTAAATCTGAAACCGATTTCAGAAAGTTTATAACATATTCAAACGTTAAACTCATTATTTCTTTAAGTTACGACAGGACCTTGAATATCTGGTTTAGAACGTATCTTCATCGAACACATGCAGTAAGAGTCAACTATCGATGGTCAGTTTGTCTTATATCCCAGGTGTGCATATCGATGGTTAAATTTGTCAATCACCTGATCGTCTGGTCCAGACTTACACATAGCCCGCCGTCATATGGCAACATACCACTGCGGTCGGTGGTTAATTTGAGAGTATTTCTTATGCACAGTTAAGACATGAGTTTCTTGAACTGATTTTGCGTAGCATATTTATTATAATAGCATTTTATTATAAATAAACATTAGTTACTCCATGAATTCCGTTTATGAAGGTTCTGTAGGAAACGTAGTTAGTTACACGATAGGTATACTGGTGTGGCGTGTACATATTAGAACACTCCACCATACGATTCCTACATTTCTTTCAAGTGGTTACCACTAACAAAAAGCTAACGGCTACTATTAGAGCGACGCAAAGGAGATTTGACGTTTGAGAGCCAAGGGAATGCAATATGCATACCATGGAAAGGTTCCGCTCGACGTCTTCTCTGATTTGTACAAGAGTCCTGCAATGGAAAGACAGCAATGGTAAGGCACATAAAAATATGGAGGAATTGTAACATTCATCAACGGTTACCGTTTACCGTCTTGGAGCACTGATGAAAGGTGGCCGTGCGATCACCCAAAACCAAAAAGAAAAAAAAACGGATTAGGACATTCAGTAAAGGAAACTGATGGCTGAACATAAAGCAAGTGTTTAAATGCCCTATCTATGATCCTTGTTTGTCAGAAGCTTTCAATCATACGGGGAAATTCAAGTCCACAAATGCATAAATCGGCACATCCTGCGTTATCACAGAAAGTCAGATTAAGTATACAAGTGCAAATTCTGGATTCGAGCAAAGTGATCCATACTCTACCAATACTGTGACCGGCATGACAAAAAAAAAACTCACCCCGTCACATCTTTTCGTGCATAAAGTAAAGTTGCATTGAAAATTCAAAGCTGTATCATTCTCGATGCCAAAAGTCTCAAAGAAAGGGCTTTTGGTGACCAGGCCTTCGGTGATGAAACCGGTATTCTTGGGAAAGACAATACCGTCCCCACATCTGAAATAGTCCAAATTTTACCAGGGTGTCTGATATTTGCTTCGTCATCGAACTTTGCTGAGAACCGTAAACATTCCTGACTCGGTCGTGACTGCACATATGTAGAATATAACAACGATGAGGTACTTGGTTCTTGTCTGTAGTGTTCGTGATAGATGATCTTGACCTACCCTGCTCGGATGACTGCGTACCGCTTTCCCGAAGAGTGGCCAATTGCGTCACAATCAACCGGCTTCACACCCTTTTCTCCACTGACTCCTACAAGCAGTTTGGGTGTGTTAGTGGCTATGTCAAAACAGCTTACGTACGCGTGAAGGAGGGGAGACACCTTAGTTATTTCGGGAAGAATAGTCCCATGTTATTTTGAGGAGACACTTAAAACGCGTACTACATGGAGTGAGTGAGTTTAGTTTTACGCCGTACTCAGCAATATTACAGCTGTATGGCGGCCGTATGTAAACAATCGAGTCTGGACCAGCCAATCCAGTGTTCAACAACATGAGCATCCATCTGCGCAATTGGGAACCGATGACTTGTGTCAACCAAGTCAACAAGCTTGACCACCCGATTCTGTTAGTCGCCTCTTATGACAAGCAGTCGCCTCGGACTGCATGGAAATGTTAAAATTTTAAAAAATGATTTAGAGTTGAATATTTGCATGCGAAATTCAGTAGTTTTAAGAAAGAAATAACTAATGCGAGCAACACAAAACTCACCACTGGTCGTTCCCTTGAGCTGCACCTTCCTGCTCCGCCATACCTTCCGCCCTAACATGTCCTTGCCGAGGACATCGATCAGCTGCAGTTTGAGGCTGGAGGTGACAGCTGGACCCTTGTACTTGGACAGAACCTCTGGCGCAATCAACCTGCCATATTGACAGAGCATCCAGAAATGTTCGGACATTTTAAGCACAACGTATGAGAAGGCATGAACTGAGTTATTCAAAGTTGGACAAAGAAACAATACACAAACACTCAGCAAACATGTGTTGAAATACAAAGTGGTTTAGTCACCTCTGTAGGGCCACAACTGAAAATTCACATGCAACGAAACAACTTTGCAGATGATACCTTTACATGATCAAAAATGCCAATTCAACATATAAGGTTGAAACATAACGCAATGAAAAAAACGCTAAATCTGAGTTCAGACGATTCACCACATTCACCCCAGCTGTGCTGCGCCCATATGTTGCGTGTGACCTTATTGAGGGAGTGAGACTTTAGCTTTACGCCGAAGACCGCAATATTCCAGCTATATGGCGACTGTATGCAAATAATTGTGTTTGGACCAGACAGTCTAGTAATCGATCTACATCACGGGCATCGATCTGCGTAACTGGGAACCGATGACATGTCAACCAAGTCAGCGAGTCTGACCGCCCGATTTTGTCAATGGTGTCTTACCTCGGTTTGATAACTGGGCAGCCATGCAGTTATGTACTCTTAGTGACTCAATCTCTATTTGGACGTATCGTCACATAATCGTTGTGCATCATTTTCAAAAAGCGCATTTGATAATGCGAATTGGAACACCCGAATGTATATACAGTGCCTCAAGTTTATTGACGTTATTTGTTGAGGGCAAATAATTTGATTTGATGTAAAGGGCATGTCTGGTTCCCGGTTCACACATCTTGACCTTTCACACTTCTATGCTTCTTCAATCACTGTGCCAAAGAGTGATCAGCTTGAGATGAGTGAATGAGTTGAATTGTAAGCCGCGCTCAGCAATATTCCAGTTATATGGCGGCGGTCTGTAAGTAAGTCCGGACCACACGATCCAGTGATCAACAGCATGAGCATCGATCTGCGCAACTGGGAACATGTGACGTGTCAAACAAGTCGACTTGACCATCCAAACCAGTTAGTCGCCTCTTCGACAAGCATAGTCGCCTTTTGTGGTAAGTATACGTTGCTGAAGACCTATTCTACCACGGATCTTTAGGGGTCAGCTGGGCTTAGATCCCGCTATATAACTGGGATGCTGCTGAGTGCGGCGTAAAACTAAACTCACTCCAAGGATGTAACGTGGCTTACCCAGCTGTGATGAGACTGCCTTGAGTCTGGTTCTTGTTCGTGGGGTCGAATATGCAGGTAACAGTTCGTTCCTCCTCCGCTTGGTACACAAGCTGGCCTTTGGCGCCGTAAGCTATTTTAACATGTATTACGTACACCCGGACTTTGTCGCGTTTCTGTGAAGTAACCAACGTGTCACTTTAAACTGAAAGTGAGTCATTACATTGCCAACATTTCTGGCCTCGAGTTTTAATATGACAATGTGCAAATGTACAGTGAAATCACTGATACTGTACATAGCTATTGTCATTTTATTTTATTTAAACTTTGGGATAAACGTGGCATTTCTTAATCGTAGCATTTGAAACGCCATAGAGTGGTGTCCGTAGCTTAAACCCGTCGTATGACGGCGTTGTCATGTACTTACAGTGAACTGGCATGTGCTGGAACCTCCGCTGTTGTATTTCACAGAGAGCCGTGCTGTGGCCTTGTCGATACGTTTGAAGGGAACCGCGATGTTGCCGGCACATATCGCGGTGCCCTTGAATTCAAGGTCGGCCACGATTGTAACAATGGCTTCGTCACTTTCGCTTTTGCCACAGTTGGAACTTACTGACAACAGAAAGATTGACATTCATAACATACATGCGATCTGGTCAATGCTTCACAAACATTATCATCCTTTTCATAAGTTTGATAATGCTACTCCACTTTAGGAAAGGGTTCCTTTTGGCAAGAGTTCCGCCCGTAACCGTCGCTGGAAATGTATTATTGTCCGCAATTACGAGTTTTGCCCCAATAAACTGTATTCTCGTTACTGATATCTCCCAATATATTCCCTCGTCGTGATATGATTGTTTGATGTTTTACGTCGTACAATATTGCGAAAGCCGATTAGGGCCACATACAGTGCAAACAGTATTTTTAACTGAAAGTTGAATATGCAACTTTATATATCAAATTTAAAAAGTGGCATATTTAACTTTTAAAAGTTCTAAATTCAACTATAAAAATTTGAGTATACAACTTTATACAGTTGTAAATTTAACTTTAAAAGTGGTATATTCAGCTATAAAAGTTGTATTTTCAACTTTAAAAGTTGCATATTATACAACTTTCAATAAAAAAATATTTGCACTCTATGTGGCCCTAATAGGCTTTCGTACAATATTGCAGCTATACGACGACAGTGTGTAAATAAATAGTCTGGCCAAGACAATCCAGTGTAATTAATGAGCTTTCATGCTCACCGATCTCTCCAAGTCGGATACCATGGCATGTGTCGACCAAGTCAGAGAGCCTGACCACCTGATCCCGTTAGTCGCCTCTTACGACAAGCATGGGTTACCGAAGACCAATTCATGACCTGATCTTCAGGGGTCCTATGTGATGTCTAGATTGTCCGTAACGATATGGAAGTAAGCAAACCTTTCAAAACATAGCCTTTGGGGAATGCGGCAAGGGCCTTGCCCTGAAATAGATATTGACAGGGTAACTTTTGTTGACAAGACAAGATCAAGACATGTTTCAAAGGATATATATTATATATTTTGCAAATTCGTTTTTGGGGTTTTTTTTTTCATGCTATATTTTATTTGTTCAATGCCCTTCTTCGCAACATTCGCCCCAGTCCGTTACTATCGGGGCAAGAAATTGCATTTAATGCATAAATTCAATAACCGCATTTTTCATACTTTTAGAAATCAAGGCTCAGTAAAAACGAATAATCGCTTCAATGTAGATAATACTTTTGGAGTCGACATCGGGCTAAAACAAAAGGCAAAGCAGACGGAAATTGGAGAGTTTAGTCTCGCTTTCACAGTCAACCAACAGCGATGCGATGGAACAGCATTGAGGAGCGACTATTTAAACTCACGTTCAACACAGGGCCCCGTCTCACAAAGATGTCGTGGCGCTGTCAAATCACCTATACTGTACCACAGACTTACGATAGACAAAGCGCTACGAAACCTCTCTGAAACGGGGTCCAGGGCTACCTAGACGATGTTTCAATGGTCTTTCTGAGTTGTATATGACATGTTCATTTTGAAGAGAGCCCACTCACCACAAGGGTCGCAGCTAGGAGGGTGCAGATCAAAGACATCTGAAATAAGAAAAAAATCAGTTGAAAAAACATAGACACAAATAGTTTCGGAAATCATGTGTCGTCAAATCGGCGAGGTGACTCCCTACCTTGACCAGGTGCCCGCAAACAGACGACTGGTCTCACTGCCTGCCAAGCTCAAGCCTTGGTAGCTGAAACAGCACATGTGGCTCGCGGATCACGTGCAGGGAGATTGTCAGTGGCGTGCAGGGTGTGTGTGTCTTCTTGGACAGTGGGAAGCGGTGCTTCGATTCCATGGTCCCGTCACATCAAAGATGGTTCTTTTCTTTGGTCTGCATGGCCCTGAGTATTACTGGGATACATGACAGGTTGGCTTGGTTGTTTGTGAGTGAATTTAGTTTTACGCCGCACTAAACAATATTCTAGCTATATGGCGGCGGTCTGTAAATAACTGAGTGTTGGCCACACAATACAGTAATTAACAGCATGAGCATCGATCAACGTAATTGGGAACCGATGACATGTGTCGCCTCTTACGACAAGCAAGGGTTACTAAGGATCAATTCTAACCCGTATCGTCACAGGTCTTGAGTGTTTGTTATTTTGATGTGATATTTATTTGTGTAACGCCGCATTATTCCATCTGTTGGCGGCATTCGGAAAATAATCGAGTCTGGACCAACAATCCAGTGATCAACACTATGAGCGTCGATCTACACAACTGGCGTACTATGGGGGGCGTGGTGGGCGATCTGGCTAAGGCGCCAGGCTCCTGATCCAGCGAGGTTGAGGTGTCGGGATCGAGCCCACCTGTGACCGGGTGTAAAAACCTTGGAGTTAGCTTTGTGTGCAGACTCTTTCAGTGTTGTCACAACCCCTAGTGTACAGTACACAACCCTGTGCACTTAAAAGAACCCACGAATCCGTTGGTATATGACCAGATGGTGGCCACATGAACACGTACAAACACCCAGTTGCGGGTTCAGCAACGTGTAGTGAACTTGGACAAAGTACTGTGATTATGTGTCTCACCCAGTCCACCCAGCTGTAAATGGGTACCTCCTTAGGATGAGAGAGAGCCTAAATACACTCGGTGCGCCAAGTGGCAGCAAGAGTTGTATACTCCCCAGGGAGTTGAGATTGAAATACTATGTGCTGTTGAGATTAACATCTAGTGATCGAGGGGAAAATACCAGCCCCTTGAGCATGCACTAGTGTGGATATGTTAATATCTATCTATCTATCTATTTATCTATCTATCTATCTATCTATCTATCTATCGCATGTGTTGAACCTGATAAGCGAACCCGTGAAGATCCGTGCTATTTGAAATGCATCATTATTCGCCTTACGTAAGAGCTCAGTGTTACAATAGGCAAGCCGACATTGTTCAAATTCAGTTGCCATTATTTACCTTTTGTTTTAAAAAAATGATGAAACTGCTGATGCTGAAACTCAACTTTCAACTTAATTACTCTATCTGTGTACTGGCCTCTGTAGTGGTGGAGGTTGTGTCTGTGTGTTCCATTTACGTCGTGTGTGTATGGATGTTGAAATTGTGATTTATTAATTGGTCACACCCATCAGCATCACACTCAAAATAGGGCATGGAACACGTGTTCAATCTGAGATACATTTGTTCAAATGGGTGTTGACAACACCGCACTGTCTCACCTGAACCGTGTGTGTGTGTGTGTGTGTGTGTGTGTGTGTGTGTGTGTGTGTCTGTGCGTGTCTGTGTGACCGTGTGTGTCTGTGTCCTGGCAACTTTGTGGAGGCGGTGAGTGAGTATAGTTTTACACCGCTTTATATTCTATTAATACCATGCTTGTGACACCATGTACGGGACACAAATTGTACCTGTGTGGATAATCAACCCGGGGTGTTTGGCGTGACGAGCGAACACTTTAACCACTGGACTATCCAACCGTCTTCGAACCTTTTGCGTATTTCGTCGTGTCACATCGAAGGTAGTGAATGAGCGAGTATAATTTTACGCCTCGCTTTTACAATATTCTAGCAACATCACGACCAGATATGGGCTTCACAGACAGAACTCATGCGAACACTTTAACCACTGGGCTACCCAACAGTCCTTAAACGTTTGCTTGTACCCTGATGGCATGGTGAAGACGCACACTGTAGTATTACAGTCTTCAATGACATTTCGCGTGACGGGGACCTGCTGTGTAAGACGCTGACAGTAAAAAGTTGTTTTGTTGAGCTATCGGTTTGTATTGATCTATTGAAAATCGATACAGCATGGTCATTAGCTACCTCCTTTCAAAGCAGAAGACTTTATAACTTGCGTTTGATCTAGACATTTCATTGTCAATCTGAATAAGATAATTCTTTCTTTACAGCCAGCGTACATCTTTCCTTTTTCTATTTGGCATTTCCGCATGACAATATGCCGTTGTAAAATTATTTCATTTTGAACGGCGACAATTGAAAATAGAGCATCCGCCACAACGATTGTCAGAGGCTGGTATTTGAAGCCTTGTTGAATTTGTCTGCTTAATTGATCATCAAAGCTTAATTGATCATCAAAGATCAATGGTAGTGTTACCAGGCATGTATACGTATATATTTTTGCAACAGCTCTTTGCGTCTATTCCTTTGTTTTCTGTGGGTCGGGTTTCACAAAGCGATCTCAGCCGTACCGTGGAACTTTGATCTAGACATGGCATTGCATGACTTAGATACTGCGCTGAATTGCCCTTGGTCGCGTTCTGCAAATCGATCTTAGCGCTAAGACGATCGTAGTTCAAATACATTAATACAGAATCACCACCGGTGTTGTATTAACGCTTTTTGATTTGAGTCATGGCTTCACCTGCATGGAAAGGTTTTTAACCCTAGGAGGCGCGAGTCAGAATGGACCCCATATCGGTCATGCTTGTCGTTTGAGCGGACAACCAAAGGAGAAAATTGTGTTCGGTTTTAGCAGTATGTAGCATCGGATTGAGCAGTATGTAAGTTCTATCACCGCTGGCTAGCCTAATATGGAAGAAACAGGAAATCTCGACATGTTTGGCACTTTGGTAAATAAAAACACAAGTATTGTGGGAATGTTGACAAGGCAGTCTTTAAAGACAGTAAAATCTCGGAATTGAATCAAGGATTATCGTGAGTGACTTTAGTATTACGCCGCACTCGGCAATATGCCAGCTATACAGCAGCGGACTGTCTAGACCAGACAATCCAGTGATGAACAGCGTGAGCATCGATCCACACATCGATGACATGTGTCAACCAAGTTCAACCAAGGCAGCAGAGGCTGGCCATGCGGTACTGTTAGTCCCCCTCGTACAAGCATGGGTTACTGAAGATTAATTCTAACCCGAATCTTCCCGGGACCGAGGATTCTTGGTTCCTGTGATGACTAAGGGACGTAACTATGAGCGAGTGAGTGAGTGAGTTTAATTTAGTTTAGTTTGGCGGCAGCCTGTAAATAACCGAGTCTGGACCAGACAATCTAGTGATCAACAGCATGAGCATCCATCTGCGCAATTGGGAACCGATGACGTAACCAAGTCAGCGAGCCTGACCACCCGATCCCGTTAGTCGCCTCTTATGACAAGCACAGTCACCTTTTATGGCAAGCATGGGTTGCTGAAGGCCTATTCTATCCCCGGACGGTTACGTAACTATGAATTCTAGGTGAGGTGAGCTGACTAAAGGAGATGATAGAGGCGTCACCTGATCTATAGTGATTGTGTTTAACCTTCTTTATTTGTAAGTAAGGAAATTAATTTGACTTAATAGTTACTAGTTTTCAGTTCCGTAAACAAGGTGTGTGCATGGTATGACAGGCGTCCTTGCAAGGTAAAGTGAGATCCGTGGCGTTTATGGATGAAATGACGTCATTTTCCAAATTCGTAAAATTTTCAACTGTATACCGTGGTAATTGTGGTCAGGTTTCTCTTGAATATTTTCTTGTATCTACAAAACTGACAATACATGCACTAGTTGATTAAATGCTGTTCAGCCTGAGAAAATATGCGGGTTGCTTCTTTTCCATATGCATAAATACTGTAGTGTACTGCATCTCTGATGTACCTGATGTTGTTTTTAACTTGGTTGTGATAGATGCATCTGACAGGAAAGGTACCAAACCTCCTTTCATGGCTTTGTATTAATTTACTATGCTAGTCAAGGTTTACTAGGCTTCACACCTTATTAAAAGCTAGCCGAGACCAGGCTACCTATCTTGTAGGTTTTTCCTTTGGCAATATCCCATCTTCGCTGTCTGATATTTACAAACGGTTCGACGGTCGATTAATCTGGCCCTCGGAAAATGCTGAATAGTAGAAAGCAGGTTCACATTTGACTATCATACTGGACAAGACGCTTGCACAAAACGGTTATATATATTATATAAACATGTTCATAAACCCCGACTGTTGTGTACAATGTATTTCAGGATCTGCTCTGATCTATTCTTGATTAACGCTGGTTACCCCGGGTTGAATATAGTCAATCATAGTTGTCAGGAAGGTGATAACATCGATTAACTCATGTCGCTCAAATTTGAATAATCGAATTCACGTAGTCCGCCATCAAACCTTGCCGGTTGGGGTCGTTCGTCGTTCTCAACCCAGCTTAATTGTTCTGTCAATTGATTATTTCAAGGTCGACCTGTTACGTTACGTCAGTGTAACATAACAATCATCGATCTGTGGAGTAAAGTGTCGGATTTCATTTTTTAAAGTTAACAAAAATTAATCAATTTCACGAAGACCTGTCGAAGAGTCTGGGGCAGACAAACCAGTGATTGATGACTGGATGACTGTCCCACATCTTTGCTCCACCGCAGAGAAATGTAAAGTCTGACCATTGTAACGCTGTGCAAAGTGTGAAACGCTGTAATCTTCTCTTTTTCAGCTATATGTCAGCTATTCAAGTCATGTCATATTATCTCATCTCGTTTATACTAAGCAAACCTAACAGTACTTTCATATACGATCGCAGTAGCGCTAATAAGAGTTTTAGGCAAGTTGATACAAAACCTTATTGAATGTTTGCAATGAAACCGTAACGATAAATTTCACTTTAAACAAATGTAAATCTAGAAATAAGGTTTAATTAAGAAGGCGATTCCTAAATTTTACCTTGCCAAATAAACACTTAAATCTCAGAATTTTGCTGAACTTAGCAACAAGGAAAACGTTAACAACGATCATCGATTCCAATCACGATTACTGGGTTGAATTACAATCGCAGGATATGGAACAGTGACAAATACACGCGTGGTACGCGATACGACCCTAGACCAACCCTACTTAATCTTGTTCCGTGTTCTATGCAGTGCAGCTTGACAATCCTTTTCTGTTCAATCAGCATTCGGAAATGGTAACCTTTGAAAGTAAGTTTTGAGCAGACTAGGCCAGGCAGGTCCGCGTCATGTGGATGCATTTGTGGTTTCATTTTTGTGAGCATGTGTTTGGTATAGGCATACCAAACGGATTCGAAAGTGGGATATCCATTCCTTGCTTCACGTAGGGAGTAACCATTTGGTTTTCGGGAGAGTGAGTCATTTTACGCAGCACATAGCAATATTCCAGCTATATGGCGACGGTCTGTAAATAATCGAGACTAGACAATCCAGTGATCAACAGCATGAACATCGATCAGAGCGATTGGGAAACGATGACATGTACCAACCAAATCGTTGAGCCCGACCACGTTAGTCCTCTTACAAGCTCAATCGCCTTTTACAACAAGCATCGGTTGCTATTCTACACCGGGCCTTCATGGTTGCCGCGAGATCTGTGCAAGGATGTGTAAAACAATATAACATTCCCTCTTGTGCAAGACCAGAATTCAGTATGTAAAATTCAGCTCCATGAAAATCAAATTATTGCTTCCGGTGAAAACGCATCTCCTCATCAAATGCTGTGTAATAAATTATATTTTAGCACCGCAATGTGCACGACAGAGCTGCTTGTTCCTTAGTGTACAAGTGAGGTGACAGTTTTACACCGCTCTCATCCATAGTCCAGCTATACTGAACAGCAAAAGAAACGCAAATCTGGATTTTGGTCAAGTATTTAAACAAAAGACAAACCTGAACGCTTACCTTCATGAAATTTCATTTTTTTCGAAACTTGCGTTTCTTTTGCTTTTAAGTATATATGGCGTCGATCAGCAAATCGAGTCTGGACCAGATAATACAGTGATCAACAGTATGGACATAGATCTTTGCAGGTGGGATACGATGGCATGTGTAAGCCACGTCAGCAAGCCTGATCACCCGATCCCGTTAGTCGCCTCTTGCAAGCATTGATTACTGAAGACACCCCAACCCGTGGCGTACAAAGAAAATCCGAGATATGGCAAGAACAGGTTTTATTCGTGGGTGGAGCTGGTGTTACAGATGCTGCACAGACCAACATAGTAACGTCATCATCGTTAGGAATGACAGGAACACAAATATGACAACAGCAATGCTTGTGTAAGTGAGCAGATGCGTGAATACCCTGCGGTCTTTACTTCCCCCTCGGTCATTGTCTAATCGCCTTTTTATTCCAACCAAAATTTCTGACAGTTTTCGCAGTTTAGGTTCATCGGATGTTGATTGTGGCTCCATGGCTTTCACAGCCATGTCAGAAAAGGCAATTTTGGTCGAAGCTTGTGGGATGTTTTTAGAGTCCCCGGAAGAGCCACGCCTTGGTGGGTCGGACTGAGACATGCCTTGTTGACCTGGAGGAACTGCGGCGAGTAACATTTTCTTCATAAGGATGGACAAAGGGCGGGGGTCCTTCATTCTTGGAGGCTCAGACTCTTTTGAAGAGACAAGAACAGAACCATTTGACTGTGGATGCATCTCAATGTCAGCGTCGACGTTTTCGTACACAGTAAACAGCTGTGTGCTATGAATGGGGTGATCTGATTCATCGGGACTTTCAGCATGAATAGTGTTTTGCCACTCATCTTCCGATGATTCGGTGTCGTCATCATCCCTGTGCTCATCAGTGTTTTCGTCATACATTTCGTCCTCGGGACTAACGTCGTCCAACTGGTCCTCGGAATTAACGTCATATGTCTGTTCTCTAGCCATGACGTCGTAACTTTGGTCCTTGGGTTTAATGTTGATATACAACGAGGCACCGGCTAAAAGCGTGTTTTCAATGGGCATCGAGTTCCTGTCCTTGGGACGGATATACTGTTGGTCTATGGGATCGGCGTCAAGCCATTGATCCTTGGTATTGACGTCATAATGTGGATCCTGGGGTTCGACGTCGACGAACGTATGGCCAGCGACAAGTGTATTATCAAGAGAGGTTGACCTTTCTTCAGCTGTATCAGGGTCCTGTTCTCTGGCATCGGTGCCAGGGCTTTGGTCCCCGATTTTGATGTCATATTTTGGGTTGTTGGGCTCGACGTTGACATACGTATCACTGGCAACAAGTGTGTTATCAAGGAAGGTTGAGATTCGCTCCTGGGGTTCGGCGTCAGGCCTCTGCCTCTGCCTCTGCCTCTGTTTCTGTGGGTGGCGATCCACGTCAGGCCTTTGCTTCACGATTTTGATGTCATATTTTGGGTCGTTGGGCTCGACGTTGACATACGTATCACCTGCAACAAGTGTGTTATCAAGGAAGGCCGAGATTCGCTCCTGGGGTTCGGCGTCAGGCCTCAGATGCTGCGGGTGCGGGTGGGCGTCGGGCCTTCGCTCATCCTCCCGCGAGGTGGGGTTCGCGTCCGGTCTCAGCTCCTGCGGATGGGGGTCGGTGTCATGCCTTACCTCCTGTGGCTGGGGGTCAGTGTTAGGTTTCTGCCCCTGCTCCTGCGAGTTCGGGTCGGCGGCAGGCCCCATCTCCTGCGGGTTGGGATGGACATCAGATCTCACCTCCTGCATGTTGGGATGAGTGTCAGCGTTAGGTCTCAGCTCCTGCGATTGGGGGTCGGCGTTTTGCCTCAGCTCCTGTGGATTGGGTTTGGCATTATGCCTAAGCTTCTGCGATTGGGGGTCGGCGTCTTGCCTCAGCTCCTGTGGGTTGGGGTTGGATTCATGCCTCAGTTCCTGCGATTGGGGGTCGGCGTCTTGCCTCAGCTCCTGTGGGTTGGGTTTGGCATTATGCCTAAGCTTCTGCGATTGGGGGTCGGCGTCTTGCCTCAGCTCCTGTGAGTTGGGGTTGGCATTATGCCTCAGCTCCTGCGACTGGGGGTCGGCGTCTTGCCTCAGCTCCTGTGAGTTGGGGTTGGCATTATGCCTCAGCTCCTGTGATTGGGGGTCGGCGTCTTGCCTCAGCTCCTGTGAGTTGAGGTTGGCATTGTGCCTAAGTTCCTGCGATTGGGGGTCGGCGTCTTGCCTCAGTTCCTGTGAGTTGGGTTTGGCATTATGCCCCAGCTCCTGCGACTGGGGGTCGGTGTCTTGCATCAACTTATGTCGATTGGGGTTGACATTCCTCAGCTCCTGCGATTGAGGGTCGGCGTCTTGCCTCAGCTCCTGCGATTGAGGGTCGGCGTCTTGCCTCAGCTCCTGTGGCTGGGGGTTGGCATCCTGCCTCAGCTCCTGTGGGTGGGGGTCTGGCCTCTGGTTCTCTATTTTAATGTCATGCCACTGCTTTTGTTTGACGTCGACATTAAGCGGGTCAGCATCGACGTGTATTTTTCCAAGGGAGGTTTGGCTTCCTTCTTTAGTACTAGCATCATTTTGGTCCCGGTCTTCCATATGAAAAGATCGGTATTTGGGGTAGATGTCATTCCTTTTGTCCTTTGGATCTTTAAACCTCTGGACCTTGGTTTTGACGTCATGCAAGTGCTGCTTGAGGTCGCCATTGTGCTGTAGCTCCTTATGTTTAACCTCACTTGCAAGCTTCGGGTCATGATGAACTATGTCATACCTCTGGTTGTGTGGATTCAATTCATTGTTTTGCTTCTTCAAGCTTAAGTCATACATTTGGTCCATTAGGTCACCAACGTCTGAAATGTACAGTCAAATCAGTTGACAATGGATGGGCGGAATTAAGTGTTGATGACATGTGGCAATATTAATAGACCCTTTCTTTTTTCATATTACACTGACAATCAGTATTCTTTGTGATTTTGCTTGATTATTTTTCAGCTTAAACCAGGCAACATTGGGTTTAAGTTTGAGTTTAACTGACCTGACTGTCCATGCTTGGCAGGCAGCCCGAACACAGCAACCTGAAAAATTGTCAAGAATGAATGAGTGTTGTTTTACGCCACTATCTGCAATTTTCGACCGCTGTAAATACTCTCGACCAAGCCAGTGACAAAGCATTAGTAGCTTTGAGATAAATATATACCTGAATAAAGTTAAGCGTCTCTAAACACTTGAGAGAACTAAGTTTAAGTTCGTCTGGTGGCTGTTAATACGTATGTTTATTTGAGAATTTATTACAAGTGTACTTGGATGGTGTCTTTCCCACACAATGTGAAAGACGTCAAGAAACAAATACGAACAGGGCACACAAATAGGTTACGCCACGTCGTAGGTGGCCTGACTGGCAAACAAGGATAAGTTGAGCACCGCCCCGCAAATTGACCTGTATTAGCATGTACGAGTGTCGCCTAGTTGCCATTGGAGCGAATGGACCCCAGGTTGACCTCATTCAAGTACGATGGGTGAAGCACGCGAGTGAGCAAGACGTACGCAGCTACATGCAGAATTAATTCCATCGTCATATAGCACGTGCACAAGCCTACATCTGCTCTACCTTTCATAAGGCAAATGGGCTTGGTCGTTGCTAGACACCGCCTACTTTTCGTAAACTCGTTCTCTGCGCCGGCACAACTTATCCTTGTTTGCCAGTTTTAGTCCCGATAACAACGTACACATGGGTCCGGTCTAGTTTAGTCGTTAAGTTCTAACATTAAGTTCTGTCATGAAGTTCTAACATTAAGTTCTGTCATGAAGTTCTAACATTAAGTTGTGTCATTAAGTTCTACTTTCAGCATGGTGTAGAGTGTTTCAATAGTGCCTGCACGAGTGGATCGTACATAAAGCTAACCGCGCAAGCTTCAATAAAACCTTCATTTCATAATTGTGAACTGAACCATGCATAATGTTAAAGTCACCCCAAAACGCCCACAACATGCATTTATAGCCCTGACATATCGATAAAACGCTAGAGACAAATACAATTTATCATCAAACACTGAAACAAGGAAGCGGAAAATCGCAGATGACATTTCGGTTACATCCTGCAATTGAACGAGTAAAGTGCTGTACCTTCTGTATCAATTGTCCAGCAAGATTTGTTGTACCATTACCACACTTCCTCGAAGTGATGTACTTCATATACTGGTATACTCTTCAAACACAAACATAAGGGAACCTGAACTCTAAATCTGGATATGAGCTAAGCCTTAACAAACTCCTAAAGGACAGGCATCCCGTGAACGCACGCTTTTTCTTTATATTACCACCCTAAACAACGCATGGGATACACGTGCACGCTTTGACGCATTTGACTGTTTTCGAGGTCGATAAATCACTGCAGACAATTGATTTTGACAGTTATCTTGCATAAGAGCTACTGCTTGTTTCTAGCCGTTTGGGGTGGCCTTTAAGGGTTGAATGGTCGGATAAAGTGCATACATTTGGTTCTAAAATAATAATTATTCGAGATTTTCATTCCTGGTTTTCAGCAGCATAACATTCTAAAGTGAATACTCTCGGCGTGTCATTGTTCACGGTTGTGCCAAGAGACAAACGCATATGGTCTCTGTGCTTCATGCATATCGAAATCGCGTAACCCGTATCTTTCGCTTCGCTTTTTGTAGAGAGATCAGTGCGTAACATTTGCAAAAGAATATAATCACCAGTCTTAAATAAGAACGGGTACTTGTTTAAAAATATGCTTCTTTAGAAAGTATCGATTGACCTATATAAATCTTGTTATACCCTCAACCCAGAATAAAGTATTTTCCGTGGGTACATCTTCCCCTTGCTCAATACATCTCGTTACAAATGCATGCAATCTGACGTTATGTCCATATTCTATATCAATGCATGTTCATTGTGTAATGATCCAGATGAAAGTATTGCACATGTGCTTTGTAATTGTCCATATGCCGTAAGTGTTTGAACAAAATTCAGTAAATGGCTCTGAATCTCTGGTCTACCTTAGGCTTTTAACTTTGGTTTGTTATTTTCAAGATTATGAATATTCAGATACTAAGCGTTAGTGTACATTAGTAATTCATTCGAACTGTTTAATGTCATACTGTAATCGAAATACGTTGAATCTTCAGAGATGTGTGTAGAGTGTTTCATCTATTGATGAAAATCTCACGTCTTTCTGTCATAAGGATTATGTCGAGATGTGTAAAGGGTATGAGAAAAGCTAAAATCAGCTATTGGTTGTACACGAGTACCCGACAGGACAGTTTGACAGGACAGGATATTATTTGTAAAATGTTGTTCCATGTTGTTTACTTTCCCAGTTTAATTCCCCTAAATAACCGTTATCTCAGCTGGAATCTTTTCCTCAGCAACCACTATCTTCAACACCCCACCTCCGTCTGTTCTTATGGTGATGGACTCCACTGAGAGCCATGTAGCTACACACTGAATAGTTTGAAAATTATAATTAATATTATCTGCGTTAGCTGTCGTGCCAAGTCTGATTCCAGAATGGGCACTGGTACACGTATTTGCGAAAAGGCATGGTCTGTTTCAAGCAAGTCGCTGACATTGTTCGTTTTGGCACTAATCTCTCCTCATATTCCTTTTTACTGTTCCCACGTTTCTCACTACAGCCGAGACTGTATGCGTACTTAGACCCAACTTAATTTTACAGATATTTCACACTTTAACATTAGCTACATAAATGGTAAATATAAATGTGAGGGAAAAAGCGTGTTTTTCTATTTCCGAAAATGTGTTTTAGCAAAGAATCACGGGGACCCCTAACCACAGCATAGTTTTTGTCCGTATACTACACCACCTTTCTGTTTCTGTAGTGCTCTTGTTGAATAGTTAATGTTCATACAAAAATACCTGGAACTACAAAACTGTAATGTGACCGAGTTTACTGACATTTTCAATTTGATATACAAGTTGGTCGGTTTAGTTTTACTCCGCCTTTAGCAACATTCCAGCAGCAAAACCACGAGAGAGGGAGCACCAGATATGAGCTTGACACATGGCACCGTTTCATACATAAAATAAGTCGTTTGAAATAATCTCACATACTAACGGACAACTGAACGCTTGTTTACGGAATGAGGAAACCACTGGCCTTAGCGACAAGTTCAAATTAACGCTGCTTTGGGCAATAACCTTGAAATACATCAAGTGTGCTTTTTTTTTTAGAATGTTCAAACAAAAACATCACAATATGTCACCTCGGGTTATACAGCGTGTAGCCACTACTTGAGTGTTTTAAAAAGTGCCTTTAAAATTCTAATTGCCAAACACACTGAACTTGCTGTACGCTTATTGATCAATTTCAATCTGAGAAAGGTATTTGTAATATAAAATGAAAAGTCTTACAAATCCAAGAATGGCAGCCAGGTAGATACACCAGAGAGCCATCCTGAAACAATAAACATTAACATTGTCTGTTTATTGCCTGTAAATGCTAGTATTAATAAAGAAACTACACTAGCTATAGAGAGTTTTAAGACCCTTTTAGAAATAAGAACCAAACAATAAATATAGTTCAATTTATGAATTTGTGTTCAATCACTTGAAAATTCAGACAACACCTGCGACCAACACTCACCTGCGACCTGCGACCTGTCAGACCACAGAGCTCTCCTTCACGTCACGTGTTCTTTGCCGCATAAGATTCACGTGCTGCACGTGGTTACGTCATAATAGAACAACCCTTAAAGGTGCAATAGCGTGGTTCCGATTTATAGAGTGAGTTAGTTTAGTTTTACACCTCTTTTAGCAATATCACGGCGGATGACGCACGAAATGGGCTTCACACTTTGTGCCCATGTGTGGAATCGAACTCAGGTCTTCGGCGTGACGTGTGAACGTTTAAACCACAAGACCACCCCACAGCCCTAATTATATAGTGATGTCGCTAAGTAATCCGTCTCTTTTGATCTGGAGCGTCAGAGGTTTAAGTTTTTTGTGGCATCCATGAGCACGAGTATTGTGCTGACAAATCAATTATGTTTGCCTAAATTACAAGATCAACCTAATTCAGGATCTTCAAGCAGAATATAAGTAATAATACAGATGAATATCAACATAGCACAGATTTTCGAACCTGTTTTGTTTGTGTAACGTGCTAAAATCCACACTTTATAGAATAAGTGTGATAGCAAGTGTAACATATGTTACATTTAAACACTTTCGTATTGACAGTGTACAAGCACAGCCTTCGACCGTGCGAGGTGGGCCAAGTTAAACTACACACAGTGAAGGCCGCAGTAGTCTGTTGGTCAGATCGTTGAGTTTGTGTGATGGAGGGTAGGAGCCTCTCTCTAAGAGTGTGATTTCAAGTCCCGGATGCGACTTGTCCCGGATCCTAAACTGCACCTTTCTCGAAAGTTGTAATCCTGATTTATAGTCTGTTTGCAGCGAAAATGTATCGATGAATTTCACCTTAAACTTAAAAGGGAATCGGAAAAAGTGAAATTAAGATTGCGAATCGGCATAATTTTACCTAGCCAATTGAACATTTAAATCTAAGAACTTTACTGTACCTAGAAAAAACGATCATAGCTTGTTTCAATGCTCCAGCTACTGCATTTACCCCCCTCCCCCGTACCATAATAACAACCAGTAATAACAATATGAATCCATAATTGTTTAATAAATAATTTTATCCTAAGCTGGACAAAATTCTGAGACTTAAATTTTCAATTGGCAAGGTAATTTTATGGGGATTCGTAATTTCAATGTCACTATACTATAGTAGTGAGTGAAATTCATCGGTACGTTTGAGTGAGACTGAGCTTAGTTTTACGCCGCACACAACAATGTTACAGCTATATGGCGGCAGTCTGGACCAGACAATCCAGTAATGAAGCAGCACTAACATCGATCTGAGCATTTGGGAACAGATGACATGTGTTAAACAAGTCAGTGTGTCTGACCACCAGATACAGCTAGTCGCCTCTTACGACAAACGTTGTCGCCTTTCATGGCAAGCATGGGTTGCTGAAGGCCAATTCTTCCCCGGACCATCACGGGGCCGGCACATTTGAAATCACTGCAGCAGACTGCAGCATGTGTAACAACGCCATAAGCAACAACATGTAAGGACACACAGATGAGTGACAGCCACTGTTGATGCAAATCACGGCATTTAATAAGACGTTTGATGACAATTTATGAGCATCTTGCAGACACATGCAGACACGTGATTTGTTTTCAAAATGCTTTAAACGATAATTTTCATTCCATTAACATATGTCGTTCGAAACACTTCGTTTTCGAGATTATTTCCATAACGATTGAAGTTCATGTAAGGCAATGACCCCAACGGAAATTGTCAAATCGTACATATTCACAAAGGTGTGTCGTCTGTAACGAAGTACAAGATCTTTACATCTCGATTTCGCTCTGCCAAACAGAGGCACTACGCTTGTGTTTAAATATACGACACGTTCTGGGCAATCAGATTTGATTCCCAATTGGTTTCCGTGTGTGAACGTCTTTGGTGGCGTCCCTCTCGATCATGTAACTACTGAAAACTGAGGTAAAGGTATTTGCTGTTGCGCTCTTCTGAGCTTTGGCCCTTGAGCATCTCTTCAACCCCATTCTATTTACAGTTGTGTGATCGGTCTACCACTGGTGGACTTGTTTTCGGTACCGAGTTCTTGAGTGCAAATGTGTTATTTATTGACTGTGCAGCTCAGATCGCTGAAACAGGACAAAGCAATACAAGAGGCATGTGTGAAAAAACATCGGAACCCTGGTTCAGTTAGGTCAAACAAAATAACTCAGAGACAGATATGTTTATTCCGACTGTAAGACTCGTACCTCCGGGACCACTAAAAGACAACTGCGTGGAGTTCCGGTTGATAATATGTCTCTGGCAAACTGTTCTGAGGGTGGATTGGGTGGTCAGGTTAAGTGACGTCATGTATATAATACTGATTGTTGTTCACAATATCTCGGGGATATTTGGTCGAGAGGATACAGGTTGCTGAAGGTTGCTTGGAAGTTGCCCATAACGGTTTTGAACAAACAAACAAACAAACAAACATCAATTGCACTTCACCAGGTATACAAGTGTACAACATGGATATATTATTTAATGTTATGATAAATGAATGACATTGTTCATTTCTTCCACTTAGTTACGTCGTTGTTAAGGATATATCACTTACAGTACACTGGATACAGTAACATTTGACCATTGTTAAAGAACCCCACACTAGCCATGATCCCTTTGTTGGAGCAAATGATTTACATGCACCTGTAGCATACAAAACATTGTACTCACAAACTGTACGATGTCCCTCCTAGAACAGGGTACCCGTGAATGTCCGGGATAGAATAGACCTTCAACAACCCATGCTTGCCACAAAAGGCGACTCTGTTTGTCGTTAGAGGGAACTAGCGGGATCGAGTGGTCAGGCTCGCTGACTTAGTTGACACATGTCATCGGTTCCCAGTTGCGCAGATCGATGCTCATACTGTTGATAACTGGATTGTCTGGTCCAGAATCGATTATTCACAGACTGCCGCCATATAGCTGGAATATTGCTGAGTGCTGCGTAAAACTAAACTTACTCACTCAGAGTTTGATGATATGCAGGTGACGTACATCTAACAAGCAAAGAGAGATATAATGTTATTATATACCAATACGGATGACGGGGTCATATTCCGTACTGCACTACAGATTCCGTATTGAACCTGTACCGATACGCTATGATTTGTTTTACCAAGTAATGGAAAAATGCAAGATAAGAGAGTATGTAAAAGATATAGAACGTCATTGAACGAGACGATATCATGACAGCAGAAAAACAACGGGTTCGAGGTATTTTTGTCCTGTGAAATGGGGGCACGAATGTTCAAATTGTCTGAAGCGCCGGAAGTAGACCTGTTTAGTCGCGTCCCGTGGATACGTCCACCCGACTGTGAGTTCAAATCCCGGACCGCCCCGATTATGTTACAAAGTTTGTCAGCACCATGTCGGTAGTCTCGGGCTTCCACCTTGATGATAAACGTCTGAGACAGGCAAAACTTCAGCCCTGTGTCTCATAATGAACAGATGCCCCGTGACATAACTAGAATACTCTGTTGGGTGGCGTTAATACCCAACTCGCTCACTCACCTACTCCTTTACAAATGCCAAACAAATTTCATCGAGGGTCGCCATCTATACATATGGAAATTAATTAAGCAACACCAAATTCAAAGACACATAAAAACTTAACAAAGTTTAACGAAGTAATTTTGATGATTGATTATTCAATTTTGATGTATTGACATACAGCATGAGCTTTTCATGGGTTGATATGACGCGCGTGAAGCTTGCACAGCGCACGTGCATTGCTTTAACCTCAACTTTCGAAAAATGCACTTTTTCCCTGGGGTGTTTACAAGCGCAGGTTGTCGATTGCATTCGGTTTTTCATTCATTTCAATGTCATGGCACGTAGGAAATTATCAGAGGCCACTCGTTGGCAAATAATCGGCATGAGGAATGCTGGTATGTCTCTAAGACAAATCGGGACTCAAATCGGACGACATCATTCCATAATTTCAAAACTTTTGAAAAAATACCGGGCCACTAATGAAGTTAAAGACCTGCCTAGACCAGGAAGACCCAGGAAGACCACAGTCCGGGAGGACAGAGCTTTACTGAGACTTGTACGGCGCAGGTCCTTCGACTCGAGCTCTCGGTTGAGACAGGAGTGGCTTCCAGGGAGACCCATCTCGAACAGGACTGTTCGGAATCGTCTGAAAGCTGCAGGATACCGGGCAAGGAGGCCAATCAAGCGACCCAGACTGTCTCCAGCCCATAAGGCAGCCCGACTGGCCTGGTGTAATGACCGTTTGCACTGGAACATTGCCTCTTGGAGGAAGGTCCATTTCTCAGATGAGAGCCGGTTCTTGCTGCACATGGTGGACGGTCGTACTCGGGTCTGGAGGCAGAGGAACACAGCAATGGCTCCACGGAACATCCAGGAGACTGTGGCCTTTGGGGGAGGTTCCGTTATGGTATGGGGGTGCATTTCCATGAACTGCAAGTTGGATATCATTACCATCCGTGGCAACCTTAACGGTGTTCGTTACCAACAGGAGGTTCTTGACAGGGCTGTGGTACCTCATTTTGAGAACCATCCTCTGGCAACGAGACCCATATTTATGGACGACAATGCTAGACCTCACAGGGCGCATGCTGTAAATGATTTTTTGCGGCAAAATGCAATTGACAGAATTCCATGACCTGCCATGAGCCCTGACCTCAACCCCATTGAACATTTGTGGGACTTTATTGGCCGTCGTGTGAGGCAGAGAGACCCACCAGTCCATAATCTCAACGAATTGACGGCTGCCCTGCATGAGGAGTGGAACAGGATCCCCCAGAATCAGATCCGGAGACTCATCCAAGGAATGAGGAGGCGTCTGGAATCGGTGGTGCGTGCGCAGGGAGGACACACTAGATATTGATGAAAGTCGGTGTGCAGACTCTCAGATGACTGTTCTTTCTTTCCATGTGACATTTGTGTTAATACACCTGACAACAACGTCTGTGGATGAATAGTAAATTGTGTCCATTTTTTCATGAATTTAAGACAGTTTTAAGAATTTGGATTTCGTTGCAATAAAGCAAAGTCTTGATACTTTTTCCCTTTAAGTTGTTTGTCAGAGATCGTCTGTTGAATAAAAAAGTGTCAAACTATATCAATCCGGCATATTTTGATTGTCAGAACACTTCAAAGTTGCTCCAATAGAAAAAATTGGGGTGTTGCTTGATTAATTTCCAGGTGTATATAACACTCAACTGATTTGAAACCGATGGAAGCGCCGCAAAATGTCTCTACTGCCCGCTGAACTGACTTCATCCTGGAACGCTAACAGTTTCTCGCAGTAGCTGACATGTACCAATGTTGTATTGTATTGTACTATATTGTATGGTATTGTATTGTGGACTATTACTTTAAAAAAAAACACCCATAAGAAACATTTAGTGTAATAAACAGTGTTTACCATGGATCTTAAAGAACATATATAGTGTGTTGGCTGGGTGACGTCTTTGAATTTGGGGGTTTTAGTTTCACAAAACTCCCGTAAGCCTAAGGTCTCGTAAGTTTTCTCGTATCATTCCTGCTTCCTATGTTACAGTATAGGAGGTACGAAAAGTTACAAGACCTTAGTCTTACGAGAGTTTTGTGAAACGGGGCCCTGGCTTGTGTTTGTGAGGTGTCTTGAAGTGGTGGTGGGTGGGATTGTCCTGTGGGGAGAGAGGGGGATAACCGTGAGGTATCGGGTTGACTAATTCCGAGTGGCAAGGCCCGCTGATATTGCTGGTTCGTGTTATTGTATCCCATTTGTGCTCTTGCTGTTGTTCACTGGATTGTCTGGTCCAGATTGGATAATTTATAGACCGCCGCCATATAGCTGGAGTATTGCTGAGTGCGGAACACACAAGAAACAAACACAACTTCAGTGTGATTCGCTTATTTGTATTGTACCTGAATAACAAACATCAAAGAAACCCCCGTCTCAAATAGTGCAAAACACACTATTCACAAATCAGGCCTTAGATTGTTTATTGCATAAATGTTTTAACTGGGGAAAATATTTTCGTCACTGTTAGTTATAAATATTGCAATACTTGCATATAACAGTATGTTTATGTGACACAAGCCACAACACCGGGTAATACACCTGTCAAAATATCGTCTCTGTCCTCAGGGGCGGTAGGGTAGCCTAGTGGTTAGAGCGTTCTCTCGTCACGGAAGACCCGGGTTCGATTCCCGATATGGGTATAATGTGTGAAGCTTGTCACTCCCGCCGTTGCTGGAATATTCCTGGAATATTGCTGAAAGCGACTCACTCACTCTCCTAGTACTCACCATAAACCCGCACAGGAATGTTATCGGTGCATGTTCGTGCTGAGATTACACCCAGTGAACTGCAAGAAAAGTAGGTTAGCGGTAGACGTCATCAAACTTTTATACTGGTCAGTTCATCCAGTGTTTATAAACATAAAGACAGTACAGATACCCTCTGTTTCAAGTCTCCAGCGATAGACTGTCGATGCGCAGTTATGTATATGTAGTAGAAACATTATTTCTGTATACTGGTTCAACGTTACGAAGTCCCGTGTCGTTGGGTTAAACTGAACATTCGGTTTCTTGTTTGTGCAGTCAATGTTGATAACCTTATATGATGACTTACATTTTCCAGGACGGTTTAATAATTCTTCAGCGAAAGAACGCGCGTGTGAAAAAATATTTATTCTATGACGTCACAAGGTCATACGGTATTATAATATGGGCCGCGGATTTTATTGAGTGAGTTTAGTTTTACGCAACACACAGCAATGTTACATCTATATGTCTGTAAATAATCGAGTCTGGACCAGACAACCCAGTGATCAACAGCATGAGCATCGATCTGCACAATTGGGAACCGATGACATGTGTCAACCAACTCACCCGTTCCTGTTAGTCGCCTCTTACAACAAGCATAGTCACCTTTTATGGCTAGCATGGGATGCTGAAGGCCTATTCTACCTCGAACTTCACGGGTCTCAACATAAATGGACTTCACATGATGTACCTGTGGTTAATAAAACTCGGGTCTTCGGCGTGACGAGGGAACGCTTTAACCACCAGACTATCCCACGACCTCGGATTTTATTCAAAACATTAAATGCTCCTGAAATGTTTTGAAAACTTAATCATGCTTCCAACTGTGGAATAGTGTTGCAGGATGTATTTATACATAATGATAACATGTATTAAAATATGCAGAATAATCAGATCAGTTTTTTTCATGTAAAGAATATTGTACAACTGCGGCCGAAATGTATTTATACCGTAAATGATGTGGACGTACTAGTTACAAAACATGTTCCTATGTTGTTTATATTATTCTATATTATAATATCAAAATGTTTCACATGTAGCATAAAGGATGAATATAACATTATGTTTTCCAATGTTGCATACATAGGACCGTAATATGTGGTACATATCGTGATGTTAACAACATAAAATATTGTATTTTCGATATGGCATATATTGTGTGTTTATAACATGACATCTGCCTATGTGTTATATATTGTGTGTAATGTCATGGTGTTTTACAGTGTTGCCTACTCTGTGTATCAAAACCATGATCCCTTCCGATGTTGAGTGTACCGGATGGTACAAGGATTATGTTTTCTGACATTGAATACTCAGATAGTACTAGGATTATGTTTTCTGACACTGAATACTCAGATAGTACTAGGATTATGTTTTCTGACACTGAATACTCAGATAGTACCAGGATTATGTTTTTCTGACGTTGAAGGTACCGCATGGTAATAGGATTATGTTTTCCGAATTTGAATACACCGGATGGGTACTAGGTTTATGATTTCCGACATTGAAAGTACCACATGGTAATAAAATGGTGTTTCTGATGTCTCATGTGGAGCATGTGCTCAGCCAGTTGTGCACATGGCCTTTCGATCCGTGGTTCTACAAGTACAAACCCATTTCTGATTAATTAAGTGTAGACAACGTGCGAACGCGCTTTCTTTGATACAGAGCCCATCTCTCAAGCAATATTGTTTCAATTAGGAAACTGTACAATCTAAATATTTGCTAAAAATATCGAAATAATTGGACGCCACATGCGCTGAATAAAAGCATTTTACAACCTGTGTGTTCAAAGCTTGAAAACCACACCGTTGTGAAAGGGGGCGCTTTGCATAACATGTCTTGTGGGCACGAAGACACCTGTTTTCGATGTAATTTACGCAAATATCCCCGAAACATTTCACGCTCTTGGAAGCATGGCTTGTTCTTTAGATATATCGATGGGAAATCGATGTAGCGTTGCCTCCAAAATAGCATACGGATGTAAGGTTAACATAAAACCTTTCGTGCTTCCTTCAAGCACATGGATTAAAAGAGGCGATAGCTTTGGTTAACACGCTTGAGTGAGCAGCATGGACGCGGGAGCGAGAACTGAGAAGTTATCAATATTGTAAATAAATTACCCTTGGCCATCGCCACTGTCGGCAAATTAGGCGGATAGCGTGTTGCAGACTAACTAGCATGACGACTAAGGGAACTAGGGATATGGATGGACGAAGGTTTGGTCTCTTGGATCTGAATAAATGAAACAGCACTTAATGCCAGGTTGTTTCATGTATGGGTTAAGTTGCCGTCATTGTGCTGTTACGTATTGTGTTTATATTGTATGAATTATTACATATTGTGGAGTGAGGGTGTGAGTTAGTTTAGTTTCACGACGATGGTGGCAATGTGCCCGCAATTGCACGACAGGAGACACCAGACATGAGCTTCACACATTGTACCCTTGTGGGGAATCGAACCCGGGTTTTCGACACGATGAGCAAACGCTGTGACCACTATGCTACCCCCATCGCCTCTGTATCGTGAGAAATCGGTATGATGATTACCGGAAGCGCTTCTGCTTAAGTGCCTTTGCCGTTCCGTTTGCTTTACCAAAGTGTGAACACCGATCACTTTGTTTCTTTCGCAACTGGCTAACGCGTTTGTATATTACTTGGGACGATGGGGTAGCAAATGGTTAAGGCGTCCGCTTGTTAGTACGAAGATCCGGGTTCGATTCCCGTCATGGACTCAGTGAGTAAAGCCTATTGCTGGTGTCACCATCCGTGATATTGTTGGAATAGTGCCACTCATTCACTTTCGTGGCGTTAAGAACTGTGGAACGTGGCTTTAAATCTTCCTCGAATTTGGTTTGAGTATTCCGGAGAATATATTGTGACACTACAAATCTCATATATTGGCAGTTTCATTCCAGGTAAAATACTTAACACTGGCACTGAAATGATAATGAAATATATCGCCTAATCTGAGCCACTCACTAACTCGAATACAAATCTAATTATAACCTATTACTAAGTACTTGCTGCTCCGGTAATATATATGCGGACTAAGGACACCTTCAGCAATATCTCAGCACCATCATCAGGAGTGGCATTAAGTCGTTGTATCCATGTTTAGAAAATTACACTAACTTAAGGAAATGTCAGGTTACACACCTAGGCGCCATACACACCTTTGAACAGTTGGGTTTTTTTTCAATAAAATGTTTCTTTATATGATGGCACGTTGTATATACACATGTAGAGACTAGTTTGCCGTTCCGAACACACATTTGTACATAAACTATACCCTTGATGATATGAATGCATGTTAGAATCCGACAATACTCAGATTGATGCAGTGTATAGGTACTTAATGAGATGTGTTTTCCTCCAGATATCACGTTCGTAATATCAATCACATGTTCATCTGGAAACTGGAAAAATTAACAGGTTATAGTCATAACGGTTGACTATGGCCGAGCACAGCGTTAAACGGGAAAAATACAGAGCTTTTAAATTGCATTTGGCTACATCTTCACGGGGACTATGTAGGGGATGTGAACCTATCGCAACTATCTACAACTTCCTGCTCAAGTGACCCCTGTCCTGATAGTGTCTGATATATCTTTGGCTCCCCCATATCTAGCTACCCCTCGTCATCAGGCTATCACACCCCACATGGCCTAGCTATCGTGTCTCTGATACTGGTAATAATAGAACCAAATTCCGCCCTTCAGATGCAGATGTCTTGTCAAAATATGGAAATCTGTGGGTAATTCGCTTTAAAACTTTAAACTGTTCATAGTGAATGTTCGGCATGTTTAGTCGGTGGATGAAGAAATAGTGCCACACGTAGCATTTAAGAGTTTTGCTCTTACCTACCTTACCAGACGTGCATACACGAACATGTGCATATGTTGTCGCTGGCACTAGTTCGGACTTCTGGCGGTATTACGGATCTAGCCACAGAGATACCATGCCAGTGTTTAACCCCAGCTCATACACGGTGTCCTGACTGCCGAGTACCCCTTGTTTTTTCCTGACAAAAGCCAAGCAGGGTAACATCAAATACTTCTGTGACATCATCATTTTGTATGACGCAGTCGGAGCCATAAATCCGCTGTCGGGACAAACGATATGTACTACAGATCAAGGCAGCAGTAAATACTAGTATGTATGACCTTGCATTATAGCCTTTCCTCATTCTGTGGACACGCAATAATTATGCAAATTATATCCAAAGAAGCTTGTTTTTCGTGTTGTTCAGTGCCCTACTTAGCAATGTTCTGACTTTGTGACGGCAGTCTGTGAATAATCAAAGCTGGACCTAACAGGAAGGAACCCTCAAGGCTTGCAACTGCACAGATGATTCGAAAACGCTGCTAGAGTCGGGAAGAGGTTGAGAATGGAATGGGGGAATGGTTTATGAAACAGAGGCCTATTACACTGGCACGTATCACGCAGATGGCCTTTGAATGCCTACCACTCAACTAGCGATTAGTTTAAGGAAAAGAATTTCCTTTCCTTTCTCAATCCCCACAGTTCTGAATATCCCTTACTGCCGTTCCCGTCGTTAAATGTAATGATTTTCTAAGGGCCATCTACAAGCATACATGTAGGTATCCCAAAGTCAAAGAAAAGAGAGTCAAAGGTGCCATGCCATTATCCAGCTTTCTGTCGTAAGTTCAAATCCCATGCAGTCGGCTGATTTTCCAACTTTCTGTAAACGACCAGCAACTTCAGTTTGGACACCTATGTCGATTTGTACATACAAATAATAAAATGCATGTATGTAAAGTAATCTTATTACATACCATAGATTCTTAAATATGTAATAAGATCTTTAACTTCACATTTCTCCCTAAATGCGCAAGTATTGGGTATTAGCAGGTGTAGGGAGGTTTAGGGAGCACATCTACACTCGCGCTATCTCCTGCAGCTTGGAATGACCTGATAACCACAAAATGGTATCTATAATGTTTTCTTCGTTCTTATCTCGTGCAAAACGTCACTTCTCATGTTTCCCGCCAAGAAAATCTTTCCCGCCAAAATTGAGCAGACGTCCGGTGTCAAGATGCCAAGCAGACGATAATCTAACTACGTGGTGCCGAAAGACACCGGCAGGAGGCGTTGTATGTTGAATGCGATAGCAACTGATATTACATCAATGTTTGGGAGTAACAAATGAAATTCTATTATCGTTTTGATAAGAATACAATTTTACGCAATCTGGAAAATGAACATTTCCAGAGATAATGATTCCAAAACAGACATATGTTTTAGCTAGCTGTGATAGAAGGACCGAGTTTAAGTGTAGATAGATAGTTTAAGCATTTGATAAACATTAGGAAACCCCTATTAGAAAACCAAAAGACATATCCCAGATATCGCCTAACAACGTTCGAGGTCACTACCCCTATGTTAAGATTAGAGTCGCATAATTTCGGCCATGTTTGTTTAGATTTTTGCATATATCTTATAAATGGAACTTTAGATTCGCATGTTTTCGACAGAGAACGTAACGTTGGCGCAATTTCAAGTTCGCACAAACAAACTTGTTTTTGAAACTGTAAACATCCGTTGGTTATCAATTATAGATTCGTCCACAATGATAGACAGAGATTTGATCCGATTTAGCATCATTGGTTAGGGGTAAACATTCTCAAGGAATTTGCAAAAATTACTTCATACGTCGTTAGCCAATCCGCTGTAATTATTTGCTGTTTAGCCAAAGGTAGGAAAGTTATAAAACAAATAAACAGAAATTACGCGAATATCTAAACAATTTGTCCTCAAATCAGAATTCACAGAATCGGATTGGAACCAAAGTATATTACTAGGATTACTCTACTAGTGAAGATGAAATATAACAATGAGTGAGTTCAGTTTTACGCCGTATTCAACACTATTCTTGCTATATAGCGTCGTAAAAGGCGGCTGATTGGGTGGTCCGGCTCGCTGACCTGTTTGACACACGTATCCCAGTTGCGAAGATCTACGTTCATGACGTTAATCACTGGATTGTCTGGTCCAGACTCGATTATTTACAGGCCGCCGCTGGAATATTGCGGCGTAAAACTAAACTCAATTACTCTTTGGTATATAAACTGTGTGTGCATACCTTTGACCATCGTGTTTCACTTTCCAGTACGTGATATTCTGTAATAAGAAACACATCTTTATGTTAACCCGTACTATTCTCGAGAAAATAGTTCGTTGTGTGCAAGCATTATTTATTACTTGAAACGTCAGCTCGTTGTTCTAACCTTACCTTCAACCAGAAGCTAATTAAGCCGAGAGGTAGATACATATAGCTCGCTGTTTACCATGTATATTTCAGTATGCCGCTGTCAGCAGTTTCAGATTTACTGGTCATCTGGTGTTGTCAATTTCAGTACAAGATTATAAATTACCTCTTTACGAACAGTTCTGACGGGTATGTGGTTCGACCTGTAGTTCGCGTGTAGAGGCGGTGATAAATACTCGTAATGCAACGCGAAAACAAAGCTGCCTCTTGGGGTTCAACATTGCAATAAACCATGTCTATTTCAATCAACTGACAGTTTCAAGTAAGTTCGTGTCATCGTCAATTTCAGCTTTGCTAACAAGACCTCGCTCCCCTCTACCGTCAGTAATTGGGCAGGAAGGTGCATGTCAATTTCACTGTTGGACAATCCACCTATATATTTAACGATAGTACATACGTTAACGGCAAATAGGCTGACCCGTGACCCATGCAATGTCATAAGTTATCTAGATTTGTGGATGGGATCCCATGTAGCCTGCCATATTTCTTTGAGCAAAAATAACGGGCTCCACATTCTGTTTCCCAGATGTTTCAATGATTGATTAAATGTTGTGTATGTTTGGTATGGAATCAGTTAACTATTCAATCGACAACTGCTCCTTGATAATATCCTGTTCAGTTCAGGATTGCTATGAAATTTAGCTATAACTCTTAGGATGTTTATAAAATATAAGTAACTGTTATAACTCTTAGGATGTTTACAAGTTTGGCATGGTGATAATGAGTTCATTGTTCAACTGATAATTGCTCGGGTATTGTGCCAGTACCCTGTTCAATTCAAGGCGGCTCAGAAGTTTGGAACGGTCATAATGTATTGGCCCAGTTTCAGTTTCTGAAACTGAAGAAAGTGACAAGACTCCTCGTTCTTACATTGTATTAAGATAATTTAGGAGTTTGTTTTTTATCTGTAAAATTTGCTCATTTCAGAGACCAGGTTTCAAGGACGCTTCTCTGGTTTGGTATGACGTTAGTTTACAGTTTAGCATCGACGCGATCGCAACTTTGTTACTGTTTTAGCTTCTAGAATGCCCACAGGTTTGATATTGTGCTAGAAGACAATGTTATCAATATTGCATACCTGTTTGAAAGATATTTTAAGGTGTCTAAATATACAAATGCCACGAATCCAAATTAAAGACAAGAAATTGAGCATCACCAAGTGCTTGTGGTGTGTATTTTCAAAACGTCCATACGCTAATAGATAAGCACATATTGTACCTACTGTCCTAATCAGAGAGATGATTGACACTTGCAATGTATAACCCTGACAACACCAGCGGCAGGTCCCACCTGAAGGATAGCAGCGATCCCTGGCGGCTGCTTATCTCAACCAAATTATCTTAATTAGACGACCAGGAACCACGTGCTCAGCTATCGACATGAAACTGACATGGTCAACTTTGTATCGGGGTTTTTGTACATAGTAAAGACACGTCGACATCTGCTTGGAAAGCTAGCAGAATTCTTCGAAGATGTGTTTGTAGTGTACGCTTTCGCTCCAAGACAAGCAGACATTAGCTCAAATAAAGAGAAAAGGAAAGATACAACCAATAAAAATCGTCATAGCTGATATGACAGTATGACAGTTATCCTATGACAGAGTAATTAACAGACTGACTATCAACCTTTAATTCCATGATGCAAACACCCGTGAAGGTCACGGTGTAGAATAGGTCTTCAGCAGTCCATGCTTGCCATAAAAGGCGACTATGCTTGTCGTAAGAGGCGACTAATGGGATCGGGTGGTCAGGCTCGCTAATTTCTCATCTAATATCAGTTTGAATCTGTAAAAGTTGCCGATGCGGCCACCCATGTACTCACGCTTGGGTGTCAATAAAGTCATAAAACTAGAAAATGACGTTCACCCATATACGTGTTTGGTTAAAGATTGAGTCCCTTCGGAAACATGATCAATTCGTTGGCGCCCAACTGTGATATGTCTAACATATTAAACACAACTAAGTACCGTTAATCCATTTTCTCATCTCATCTCCAACAAAGGAAACTCAGAAAAACTCAAATACGTCAAATTATTGTTGCATAAAATGTTTGATTTTATCCATTTTCTCATCTCATCTCCAATAAAGGAAATAGAGAAAAACTCAAATACGTCAAATTATTGTTGCATAAAATGTTTGATTTTATCCATTTTCTCATCTCATCTCCAATAAAGGAAATAGAGAAAAACTCAAATACGTTAAATTATTGTTACATAAAATGTTTGATTTCCCCCCATCAAGTACATTAAACCCTGTCACGCGTCTGTGTAGGACTGCAGGGGTTAGCCTGTACCGTTCACACGCGGGCCGGTATTGAATACATCGCGGTGACGGCGGTCGGGGTGCTTGATTGAAGGTTCCGTTGCGTGACGGACAATATTTGAATAATTTATTGATAAGGAAGGTCCCTGTTATGTAAGGATTTCTTAAGAGATGCGCATATAATTAGCATCAAGTTCGCAACTTTTTTTCTTTCACCAAGTGCTTTCTTTTCTCGGTACAAAAATAACGGGTCGGATGATTGTTCAACCGCTCCGTGAGGGCCCCCAGTATTATACGGGTCTTCAGAAACCGATGTTTGTGGAAATTAAAGGACGTCTAACTTGAACGGGTGGCCAGGGGAGGATACAGAGAGGTGTGCGTCCTCCTACCTCCCGGGAAACCTAACCTTCTGTTTTGTGTGCATCCTCCCTCCTCCAAAATTCTGGATCCACCCTAGGTTGTCATGCTTGCTGTTGCACGTCGACGTGCCCCAATGGCGCATACAATTCACATTTCACTTGATCGTCTAATCCATTCTCGAATATTTACAAAAATATCATGGAGGGCTTCAGCAATGTACCCATGCGGGAAATCAAAAGCAGCTAGATCGTGGCGCGACAACCGGACGCTCTTGGGGAGTTATATGTCAATGCGTACGTATGGTCTGTCTCCTACAGTCTCTTCTCGATCGATACGACATGGTTTAGGTGTACTAGCAAATATGGTTATGCATATTTGTACACTTGTCTGCTGTTTAAACCTGTAAACCGTTTTCAGAATCTCATTATTCCGAAATGGTGGGGTAGCCTAACAGTTAATGCTTTCGCTGCTCACGCTGAAGCCCCGGGTTCTATTCCCCACACGGGTCCCCGCCTTGATATTCCTGAAATATTGCCAAACGCGGCGTAAAACTAAACTCACTCAGTCCCATTCCTGCTGCCCTCTCTGGACTGAGAGAAATATTTCTCCTTGGACCAAACAAATACAACGACATGAGTCAAGACTGCATATAATTAAACGTTGATTATGGTTACACTGTATTATATTTGTATTTTGCAGATATATGTTTCAAAATAAGGCGAATACATACTGTGCAAAAGAGCGTTTACGGCATATGATGACAGAGTCAAACTTCACAACCTTCGACTCCCTGACAGTATCTGACGCACCCTGACAGTATTTGACGCACATTGCAATGGAAAGACAGTCTTTGTCTCAGATACATTACCCAGCCTGCACTCTGTCCCGTCGCTGTGGACTATTTTGGCATACATTTGGCGATTTTCATGCATACTGAATCAGCAGCATTCGTCGTACAGGCACAGCTAATGATTCCTTATCACGCATGTCCGTGCTTATTGTCTTTCACAAATTGAGTGGAGACAATGTCATTAGTGTATATTTTCATCACAATGAAGTGTTACATGGGTCTCAATATGTCGCAATGACATCGGGAAGATGGTACTGTCATAGCCTCAGTGCGATGTTACAAGTGAGTGAGTGAGTGACGATGCGGATAGAAAACACGACAGAAAGATCGTAATCGGGGAATGGGCGTTCAAACCAATAAGCGAATATTCATACGTCATGCAACTAAGCCTCTGATATTACGTGGAACCTTACCCATAGAGTACAGCTAGTTGAAAGCGTCAGACTCGTTTTCTTGAGGGACTGTTCATATTCTGGGGGAAGGATATGGGGTGTGGGTGTGGGTGTGGGTGTGGGTGTGGGTGTGGGTGTGGGTGTGGGTGTGGGTGGTGCTGATGGTTAATGGGGAAGCATGTGCATTGTGGGTGAATGTCAATCTTCAAATTTATGTACAAAGGAAGTAAACACCCAGCATTTCATGGGAAATCACTTAGCCCACCCTACCCCATAGTACATGTGTACAAAACTGATGTTCTCCAGACCAAAAGGTATGACACCCCGTCTTTTAAAATCATCATCCCCCAACCATAAATTCTGAACGGTCAGACAATGTCAAAGACTTGTCGATGACGTAGAATCCTGTGTTAACACTCAGGTTAGTGTGTTTGGGGCCAACTATTACACCGTTATGATCCAAAGGCTTGGGTGTAGTAATACCTGTGAAACTTGACCTGCTAGTATGTGTAACACACCCGAGATCTGGTGCCATGTTATTGTATCAATGTCGCCGGTTTGGTATTTAATGAAGTCTCCGATCCACTCTCTCACATAGCATCTGAATTGGTTTTAGGTAACCATTCCATTAGACTCTCCATCCTACTCAAAATCATTACATTTTCAAATTCTCTTCAAAAATGAAAAAAAAAAATGCAAGGGAGCTGATGCAAACACAGTTTAAGGACTCGTTTACCAAACTCTATATTCGAACTAAATAATATTTGAAACACGTCACTCTTAGACTTTAGCAGGTCTGCTGTGCAAAACAACGTGACCTGACAGACTGTGTCATCGTAAAGAGAAGTAAATGAATGCTGTTTAGTCCATAATCATTGCTTTAATTATTTTTGTGATAAGAAAGATGAGCTCGTGAGTCTGTGCAATCCCCTTGTCAGTGCGAAATAATAATGGTTATTTAAATTCTGTTTTAATCCACGTATCATATCCGGATGATTATTTATCGCACTGTCATTATTGACAGGTCTGTAATACACAACGCTAAGTGCGTGGGTGTTTCGTTATGAACTACATCCGGTGTCATACTGGATCGGCAGTAATGTATGTATGCGGGTAGATACAGGAAGTAATCTCCAATGTCATGACGTCATCACTAAAATTCCCATAGATCATTCCGTACCGTCTCTCTGACCGTTTACCAGGAGTATTTTAAATATTGTAAAAAAAAACATCAGCCTATTAAATGCATGCTGAGTAAAGATTACTATCTGCATTGACAGATCATCAATGCCTTTCGCATTTTTTTTAAGGCAAGGATCTAATTTCGCAGGACGTACCAAATTATCAAAGATTCACGATCACGAGCCCTTTCCATGTGCTCTCGCTCACCCGAAAGCAGTCAAACAGCCACGGAATTTATTTAACAGATAATTCCAGCCTGAGCCATCTCAAATGCATTTGCGAGTCCTCACCGTAGATGCTGTTGCTCGTCTTGGTCAGGGACTGCCGGGGGGAGGGGGTGGCGGCGAGACAGAGATGTTTGACAATCAGTGTATCCTATGTTAAATAAAAAACGTTCGAGACCCACTGCTCTAAGATCGCCTTACGAATCTGGACAAAGCGACCGTAGCGCTCCGACAGTCGTAATTGTATGCTTATGTGTGAGAGTTACGATCAACTTAGTGCTACGATCGCATTGAAGAACGGGGCCCGGGATCTAAGCGATTGTTCAGATAATTTATGAATCAACCTCTGTTGGTCCTACCCATACATGTTTACTCCAAAGACTCACGAGGCTCCACCGACCGGAACCAAACACACTTTCCAAATTCAACCGCTCTATCCAAGGCCCCAGATAACCTTGTCTTTGCCTCAGATTCAATGGAAAAGAAGCGAGAAAATTTAGTCTTTACTTAAGTGGCCTTGTAGAACACGGGACCAAGTTAAATAAGATTTTGTTGTGATGCTTATTAGCAGCACCCGCTGCAAGCTTGTCATTCATTCTAACACTTAAGTTCATGTTCTGGACATTTTTCTTGGACTCATTGAACCGTTGTGTGCGGGAGAAGTACGAGATCATGAGAGCGTATCAATCATTAATAGCCTCGTTAATTTCAAAGCATATCCACCGACTCAGGTCGCATGTAGCGGCTAAAGATAGGTCTGCTGCAGGGAGATTACTTCACACCTTATGTGTTCATTGTGAGATAGGAATAAATGTGGGAAATATTTTTTTTATGTACTTAACCCGTAGTTCACGTCAGAATCCACTTTGGTGTTATAAAACTGTTTCGAATAGTCAGCTTCGTATTCTTTGATATATCTTCATGAGCCGTGAATGAGTCAAAGGCAATCATCTTTTTATATCAATTATGCATATTCCTAGCATCAGCTACCGTCATGCTTCACGTACGTTGAATTAAATTAGCATAAATGCTGAAGACTTAATACAAAAGAACATTTGATTGTCGAACACCAATAACTGTATGGGTGATAGAAGTCAATCTCAATAAGCCATGCCTATCGGGTTCGTTAATATTTCTTAGTGCATTTTTGTAAAAACCATCAAAATGTTACTGATGCAAGTGTACCTAAACTACATAATGTTAAAACATGCTATTAATAAATTCAAACGTTATGACTAATGTCTTGTTATTCATTCATAAGTATTTGCTACGCTAACAATAATCAGCTGGTCAGAGTAAAGGGGCATGAAACAATCTTTAAACTGAAGCATTAAGAAGCACTTTTTACCCATCTGTTCATGTTAGTCATTGCTTTGTAACAATGCCAAGGAACAGATGCCAGTGTTTTAACCTGACACCTGGGGGGAGTTCTTTCCTATTTGTCCGTGTTTTTCCAGCACGATCATTACCCGGAGCAACATAACCGGAATAGTCCACACACATTTCACATTCGTGCGCCATGCGCCATTTTCAGTTGGAACTTGCAGACTGAGTCTCCTCAACTCTAGTTGAGTTCAAAGCTGGTATTAATTTCCTGGGTCAGTTATGGTGACAACAGTTTGTTAGAGGTCCCCATCATGGACACAATTTTTGCTTCAACACCTCTGTGAAATCGAGTTTTGGTCAAGTTTTGCAAATTAAGTTTATATCGTAACGTCAGAAACGGATGACATAATGAATCTCCAAGCTAATGAAGATGGATAGCTGTGCATTCATGAAACTGTTCATTACTATTACAAAGTCCATTAAAGAATTATTTTGATAAGACGTGCATGGACTATTGTGGATAAATTTCATGCAACCATTCAGTGGTTGAGATTCTGTGTTTGCGACGGTTGGTTTAACGGTGAGTGGATATTTATGCGCATGTGCCAGCCGGCAAAGGAATTACGACAAGGCATATTGATAAGCCAGAAAATTTATGTCGTCAACTCATTTAAACCTCCATCTTTTTCTCTTCCCTTGCTCAAAAGTTACGATGACTTGTTAATTTTTCGCCATGATAAACAATGTCTGAAGATCACATATGGTTCTGATTAATATCTTGGCGTGAAAATTGACTGGCGACGGGTTGTGGGTAAAGTTTTAAAGCGATATGCACGTGTACATTTATTTATAATAATTTGTTCAAGCAGAGTGTCACGTGCTGATATTGAACTAGGAGTGACCCAAGGGATTCTACAATGTTTTCTCAGGTCTAGATATATTCATTATTAATATGGTGTTGAATGCAGAAACGTTTACATTCGACAGTTGGTGATTAAGTCAAACTAAGTTTCACTTATATATGAAATATGAATCCATAGTGTTAGACATCGTAAGTTCGTCAGATATCGAATGATCGTGATAACATGGTTTCGAGAAAACCGAGTTTGGTCGGCTTTAGTGGGGTACATCGGGAAAAGCATGGCTTTTAATATTTTTATGCACTCATCAATATTCTTCACAACTTCTTCCATCCCATTATAGTTACTATCCAGGGAATGGTTCAGTATGACACTTGAAGTGGTTATGAACTGAAACAGATATTGTAGTCCCGTTTAAGATCACGTTATAAACGTTCTATAAGGACATGCATGTCTATGAACGCCTCACTCACTCACCTGCTCACCCACTCACTCACGACAACCTTAAAAGCAGCTACGTACTGTACGGATGGTAGTATCACATGTCACATCCTTTCTAATAGAGATTACATTACTATTAATCATCACTGCACAACTCTTGGGTTGAAAACAAACAACCTTCCTCATGATTTCGGTTGCGCGTTCCACGTGACACTTGTGTGCATCTGTATTAACTTGAGCATCGCGAACGGCCATCAAGGGAAATATACACCGTAAGTGTTCTTATCTGGGCCATTTATCAGCATACTATCTGTCAACTAGACTTGTCTCCCTTTATCTGCGATCTAGTGGAATCATTCAGTGCTCTCACTAGGTGGCGTTATATCTGGAAAGTGTCACCACAATGTTCATAGCACATTCGTTAGGTGCAATGTTCTGACCTGCATGCATTACACAGCCCTACTTAGATTTGGCTGTCATCGTAGGTTCTCGAGTTGGATTCTCCACAGAATATACATGTGAACGTTCTCAGGAACACGCGATATGCCAGGCAACGTGAAGTCTTGGGAACACGCATGATGTCTAGGAACAAGAGATCTCGGGAACGCGTGTGATGTCTGGGAACATGAGATCTCGGGAACACATGTGATGTCTGGCAACATGAGATCTAGGAAACACGCGTAATGACTGAGAACATGAGATCTAGTCAGCACGTGCAATGTCTGGGAACCTAAGACTTCGGGGACATGTGTGATGTCTGGCAACATAAAATATCATTAACACGTATGATTTATGGAAAACCTGAGGAATCTGTGATGTCTGGACACACACGCCGGCTCGAGAACTCATGCGTTCTTGTGTATGTTAACACTTGCACATAATAACCAAAGATCTGTATATTTCTGTGGAATCAAGGCTTAAGTCGTTAATTATATGCGAAGAGAACAGAATGACGTCATGGGTCTTTCTCATATATTGTTCACGTTGTCATCGCCATTTACCAACCAGCTTCGACCAACGATCTCCCACACAACATATCTGGTGTTTATCATCGTAGTTCTTGTTCCAAACCACTTCTTTCGGTGTCCTGTCATCGTGCTGTATCAGTTGTACATACTCATTGTAGACAGAACACGGAGGCCACCATCCTGGGGTATACTGTAAAACCTGGGGAGGGGTGGGGTCTGGGGTCTTGGGCTAGGGGTTTGGGCTGGGGTCTTGGGCTGGGGTCCTATATGTACTATCAGATGGAATTTGTAAACAAAAAACAAACTCTGTTGTGGGATCTGTCACAAGGCATAAGATCAGCACAGCTCCAGGCACATCTGGGGTCTAGGGAGAGTGGCAGGGCTCACAGATGCCGGATTTGTCTTACAGATAGACTTACACAGGCCTCTAAAGAAGTAATAAGCAGTTTTTAAAACAATATGTAAATAGCAAACTGGCATCCTTTAAAGGATCATATTAAAATACATCCATGCGCTTAGCATTCAGTCCAGTCTTGGGGCAAGGCCATCTCATCTCTAACTTTATGCACAAAGATATCAGTGACAAAGATTCTGAAATTATTTTTTTCAATACAAACATGTAGTGACAGCTTTCATGCATTCTAGTGACATGGTGGAGAGTATTAAAACTGAAGTAAAGTAAAGGACTAAAGAGAGTATTAATGCAGTCATACATTGTAATATATTTAGTTCTTACCATTTCCATTGCAAACAAGTAAAGAAGAATCATAGTTGTTTCTGTAAAACATTGCATTTTCGTCAAAGTAAACATGTTAAAAATCACAAAGAGCTGTGTCGATACAGTAAATAACAACGCATCACTAAACATATAAACTAAACTGAAAGAAGTCATAAACACCAATGTTGAACAAATAATGCAACAAATAAACTGTATGTTAATAAACACTAAGGATATATCAATATTGATTAAAAGTAATGGTCTGTCTCACAGTCCCAGAACGGCATTATTTAACCCACTGCCAGGTCCTCCCTGCAATGCTAAAGCGCCATATAAAGCAAAATTATATATATTCAGAGACTAAGATTTATCTGTCAAACTAAGTCCTCTTGTTCCTCCTCAGTCAGAATGTGTCAGTAAACATACTACTGAGGGCTGGTGGTGGTTGAAGTACTGGTATGAACAGTTTGGGGTGTATGTGACAGGGAGTGTTGAGGAATGTTCAAGATAATATCTCCAGATGCACCAGTGATCAGTGGAGACAGAAGGCCAGTTGGTTCCAGTTCCTCTTGTTTTGTTGCCCGAATGCATTTCACATTAGGACACTGGTAATAGATTACATTTTATATCATGGTTGTGTCAAATAATCTTTGGGAAAAGAGACAAGTAGATAGACAGATTTTTCCATCAATATGATCGCGAATCATTTGATTTCCTGAGAGCAGCGTGTGTAAAACGTTGGAACTCTCTCAGTATACGCACATACACTAATATATTATACGCACACATACATGCACACAATATACGCACACGTGCATACACACAATAGACACATGCAGGCATATACAGAATATACGCACACAAGCATATACACACTGTACATACACATGCATATACATAATATATGCACACACTCTCATTATTATAATGTTGCACCTTTTTGCTGCGGGACAAAAACTGAAGGCGACTACCAGCATTAAAACATCAGTCCGTAATCATAGGAAAATCCTACACTCAAAATTCAAATTCAATTTAATGGTCTTCAAATATACTTAACATACGCAGTTGCAAATGGTAGGAAGATCATACGTTTGAATCGTAAATCACAGATTACACAAATAATAGGACAAGATTTGCATATCTGTTGTCAACTTGTCTTGAATTGATGGTTATCATGGTACGATCAGGATATGCTATGGACTTATGACTTGAATATCCTGGGATAAAGGTAATGCAATCCATCAACTGCTCACAAAACACATTTCCAAGACAGGCGTCATTGGTCCTTAAGTGAACAAAATGAACATTACGAGTGCTACTGTTATCTAGCTACAGCTACATAGTCTCTATAAACACAAAATATCAGATGCAAGAACATTATGTCACTATTTTCAGAAGAAACTGTCAAACATTATGTTGATGGAATCTTTCTACAAATTTTGTCCTGAAGAAAAAGTTTTTTTTCCTAGGACAGGCTACACATGCTGCATTCCACAGAAATGAACATGGGCACCACAAGTGCTTTTGGCTTGAACTGTCTAGAACATAAATACCAAATACCCACAGAAATTTGTACCTAGTCAATCAGTGTTGAAAACTGCCAATCATAAAGTCAAAAGCACATGCACATCCCAAATGTTCTGATTTCCAGCCTTTATGAAAGTAAATCATAGATACCTATGTAGTAAATGATCCTGCCAAAGGTTAAGTATAGTAACCTGTAATAATATATCATTAAATGTTTTTGGCTTCGAAGTGTTGTAATTATGATAACATGGGGTCCAACGGAATTCTAATAGAGTACTTTCTTCAGAGACTTCTGAAATTAAGGAAATAGATATAGTCATGTTTTCAAGTATTAATGTTCAAAGTGCCAAATACAATGTTTATCACATTTCAACAAAATCATAGTGTAGTATTTGTTCAGTATACATTGCCATGTTTCTTCCTCAGTGTCAGTGTAAGCAAACTTAACAGTAATCATGTAATAGTGAAGGAATACCGGCAGAAAGCTGTCTCTGTAACATCATTTTGAAGGTAGAACATTTATTGAAACATCTTGATTCACTTGTTGCAAATGACAGCTATTAAATTCTGAAGACATCAATAAGTTCATGTACATTTTAAGAATAAACTGTCAGCATTGTGGAATTTATTCCACTATTGCATTTAGCTACACCTTTTTAACATAAGTATTTAACACCTAACTAACAGTGACAGCACTGGCTGGCTGTGATAAATATCTAGCTGTATTCTACACAGTTTGTTTACATCTGTCAACTATTTATTGAGAGCTTCGGACAGAGAACCCAGATTAGTTCACACCCCAGCCCAAGCCCTCAGCCCCAGACCCCAACCGAAGACCCCAGCCCAAGACCCCAGACCCCATCCCACCCCAGGTTTTACAGTATGCCCCATCCTGGTGTATTACCGTCCATGCATCACAGATAACATGTTGACTCGGCTATGGTGACTTAGTTTATTACTATGCTTTACGGACATATTCATACAGCAGAAAATAGGAAACACTGATCACTTGAGCAGATAGAGCTTCAGGGCCTAACCGCAGCCACGCGTTACCCGTACTCGGACTGCAGAACAGAAGAAAAAGTCCTGTGTTGCACGTACGTCTAACACAAGGCTGCATGTGTTACTCGGATAGCCTACTGCCAGAACTACAGCTTACCACTTCGTGTCTAGCTTACCATGAATCTTACCTCCACACCTGTTGGCGAACGCTGTTGACACTGATACTTTACCGGACGTCAAGGCGCTTTATTTACTGTTGACCGCCGTACCACATGTTTCAATTAGGAGATAAACATCATGTGTTGGCCAATTTCGGGGAGTTATTGAGTATTTGAAGCACGGGAATATTTCATTTGAAACCTCCGGCTGAAATATTCCCGTGCTTCAAATACTCAATAACTCCCCGAAATTGGCCAACACATGATGTTTATCGACATTGTAAACAAAAAAGTAAACCAAAGGGGTTTTACTGTCTGCACTCGTTTACATCGAGTATGAGTACAGCAGTAAAGTGTCATCAGCTGGCCGTTTCAGCTGGTTCCCATGGTAACGTCTAGAGTTGCTCATTTGTAACGTCATTCTAACTTTACGTCACAATATGATTTGAATGACGTCACCACTGTTGATGACACAACAAAACAATTGTTTACGTGTAAATACGCAGTGAATAGTCTTCCAGTTTCCGGGAATCTAATATTTTTCAACCAATCAGATTACAGAACACAGTGACTTTTGGTTTACAATGTACGTCAACACGTTTAACGAAATTCCATGCGCTTTATGACATTAGATGTTTTACGTAATGTCACGAGCTGTTGCGTCACTGTGCATGCTTTACCATGTTTCCAGCTATATGACGGCGGTCCATAAGTAATCGAGTCTGGACCAGACAATCCAGTGATCAACAGCGTGAGCATCGATCTGTGCAATAGGAAACCGATGACATTTGACAGTCAAGTCAGCGAGCCTGACCTCCCGATCCCATTAGTCACCTTTACGGTGCTGATGCGCTTTTTACCGTGCAATCAGATTGTTTTACCCTACAGTCACATTTTTACAGTTCTGACGCGTGTTTTACCGTACAGTCACTTTCTTCTTTCATGTGTTCACTATATAGTAGCATATTTACCACATTTCTACAGATGTACAAAATATCCATTGCGTTGTATTGCTGTACGTTATTTCTACAAATTTGACGTACTGCCACAGCAAGGTCGTACAGCAATATGTCACCTTCATGTGCATCATGTGATTCATCCAATCATTTTGATGTCATTTATTTACTACGAATCCAATAAAACACTTCAGCGAAATTGAAGAAAATGTGTTTCTTGGCAATCAGGGTAAAACCTTTCACAATCTTCAACCGTCATCTTTCTCATTTGCGTATTTGATGACGTGATATCAGTCTGATATATCGCTTAGCTCACACCGATACACAGGTGTGGACGTTAGGCGGTAAAGAATTGAATTAAGTTAGTTTATTGTACAATAGTTTTTTGACAAAAGAATAATAAACAAGGAGTCTAATCAGATGGGCTGGTTTCCAAAGAAAACAGATGAGGCAACTGAGAAGATGTTTCAGCTTGTTTTTCTAAGCTTACTTTATCCGCCTTGTCACTCGCCTGTGTGAAGTTTGTGACACGGAAGTAACGGGAGCACGCTTATAGACGGAAATTCTCACATGCTGTTGTCTTCAGCACCACGTACAATATACACATATATAGGTGCTACACCATGGCTATAAACAAGGTTGACAAATGCTTCTCAAATACATCCAAGCAAACTCTATCACTCAAACCTTTCATTCCTGAGATCAGTACTTTTTGCTCTTCTTTCAGTAGATACAGATTTGAGAAAGGAACAAAGATTTTTTACCTAGATTCAACAATACAATCACAATTGGTACAATATATGAAATTGTGTCACTTAAACACACACATGTATGTATGTATGTATGTATGTATGTATGTATGTATGTATGTATGTATGTATGTATGTATGTATGTGTGTGTGTGTGTGCGTGTGTGTGTGTGTATGTATGTATGTATGTATGTATGTATGTATGTATGTATGTATGTATGTGTGTGTGTATGTATGTATGTATGTATGTATGTATGTATATATATATATATATATGTATGTATGTGCGTCTCTGTGTGTGTCTGTGTGTCTGTGTGTGTGTCTGTGTGTCTGTGTCCGCTTGCATGCATACAGGAAAGTAATAAAAAACTATATATTACGAAGAAGTCACATTAGTTGGAAGAAAGAACCATAACATCAACATTATGAAATACAATATTACAGTTTCATCTCCATGCCTGTATGGCGGAATGGGAAATGTAGAAGCCTCTACGCATAGGGTTAGACGGGAATTTCATTTCATTTCATTTCACTGTGTTCCACCACTCTAATATGTCTAAGAGATGACTGTATTCCCATTCACTAATACATGCGAAAGACATCATACGCTACATGCATTGTGATATTCATGAAGTTTGTGTTTGGCCCTTGCCTTGACAGTATGTATATAATACACGAAAAGATTTACATATGTGAAAAAGGTTGTCGCGTGCTTTGATGAAGTAAAACATCCACACGTTGCTGACATATTTGCGTGATGGTGTATATTTCCACCTGCAGCCCGAGCGTGCATATCAGCATAAATGTTCAGCAAGGCGATTTTGTATTAAATGGCACAGGCTAACCCAGCTTATTATTTCACATGGTCAAGATGGACTTGGTATTAACTGACCTAGGCATATTTCCACACCTTGTAACTGACACCTGTTCACAAACACCTTAAGGTCATCACGAGATGTGCAAATGGCCAAAAGGGTAACGTGACCCCTTGACCATATCGGGCCATTAGGTGTTTAGGGCTCCGTCTAATCTTGAAACAATAAATCCTAAACTACATCAACATCGGGGGTTTAAGGAGAGTCGGAAGCCAAGGCTGCAGCCTAGATCAGAATCCAGGCCAGATCGCCCCAGCATTCCGCACCCCAAAGCTGTGTTTACCCCTTAACCCCGGGGGTGCGCTCCATAACCATCTAGACTCGATACTCCTTCAGGAACAATCATTTAATGTTCATTTGTTTACAGCAAGACACGCGTGGAGATAAGTAGAACTGAGTAGGGCAAGAGAACACCAGGATTTAGCCTACAGAGTAAGTAAATATGTCTGAACACCTCAAAGAGGCTCCTCCAGTTCGCATTGGATCATTGCTGGTCAAATAATGAAAAACAGACTGAAAAAAAGATCTGTCGGTGTTGGTTTTCAGGCTTCGCAAGAAGCGTGATTTGTTTTGACGTTCGCCACGCGGTAGCGTTGTTTGACGTGAAAACAACGTTCTAAATCCAATTCCTTTTGACACAAAAACATCCTCATTTGAAAACGGATGCTTCTAAAACGAGAGTTTTATCTGATCGGACTTCTTACAACTTGCATATTCTTTCATTGTGGTTATTGTGCACTTTTGCTGTTATTGATTTTACAATAATAACAACGTTTTGGCGTATAGTGCTATATGACAAGGTGCTTTCCCGCTTATACTATTCACATGACTGTCACTGAGGCAATCATTGTATTGTCGTAATAAATCATTGATTTATCCAAACACAATTCTGATAGCAATTCGTTTGCGATGATAATACATGATTAATCTGAATGGCCTCATGGGATGCTGCAAATAAGAAAAAAAATACCCGATGTCCCTTTGTCTTCGTAAATAACATATCTCAATCTATCCCCTACATAGGATTGACGACTAGTTTCAAAAAGGAGCATTTTCACAATTCACGCAATGATGGAACTAAGCGGCATGACCTTTGAAGGATTGACGATAACAACCGTTGCTAGCCTTTTCACATTATTTTGTAAACTGTTTTTTTTGTTCAGTTTATCCAGATGTAGAACAAAGACGATAATTCTATCAGACAGAGGTTGCAAGATGAAACAGTCTTTAGATTCTGATCTGGCAATTTCATTATAGAAAGTAAAATTCCAGTAGGCCGTAACTTCAAAGAATATCTGTAATATCTTTCATCACGCACGTCATATTGCTGGAGCTGAATACTTCGAAATCAAGCATACCCTGACTAGTGAGACAATCTACCTGTACCAGTCTACCTAGGAAATAGTTGTAGTTTCTTCAGATGACAGTCTTCCTAATGGCGCTTGTTTGGCAAAATCAGCTGGTTATCATCTGGTTGTGACGTTCATCAGGTCTAGCCCAGTATTCAACCAGCAGGTAAGCTATACTTCAAACACGCGTTGTAATTATTTGCCAATTTATATAGACAAAATAACAGTGTTATCAGGGGTTGTTGTAGAAAAATGAAGATATGTCCTGAGTGAATCAGCTTTACCATCGCGTAAGATCTTTCTTCTGGAAGCAGCGTAATAACCCATGTGCGTCACTTGCAATTATTTCGACAAAATTCATTTCGTTTTTTATTTGGGTTTGCAACGTTTGCCAAGTCATATGAGTTGATGTTTTTTGTTGTTTGGTTGTTTATGCGAGTGTGGAGATAGTGTAAATAGCTTCTGAGATGGAAACTACATGGATGTTATGTCACCTCCAAACAGCAAATACATGGGACGTTTAATGGGATGCATCATGCTAGTCTGGGAGTATTGATCCATCTCAATGAAACTCTGATGGAGAAAGATGGGCTGTCTAAAGGGGATCTGCATCTGGCTGAACACGATGCATTACTAGCAAAACATAATTACGCCTAAAGACAAGAAGGAATGCATATTCCACTCCTAAAACTTTTCACCATTGATCCTTAAGTTTATCTCTTTGTAAGGAAACGAGTATTCTGCCTGAAGTTAACGGTCTAATATTAGTCATGAACACCCACACTGACACAGTGTTTAATGCCACTGAACACCACTATGGCACAGTGTTTAATGCGATTGAACACCCATCTGACACAGTATCTAATGTCCTTGAACACCCGCTCTGCCACAGTGTCCATAATGTCCTCGAACACTGCTCTGACACAATATCTAATGTCCTTCAACATCGCTCTGATACATCTCATGTCCTTGAACACCGCTCTGACACAATATCTAATGTCCTTGAACATCGCTCTGATACAACATCGCATGTCCTTGAACACCGCTCTAAAATATCTACCAGGAAAATGTGTTATCAGGCTATAGCTGTTATATCTATATTTGATAAACATGTCTAGATATAAAATGAAATAGTAAACAAAGCAAGCAATTATCCATCAACCGCAAAATAGAGGAAATCCTGTCATGCCAACATAGGTTTGAAGCCATTCAAAAAGGGAATGCGAAATTCAGAACAGTAAAATCAGAACGATAGAAAACAACCACTTGCTAATCGTTCTGTTGATGAAACTTCAGAGGATAGATCTTGTCAGTGAAACAACAATAAACTATTTGAGGAGGAGCAGAGGAGGGAGAGGGCCCATGGCCAGAAGGAAGGAATGTGGCGAAGGGTGTATTCCATGTGTGGCAGAGGTTCTGATATTGGCTGATAGATGCCCACGCCCTGTCTGGTGTAGCTCCTAGTTTTGACAGTTATGGGTAAGCGGCAATCTGAGATGTTCAGCCACTGGCGTTTCCTCTTTGCCATTACATCCGTTGCAAGGTTGGTGGTGGAAGTTGCATTGTAAGTCATCCAATAAACATAATAATTCGTGTTTGAAGATGTAAACGGCCCTTGGAAAAGACATACTGGATACAACAGATCGTTGTGGGTTGACTTGACCAATGTCATAATGATCATTCGTACGAGCATTTGAAACCAAAATATTTATATTTAATAAACGTAAGAAACTCTTTCAAATGCCCTCACATTAAAAGCTAGACACGTCCTTTATATTATGTGTTTGTTAGCTGCTTCAGGGATTACTCATAATTACCGCTGTAGCCATGTCTGCTAGGTGAATAAAATTATGAGTTAAGCGATTTACTGACAGCTAGATGTCGACATACCGCGAAGGGTGTATGGCTATTAATGATTCATAAAAGTAAAAGTAAAAGGCATTTTACATCTCAACATATATTGTTGAATGGCAGCTTATAAATTGTAATGACACACCACAAGTACAATATGCCTGTGTTATCTGTATACGTGTCAGTAAAATATGCCCTTGAATAGAATGACTATCACATTCTGTAAATTCCTTCATGCATGTAAGTTTACCATTGGCAGACATTAGGTAATTACATGTGTTACAAACACTGTTTTGGAATAAAAGATTTACCATTACTGGAACCCCACTGGCTTGTAGCATGTCATAATATACTATCAAAAAAAAGAAGTGCATATTAGGCATTTGTATTTTTAAAAGTCTGTTAATTACCATTGTGTTCAAACAATCGTTAATATATGTAACACAAGTGCTCATAACATGATTTTACACAATTTCACGAGTGAAAAATCGATTTACCCTGAAAATGTGGATTTTGATGAGATGTCTTACAAGGATTAGAGAGGCACCTTCCAGTTGAAACTGTGCAGCAAAGAGCATTCACTGTCTGGCCATAAAGATCCAGATTACTTTCAGAAATTGGCATTCGTTCTGAAGGAGTTTCAAGGTCAATTCACTACGTCACGGCTTGACTCTGCGACACGGAACACATGTTGAAGAATACATGCTGAAGATTACCAATCTTCTGTTGCCAGGCGTCTGAATGTTAATCTGAGCAAGATATCATGACTTCCAGCTCGTTGCAACCAAACAGGTATAACAAATGACAGACAGACAAATAACAAACAGATTTAACAACATAAAATATATGCTAGTGTTCAATATTTGTCACAACTGAGTATATTTGCAAGTATTTTCTTTGAATCTTGTCTGTGCTGATTTAAGGCTCAGTGTTTCGAGCGCATCAATGAATACAAGTTTTCACAAATCTCAAACTTCCTGTGACCTGGGCCCCAACCTAAGACCTAACCTACGAGGTCGGGTCTTTCTGATCCCAAGCAACTGCTCATTCTCCGTGAAATACGTTCCACTGATGTTTGGGGAGGGAAACATAATAGCATGCATAAATAGACACGCGTATATTTTTCGAAAGGTCACGGCCTATGACGTAAGTTCAGCATCAAGTCTTGGAAGCCATCGCCCAATGACATCGATACCGCCTTGTGAAATAAAATGAAACAATCACCGAGTTGTACGATATGACTTTTGTTCTTAGCCTGCGGAAGGAGACAATCTGCATGTTATCGTTTCGAAACAAATTGTAGGGGGATAGGGTGAAGATTTGGCATATTCGTATGTGTGTTAGAAGATCGCTGAACCAATTGCGAACACAGAGATCAGTTTCAGAAAGGTTGTCATCAAGATACTGTCTGTGTCCGCGGGTGATGACGTCATTGACACCATTACGCCTCGGGCCTGTGATGTGAAAATGTGTATCGCAGCTATAATGGAGAGTGTTACAAATGTGGGTCTTTAGAGAAATATGAACACACATGTCTGATATTGTATTCTGATACCACAGAGATTTTAAACACAAGAACATAGTTTGTGGTTTTGTAGTTCAATTTTCAGCGTTAGGGAATTGGGAGATTTCTGGATTATTTAAAACTCATGGTTTTACTTTATAATATACTATATTTGTACAGTCGTAACGTTTTTTCACTTCACCCGAAGAAGAGACTAGAATCTGTCTCGAAACGTTGTGACCTTGTATAATGAAGAAGTTGAACCATAAAGCACTTTTAGTTTAGTTTCTTCTGTAGGTTTAGACGAGAGGAACAGACCAGGGGCATGTGGGTTACATGTTGTAGAGTTGTACCTCCTTACTGCACCAGGATCCGCAGATCAGAATCCTGGATTCGTCCTGATTAAGATCCCTACATGTAGTCTCAGTGGTTGAAGGGTTTATCATGTCATATAAACGTTGAAAACCTTGAGTTCGATTCCAGTACAACCTGCTCCAACCTCCATCTGTCTTCTATTCATTTCAAATAGATAGGTACTGTAAACTGTGTATATATTGCTTCAACATGCCTCTAGAAATGAAATTCTCAATCTATGCAACTGTATCAATATCGAAAATGATTAGATACCTACTTAAATACATCTACTAGATCTGTACTACCACTCAATGTTGAAAATATTCTCATGGAAACGGATAAGGGAACACATGAAAAAAACCAGTATTCCTTCAATAATTTCCAGATTTACACTCACAGTGCAATGCATACCTTGCTAGACAAACTATAGATTGATTGCTCGTAAATCAAACTCAGCCAGCTTATAGATGCAAATTGTCTACTATTGAGTAAAACGAAATTTCATACACCACAAACACGTCTAACGTCATGCTAATGTCAAACCTTTATGACTATAATGTCCATCTGGTTTAGGTGGTACAGGCTCATTACTTCGCGTCAGTCATCGAAAACAGGAGGGGTTTCCTTTAAGAAATGTAACGCACTACATCCCCTAAATAAAACGCCAAAGGGCGTGTTAACGCTGTTTTTCGCAAGTGAGTATTCGGTGTGTGTACAAGAAAGCAACATAGATGTTATCACTACCTGAACGGTCGGGTTAGAAAGCTGTCACATACCCAACATGGGTGCCAACCACGGCTGTTAGAGATTGGTACACTAATTAGACTCAAGGAAGATCCTGTTAAACAAGGCACTCTCATACAGTTTGTACTGTTGGTTGTCCCAGTTACGTGCTCATTGTAGTTTTTGTAAAATTATTACACTCGCAATGAGATGTGGAATACCGCATTGTTACTTATGATGATAATGATCCACTATTAATACACCTTATTAATTATGATTTTTAAGTATGTATGCTTACATACTTTGGTCATTTCAATACTTTTGGTGCTGGTGTAAGTGATACCGTTGTTATCGCTTTCGTTTGTCACGCCCAGCGTCTGTGTTCTTATCCTAACATACAGTACTCGAACGCTTAAGTCGACCCCAAGCGCCGTCATTTAGCGCAGTTTTAAACGGTAATCGTTCTTATGGCACAAATCTTAACGTGTATGGTTTGCGGTTTTACACACAGCTATATATTCCAGCGACGGCCTTCTGTGTAAAATTTAGTCTGAACGAGACAATCAAGTAATTGTCATCACGATAATCGGTTTACACAAATGAGCTAATAAAATATGCACTAACCACAGGCTAACTGTAGCGCAAATGTTTTGCGCAGCATAGATAAAATGACAAGTCTTCTTACATGCGAGCGAAGCGAGCAAAAGTTGCCAACATACTTTCCTCGCTTCGGTTCGAAAAATATTTTTCATGTCCAAATAAAACATTGCCACCATCAAAGGTATACACCCACTTATCCACTGGGTTGTGCTCTCACATTTCCCAACCCCATGTTGAACAATTACTCACGTGAAATATGTTTTATTCAACATTTTAAGCGCAACTCGTGATGTACCAGACCGTTTTTCGCCTCCTTTTCCCCTTCCAGCTTCCGGATCAACGGAGTGAAGGAACAGGAGGGTATTGTTATAAATGGAATACTTACAGTTACCTCCCCTGCTTCATTCACCCATTACGCCATAAGTGTTTTTATGTAGAATAAATGTTACCAAAATTCTAACAATAGCGAGGATAAAGATAAGACGAATAAAGTCCAACAGGTTCATGATAAAATTAGGCAATGTGGTATTTCTTTTTTAATTTCTGCTTATTTCTTGCTCCATCACTCCGTTCAACCAGAAGCTGGCAGGGGTAATGGAGGCGAAGAACGTTCTGAATTGCACGATGGCGCTTAAAATGTTGAATAAAACATATCTCACGTGAGTAATTACTAAACATGGTTTACGAAATGTGAGAGCACAGCCAAGTGAGGAAATGGGAGTGTACCTTTGATGATGGCGATATTTCATTTTCACTTGACAAATATTTTTCGAACTGAAGCGAGGACAGTACGTTGCCAACCTTTGCTCGCTTCGCTCGCATGTAAGAAGACTTGTCTTATTCTCTATGCTGCGCAACCCCATTTGCTCTACAGTTTGCCTGTGGGCAAACTGACCCCGTTGTTTGCATGTTGATGAAGACCAATGTATCCCATACTCTAACAACTCGATGTCCGCGGTTGAGACACAGCTCCCACAGCTCCGGTCACAACCGTGTGCATTACAAAATATTTACAGTAATATTTAAAATGTCAGGCAAAATCCATATGCATACGTGGAACTAATTTCTTTTCACTCTTCACGGAATAATGAATTCAGAATTATACACTATTATACACTATACAACGATATGTCGTTAATTCTTGCTGTCATGACGTCAGATTAATATGAAATGTTTAGTTTCTTGTTGATGGCTGTGTCTAATGTGTTGTATATGCTGTATTCTGACAGACACTGACATTTAACATTCAACATTGAACAAATGTAGTCTATATCTAAATAATTACTATTTCATACAAACGTCTGACTCGTGTCCCTATTATCTCACGTATTTGCAGTTACTACATGAAGCATGTTAACTGCCGAACAGGAGAACGCACACACACATTGTCAATACTGGCACAAATGGAAACAAACAAGAAGTGATGATTCAATATTAACTCATAGAATTATTTGCAGTCACAGCTACGTTTTCAACCATAAGTTTACATGATGTTAAGTCTAACTAACGCAAAGACATTTAGAAAATGGTCAAATGTTACATATGTTTTATTTGGGATTACAATGTTGTAGGTAAAAAAGTACTGAAATACGTACTTTGCGAAGAAAGTGTAAGATGTAAAGCGAAGTAACGTTTGACAAGTTTATTTCATCTGATTTCGAGATTTTACTTTCTTTTTCCTAACATTTTGTGCCTCGAATTATAGAACTTTTAATCCGCATAAACTTTTGCCAGCACTGGGTTAAAATACATCGGTTCAAATTACGATCAGTCACCACTCCCAGTAAAACTTCTTTACTGAAAGTATAAAACCACTGACGCAAGGACAATTAGTATGTCAACGTTAACCTACGCACGGAGAACAGTGTTAGTAATATCTGTAAGATGTTCTTTATCCTTACACTAAGTAATATCTTGAAGTTATTTATTCTAAACCTGAAATTACAACTAATACATATTTTCTTATTCGTCAAAGTGAAAGAATCATGTTTTACCCTGCAACCAGTTTGTCCCCGTCAAGTGTTCTTACAGTATGACGCAGGTGCTCTCTCGCTTTTTCACGATGCAGATGTATCCCGATGTAATTAAAAACGAAACTGAAAACCATTTATTTGTAACAATATTAAAAACTAACTTCTTGGTTTCGTAAATTTGTTCCAAAATCATTGCACATCTAACCATGTAGTCGGTGTTTTATAACCAGGTACCATTCTATTAAATAATGCCACAGTGGCAAATAATGTATGGCTTTACACCTTTCCTGATGGTATCTAACATAAATGAGAGATGTGTGGTATGAGATATTGTGCGAGTGTTTTCAATCACTTTGATATATAAGTGCAGCAACTATCTCACCCTGCTGTCTCGCCACCCTCTTTCAGCACGGCGATCACTCTTGTCTTCCTTATCTCAGTAAGTAAACGTCTGTGCCTTATTTGACGTTTACATAATACGTAATAACATTTGGCAATCTGGATTGGGAAGATGTAGACGGTAAATGAACACCGTGATATTGTAGTCCGATATATCAGGCATCCTGTAATGATTCGAATCTGGATATCCTGTGCCGTGAAGAAATTTCATAATTTCACCTGTATAACGAGAAAGCTTTTTAAAGCTTTTAACGGGAACTAGGAAAATGCACTGAAACACAGTCTCGTATCAAAGTGCACCAATGCTGTGACACTGAGATTTTTGTTGTTCGTTGTGACATGCACTGTAGTTCTAACGTAGGTTCCTCCAGTACTGGGGGCGGTGGGGTAGCCTAGTGGTTAAAGCGTTCGCTCGTCACGCCGAAGACCCGGGTTCGATTCCCCACATGGGTACAATGTGTGAAGCCCACGGTTTGGTGTCCCCCGCCATTATATTGCTGGAATATTGCTAAAAAGCGGCGTAAAATTAAATTCACTCACTCACTCCTCCAGTACTGGATGAGATGATCTACTTCTTTCGTAATGAGGCTTATGGTTAAAGCGTGCGTTGTTCATGGATGACACTTGTTCGATTCCGCACATGGTCACAATGTGTGAAGCCCATTTCTGGTGTCCCCCCGCGGTGATATAGCTGGAATTTTACTAAAAGCGGCTTAAAACTATGTCTCTCATGATGTACGAGCCACGACTTGACCCCAGTAGGGACATATGCTATTGACACATTTAAAATGTGTGTTTTGGCTATATTAGTTTGGCTTCAAGTTTATACTTGATGTGTGATATGTTTCCACTGCTGTATCAGTTAGAGACATTGATGTGACAGGTGATGCTGTGGATGCAATCCATGTGCTATCGGATGCTGGAGTACACTTCAAAGAAAATGCAAACACCAAAATTAATAGTGAAGGCTGGAGATGCGGAAATAGTGCACTAAAGGCAGAGTAGAATCTCTTGTCATACAGTAAGAACCTCTTGTCATACATGTCATGCATCTATTACATTCTAACGGAGTTTATGTATAAATAAATGTTAACCGGAAGGAATTTGCCGTTTTACTAACGTATTGGTGAACAATGTGATATAGAGTTGAACTTTCTGAGTCCATTGTTTTGACTTTGCCATTCCGATTCAAGGGAAGAATGAAACAGATGAGCAAGAGAGACCTAGCCTGTCTCACAGTCCCTGATCCACATTACCTGCCACGCCCTCCCTGCAATGCTGAAACCCTAAATGAAACAAGTCTAGATTTACTCAGGTTCTGAATCAATGGTCTCTCTTGGACGTCTTTTCAGTTTAAATGGGTTTGTTCAGAGACTAAGGGTTAGTCTAGGAGAGACCAAACGGGTGCACATTGCAATTCGTTTGCTGAATGTCCTGTCCCCAAATATACAGAGATATTATGTATGAGTAGGTCTGGCATTTCACATGTTGTTTGACATGACGAAACAATCCTAAACGTTCTGGTCCCAGCGTTTAGCAGGATCATCATTTCGTTCAAACACATTTCCCGTCAAAATTCAGTGTTACTTTGCACATCCCATACCTCATCGACCCTCGAGTTTTGTAAAACGTTCATAACCCTTGTAAAACTCTTCCTTGCGCATTTCTCCTCATAGCTGCACTGTTACCAGGAGGAAACTGGAGCCACAGGCGTGAATGTTCGTACTAACTAACAGCCCGTCATCGTTTGGTGCCAAACCTAATCACTGGTCCAGATAATGACGCTGATTGGCCGAGTGGTTTGGATCACGTGGTCTGCATGTTCCTGACGTTGACCTTCACCATGGTCACGAAAAAGGTCACACCATCCCTTCAATATTTACGCATCGCAAATGTTTAAATGGCCTATTTTAAGAAGTGTGTTTCACATAAGAAGATAACACCAGCTTCTGGCAGAGTTTGGAAACGCACAGGATGTTGGTTCTGTTCTGTTGGTCTCGTCTTGCTATGCATCTCTCTTGACAGATGTAGGCCAAGATCTGTCAAGTATAAAGAAATGTCAAGTATTCGTGTCTCATTTACATCTCGTTTCGATGCTACGGGGTGGCCAAGTCATCACGGCGCAAGAGTTGCGTCCCTTGTGAGTGCCAGGACCATTTGGTCGTCGACTTGAATACCGACTTGATTCTGTTTCATTGTTTGTTACAAACTGGTCGTGTTAGAGGCTTTCAACAAACTGGTAACATGTAGTGTAATCAAGAAAGTGGTAACATCTGGTGTAGAGGCCTCCAATAGTCTGTCTCACAGTCTCGGAACTACATTATTTTGCCTACTGTCCAGCTTTCCATACAGTGCGACAGCCTAGATTTCCTCAGGTTCAGCGTCTGTTTTGTTGTCTGAATCTCTGGTCTCCCTTGGGTACCTTTTCACTTAATATGAGTTCGTTTGTTACTATCAATATTATATAATATTCTGAGACTAAGCATTAGTCTCATGCATTAAACAGTGTGGTAACATCTAATGTAGAGGCTTTCAGCAACGTAGTGAACGTCTAGTGCAGAGGTTTTCAACAATGTGGTAACATCTAGTGCAGAGACTTTTAACAAAGTGGTAACACTAGGTCAAAGGCTTTCAACAATGTGGTGAACGTCTAGTGTAGAGGCTTTCAACAATGTGGTAACATCTAGTGTAGAGGCTTTCAACAATGAGGTAACATCTAGTGTAGAGGCTTTCAACAATGTGGTAGACGTCTAGTGTAGAGGCTTTCAATAATGTGTTGAACTTCAAGTGTAGAGGCTTTCAGCAATGTGATAACATCTAGTGTAGAGGCTTTCAACAATGTGGTGAACGTCTAGTGTAGAGACTTTCAACAATGTGGTGAGCGTCTAGTGTAGAGGCTTTCAACAATGTGGTGAACGTCTAGTGTAGAGGCTTTCAGCAATGTAGTGAACGTCTAGTGTAGAGGCTTTAACAATGTGGTGAATGTCTAGTGCAGAGGCTTTCAACAATGTGGTGAACGTCTAGTGTAGAGGCTTTCAACAATGTGGTGAACGTCTAGTGTAGAGGCTTTCAGCAATGTGGTGAACGTCTAGTGTAGAGACTTTCAACAATGTGGTGAACGCCTAGTGTAGAGGCTTTAACAATGTGGTGAATGTCTAGTGCAGAGGCTTTCAACAATGTGGTGAACGTCTAGTGTAGTAGGACAAACAAGATGCCAGCCAGGCGTTGTGTACAAGTGTACATGTATCCCGGAGCGTATTGTGTTAGTGAGGGTTTTACGCCGGATTTAGCAATAGTCAGCAATACCAAGCCCCGGAACACCAGAAATGGGCTTCACACATTAAAAAATGTACCCATACGTGGAATCGAAGCTGTTTAATCATCTTGAGAGTGAACGCTTTCATCAGGTACTGGAGGATGGGATTAGCATGGGCAGATATCGAAACGAGGTTAACAGATGGCGGAAGGTATGACGTAATGTTGACACATTGGGAGTCGAGGTTGACCAAAAACGTAGACTGAAAGTTTAGGCCTAATAGATGTACGTGGCCTGCTGTAGGAAATATCATAATAATGAGAATGTTTTTATTTCGACGAAAATAGTTCCAGTATTTGGATCTTTGCAGACTCGCAGGGAAAAGAATGAAGTATACACGTGAATACTGGATCGAACAACAATGTGGTGAACGTCTAGTGTAGAGGCTTTCAACAATGTGGTGAACGTCTAGTGTAGAGGCTTTCAGCAATGTGGTGAACGTCTAATGTAGAGGCTTTCAACAATGTGGTGAACATTTAGTGTAGAGGCTTTCAACAATGTGTTGAACATTTAGTGTAGAGGCTTTCAGCAATGTGGTGAACGTCTAGTGTAGAGGCTTTCAACAATGTGGTAACATCTAGTGTAGAGGCTTTCAACAATGTAGTGAACGTCTAGTGTAGAGGCTTTCAACAATGTGGTGAACGTCTAGTATAGAGGCTTTCAGCAATGTGGTGAACGTCTAGTGTAGAGGCTTTCAACAATGTGGTACCATCTAGTGTAGAGGCTTTCAACAATGTGGTGAACGTCTAGTGTAGAGGCTTTCAACAATGTGGTAACATCTAGTGTAGAGGCTTTCAACAATGTGGTGAACGTCTAGTGTAGAGGCTTTCAGCAATGTGGTGAACGTCTAATGTAGAGGCTTTCAACAATGTGGTGAACATTTAGTGTAGAGGCTTTCAACAATGTGTTGAACATTTAGTGTAGAGGCTTTCAGCAATGTGGTGAACGTCTAGTGTAGAGGCTTTCAACAATGTGGTAACATCTAGTGTAGAGGCTTTCAACAATGTAGTGAACGTCTAGTGTAGAGGCTTTCAACAATGTGGTGAACGTCTAGTATAGAGGCTTTCAGCAATGTGGTGAACATCTAGTGTAGAGGCTTTCAACAATGTGGTACCATCTAGTGTAGAGGCTTTCAACAATGTGGTGAACGTCTAGTGTAGAGGCTTTCAACAATGTGGTAACATCTAGTGTAGAGGCTTTCAACAATGTGGTGAACGTCTAGTGTAGAGGCTTTCAACAATGTGGTGAACGTCTAGTGTAGAGGCTTTCAACAGTGTGGTAACATCTAGTGTAGAGGCTTTCAACAATGTGGTGAACGTCTAGTGTAGAGGCTTTCAACAATGTGGTGAACGTCTAGTGTAGAGGCTTTCAACAATGTGGTGAACGTCTAGTGTAGAGGCTTTCAACAATGTGGTGAACGTCTAGTGTAGAGATATTCAACAATGTGGTGAACGTCTAGTGTAGAGGCTTTCAACAATGTGGTAACATCTAGTGTAGAGGCCTTCAACAGTGTGGTAACATCTAGTGTAGAGGCTTTCAACAATGTGGTGAACATCTAGTGTAGAGGCTTTCAACAATGTGGTAACATCTAGTGTAGAGGCTTTCAACAATGAGGTAAAATCTAGTGTAGACACTTTCAATAATGTGTTGAACTTCAAGTGTAGAGGCTTTCAGCAATGTGGTAGCATCTAGTGTAGAGGCTTTCAACAATGTGGTGAACGTCTAGTGTAGAGGCTTTCAACAATGTGGTAACATCTAGTGTAGAGGCTTTCAACAATGTGGTGAACGTCTAGTGTAGAGGCTTTCAGCAATGTGGTGAACGTCTAATGTAGAGGCTTTCAACAATGTGGTGAACATTTAGTGTAGAGGCTTTCAACAATGTGTTGAACATTTAGTGTAGAGGCTTTCAGCAATGTGGTGAACGTCTAGTGTAGAGGCTTTCAACAATGTGGTAACATCTAGTGTAGAGGCTTTCAACAATGTAGTGAACGTCTAGTGTAGAGGCTTTCAACAATGTGGTGAACGTCTAGTATAGAGGCTTTCAGCAATGTGGTGAACGTCTAGTGTAGAGGCTTTCAACAATGTGGTACCATCTAGTGTAGAGGCTTTCAACAATGTGGTGAACGTCTAGTGTAGAGGCTTTCAACAATGTGGTAACATCTAGTGTAGAGGCTTTCAACAATGTGGTGAACGTCTAGTGTAGAGGCTTTCAACAATGTGGTGAACGTCTAGTGTAGAGGCTTTCAACAGTGTGGTAACATCTAGTGTAGAGGCTTTCAACAATGTGGTGAACGTCTAGTGTAGAGGCTTTCAACAATGTGGTGAACGTCTAGTGTAGAGGCTTTCAACAATGTGGTGAACGTCTAGTGTAGAGGCTTTCAACAATGTGGTGAACGTCTAGTGTAGAGATATTCAACATTCTGGTGAACGTCTAGTGTAGAGGCTTTCAACAATGTGGTAACATCTAGTGTAGAGGCCTTCAACAGTGTGGTAACATCTAGTGTAGAGGCTTTCAACAATGTGGTGAACATCTAGTGTAGAGGCTTTCAACAATGTGGTAACATCTAGTGTAGAGGCTTTCAACAATGAGGTAAAATCTAGTGTAGACACTTTCAATAATGTGTTGAACTTCAAGTGTAGAGGCTTTCAGCAATGTGGTAGCATCTAGTGTAGAGGCTTTCAACAATGTGGTGAACGTCTAGTGTAGAGACTTTCAGCAATGTGGTGAGCGTCTAGTGTAGAGCCTTTCAACAATGTGGTGAACGTCTAGTGTAGAGGCTTTCAACAATGTGGTGAACGTCTAGTGTAGAGGCTTTCAGCAATGTGGTGAACGTCTAGTGTAGAGGCTTTAACAATGTGGTGAATGTCTAGTGCAGAGGCTTTCAACAATGTGGTGAACGTCTAGTGTAGAGGCTTTCAACAATGTGGTGAACGTCTAGTGTAGAGGCTTTCAGCAATGTGGTGAACGTCTAGTGTAGAGGCTTTCAACAATGTGGTGAACGTCTAGTGTAGAGGCTTTCAGCAATGTGGTGAACGTCTAGTGTAGAGGCTTTAACAATGTGGTGAATGTCTAGTGCAGAGGCTTTCAACAATGTGGTGAACGTCTAGTGTAGAGGCTTTCAACAATGTGGTGAACGTCTAGTGTAGAGGCTTTCAGCAATGTGGTGAACGCCTAGTGTAGAGGCTTTAACAATGTGGTGAATGTCTAGTGCAGAGGCTTTCAACAATGTGGTGAACGTCTAGTGTAGAGGCTTTCAGCAATGTGGTGAACGTCTAGTGTAGAGGCTCTCAACAATGTGGTGAACATTTAGTGTAGAGGCTTTCAACAATGTGTTGAACATTTAGTGTAGAGGCTTTCAGCAATGTGGTGAACGTCTAGTGTAGAGGCTTTCAACAATGTGGTAACATCTAGTGTAGAGGCTTTCAACAATGTGTTGAACGTCTAGTGTAGAGGCTTTCAACAATGTGGTGAACGTCTAGTGTAGAGGCTTTCAGCAATGTGGTAACATCTAGTGTAGAGGCTTTCAACAATGTGGTAACATCTAGTGTAGAGGCTTTCAACAATGTGGTGAACGTCTAGTGTAGAGGCTTTCAACAATGTGGTGAACGTCTAGTGTAGAGGCTTTCAACAATGTGGTACCATCTAGTGTAGAGGCTTTCAACAATATGGTGAACGTCTAGTGTAGAGGCTTTCAACAATGTGGTAACATCTAGTGTAGAGGCTTTCAACAATGTGGTGAACGTCTAGTGTAGAGGCTTTCAACAATGTGGTGAACATTTAGTGTAGAGGCTTTCAACAATGTGTTGAACATTTAGTGTAGAGGCTTTCAGCAATGTGGTGAACATCTAGTGTAGAGGCTTTCAACAATGTGGTAACATCTAGTGTAGAGGCTTTCAACAATGTGTTGAACGTCTAGTGTAGAGGCTTTCAACAATGTGGTGAACGTCTAGTGTAGAGGCTTTCAGCAATGTGGTAACATCTAGTGTAGAGGCTTTCAACAATGTGGTAACATCTAGTGTAGAGGCTTTCAACAATGTGGTGAACGTCTAGTGTAGAGGCTTTCAACAATGTGGTGAACGTCTAGTGTAGAGGCTTTCAACAATGTGGTACCATCTAGTGTAGAGGCTTTCAACAATATGGTGAACGTCTAGTGTAGAGGCTTTCAACAGTGTGGTAACATCTAGTGTAGAGGCTTTCAACAATGTGGTGAACGTCTAGTGTAGAGGCTTTCAACAATGTGGTGAACGTCTAGTGTAGAGGCTTTCAACAATGTGGTGAACGTCTAGTGTAGAGGCTTTCAACAATGTGGTGAACGTCTAGTGTAGAGACATTCAACATTCTGGTGAACGTCTAGTGTAGAGGCTTTCAACAATGTGGTAACATCTAGTGTAGAGGCCTTCAACAGTGTGGTAACATCTAGTTTAGAGGCTTTCAACAATGTGGTGAACATCTAGTGTAGAGGCTTTCAACAATGTGGTAACATCTAGTGTAAAGGCTTTCAACAATTAGGTAACATCTAGCGTAGACACTTTCAAGAATGTGTTGAACTTCAAGTGTAGAGGCTTTCAGGAATGTGGTAGCATCTAGTGTAGAGGCTTTGAACAATGTGGTGAACGTCTAGTGTAGAGACTTTCAGCAATGTGGTGAGCGTCTAGTGTAGAGCCTTTCAACAATGTGGTGAACGTCTAGTGTAGAGGCTTTCAACAATGTGGTGAACGTCTAGTGTAGAGGCTTTCAGCAATGTGGTGAACGTCTAGTGTAGAGGCTTTAACAATGTGGTGAATGTCTAGTGCAGAGGCTTTCAACAATGTGGTGAACGTCTAGTGTAGAGGCTTTCAGCAATGTGGTCAACGTCTAGTGTAGAGGCTTTCAACAATGTGGTGAACATTTAGTGTAGAGGGTTTCAACAATGTGTTGAACATTTAGTGTAGAGGCTTTCAGCAATGTGGTGAACGTCTAGTGTAGAGGCTTTCAACAATGTGGAAACATCTAGTGTAGAGGCTTTCAACAATGTGTTGAACATTTAGTGTAGAGGCTTTCAGCAATGTGGTGAACGTCTAGTGTAGAGGCTTTCAACAATGTGGTAACATCTAGTGTAGAGGCTTTCAACAATGTGGTGAACGCCTAGTGTAGAGGCTTTAACAATGTGGTGAATATCTAGTGCAGAGGCTTTCAACAATGTGGTGAACGTCTAGTGTAGTAGGACAAACAAGATGCCAGCCAGGCGTTGTGTACAAGTGTACATGTATCCCGGAGCGTATTGTGTTAGTGAGGGTTTTACGCCGGATTTAGCAATAGTCAGCAATACCATGCCCCGGAACACCAGAAATGGGCTTCACACATTAAAAAATGTACCCATACGTGGAATCGAAGCTGTTTAATCATCTTGAGAGTGAACGCTTTCATCAGGTACTGGAGGATGGGATTAGCATGGGCAGATATCGAAACGAGGTTAACAGATGGCGGAAGGTATGACGTAATGTTGACACATTGGGAGTCGAGGTTGACCAATAACGTAGACTGAAAGTTTAGGCCTAATAGATGTACGTGGCCTGCTGTAGGAAATATCATAATAATGAGAATGTTTTTATTTCGACGAAAATAGTTCCAGTATTTGGATCTTTGCAGACTCGCAGGGAAAAGAATGAAGTATACACGTGAATACTGGATCGAACAACAATGTGGTGAACGTCTAGTGTAGAGGCTTTCAGCAATGTGGTGAACGTCTAGTGTAGAGGCTTTCAGCAATGTGGTAACATCTAGTGTAGAGGCTTTCAACAATGTGGTAACATCTAGTGTAGAGGCTTTCAACAATGTGGTGAACGTCTAGTGTAGAGGCTTTCAACAATGTGGTGAACGTCTAGTGTAGAGGCTTTCAACAATGTGGTACCATCTAGTGTAGAGGCTTTCAACAATATGGTGAACGTCTAGTGTAGAGGCTTTCAACAATGTGGTAACATCTAGTGTAGAGGCTTTCAACAATGTGTTGAACGTCTAGTGTAGAGGCTTTCAACAATGTGGTGAACGTCTAGTGTAGAGGCTTTCAGCAATGTGGTAACATCTAGTGTAGAGGCTTTCAACAATGTGGTAACATCTAGTGTAGAGGCTTTCAACAATGTGGTGAACGTCTAGTGTAGAGGCTTTCAACAATGTGGTGAACGTCTAGTGTAGAGGCTTTCAACAATGTGGTACCATCTAGTGTAGAGGCTTTCAACAATATGGTGAACGTCTAGTGTAGAGGCTTTCAACAATGTGGTAACATCTAGTGTAGAGGCTTTCAACAATGTGGTGAACGTCTAGTGTAGAGGCTTTCAACAATGTGGTGAACATTTAGTGTAGAGGCTTTCAACAATGTGTTGAACATTTAGTGTAGAGGCTTTCAGCAATGTGGTGAACGTCTAGTGTAGAGGCTTTCAACAATGTGGTAACATCTAGTGTAGAGGCTTTCAACAATGTGTTGAACGTCTAGTGTAGAGGCTTTCAACAATGTGGTGAACGTCTAGTGTAGAGGCTTTCAGCAATGTGGTAACATCTAGTGTAGAGGCTTTCAACAATGTGGTACCATCTAGTGTAGAGGCTTTCAACAATATGGTGAACGTCTAGTGTAGAGGCTTTCAACAGTGTGGTAACATCTAGTGTAGAGGCTTTCAACAATGTGGTGAACGTCTAGTGTAGAGGCTTTCAACAATGTGGTGAACGTCTAGTGTAGAGGCTTTCAACAATGTGGTGAACGTCTAGTGTAGAGGCTTTCAACAATGTGGTGAACGTCTAGTGTAGAGACATTCAACATTCTGGTGAACGTCTACTGTAGAGGCTTTCAACAATGTGGTAACATCTAGTGTAGAGGCCTTCAACAGTGTGGTAACATCTAGTTTAGAGGCTTTCAACAATGTGGTGAACATCTAGTGTAGAGGCTTTCAACAATGTGGTAACATCTAGTGTAGAGGCTTTCAACAATTAGGTAACATCTAGCGTAGACACTTTCAATAATGTGTTGAACTTCAAGTGTAGAGGCTTTCAGGAATGTGGTAGCATCTAGTGTAGAGGCTTTGAACAATGTGGTGAACGTCTAGTGTAGAGACTTTCAGCAATGTGGTGAGCGTCTAGTGTAGAGCCTTTCAACAATGTGGTGAACGTCTAGTGTAGAGGCTTTCAACAATGTGGTGAACGTCTAGTGTAGAGGCTTTCAGCAATGTGGTGAACGTCTAGTGTAGAGGCTTTAACAATGTGGTGAATGTCTAGTGCAGAGGCTTTCAACAATGTGGTGAACGTCTAGTGTAGAGGCTTTCAGCAATGTGGTCAACGTCTAGTGTAGAGGCTTTCAACAATGTGGTGAACATTTAGTGTAGAGGCTTTCAACAATGTGTTGAACATTTAGTGTAGAGGCTTTCAGCAATGTGGTGAACGTCTAGTGTAGAGGCTTTCAACAATGTGGAAACATCTAGTGTAGAGGCTTTCAACAATGTGTTGAACATTTAGTGTAGAGGCTTTCAGCAATGTGGTGAACGTCTAGTGTAGAGGCTTTCAACAATGTGGTAACATCTAGTGTAGAGGCTTTCAACAATGTGGTGAACGCCTAGTGTAGAGGCTTTAACAATGTGGTGAATATCTAGTGCAGAGGCTTTCAACAATGTGGTGAACGTCTAGTGTAGTAGGACAAACAAGATGCCAGCCAGGCGTTGTGTACAAGTGTACATGTATCCCGGAGCGTATTGTGTTAGTGAGGGTTTTACGCCGGATTTAGCAATAGTCAGCAATACCATGCCCCGGAACACCAGAAATGGGCTTCACACATTAAAAAATGTACCCATACGTGGAATCGAAGCTGTTTAATCATCTTGAGAGTGAACGCTTTCATCAGGTACTGGAGGATGGGATTAGCATGGGCAGATATCGAAACGAGGTTAACAGATGGCGGAAGGTATGACGTAATGTTGACACATTGGGAGTCGAGGTTGACCAATAACGTAGACTGAAAGTTTAGGCCTAATAGATGTACGTGGCCTGCTGTAGGAAATATCATAATAATGAGAATGTTTTTATTTCGACGAAAATAGTTCCAGTATTTGGATCTTTGCAGACTCGCAGGGAAAAGAATGAAGTATACACGTGAATACTGGATCGAACAACAATGTGGTGAACGTCTAGTGTAGAGGCTTTCAGCAATGTGGTGAACGTCTAGTGTAGAGGCTTTCAACAATGTGGTGAACGTCTAGTGTAGAGGCTTTCAACAATGTGGTGAACGTCTAGTGTAGAGGCTTTCAACAATGTGGTGAACGTCTAGTGTAGAGGCTTTCAGCAATGTGGTGAACGTCTAGTGTAGAGGCTTTCAACAATGTGGTGAACATTTAGTGTAGAGGCTTTCAACAATGTGTTGAACATTTAGTGTAGAGGCTTTCAGCAATGTGGTGAACGTCTAGTGTAGAGGCTTTCAACAATGTGGTAACATCTAGTGTAGAGGCTTTCAACAATGTGTTGAACATTTAGTGTAGAGGCTTTCACCAATGTGGTGAACGTCTACTGTAGAGGCTTTCAACAATGTGGTAACATCTAGTGTAGAGGCTTTCAACAATGTAGTGAACGTCTAGTGTAGAGGCTTTCAACAATGTGGTGAACGTCTAGTGTAGAGGCTTTCAGCAATGTGGTGAACGTCTAGTGTAGAGGCTTTCAACAATGTGGTAACATCTAGTGTGGAGGCTTTCAACAATGTGGTGAACGTCTAGTGTAGAGGCTTACAACAATGTGGTGAACGTCTAGTGTAGAGGCTTTCAACAATGTGGTGAACGTCTAGTGTAGAGGCTTTCAACAATGTGGTGAACGTCTAGTGTAGAGGCTTTCAACAATGTGGTGAACGTCTAGTGTAGAGGCTTTCAACAATGTGGTAACATCTAGTGTAGAGGCTTTCAACAGTGTGGCAACATCTAGTGTAGAGGCTTTCAACAATGTGGTGAACATCTAGTGTAGAGGCTTTCAACAATGTGGTAACATCTAGTGTAGAGGCTTTCAAAAATGAGGTAACATCTAGTGTAGACACTTTCAATAATGTGTTGAACTTCAAGTGTAGAGGCTTTCAGCAATGTGGTAGTGTCTAGTGTAGAGGCTTTCAACAATGTGGTGAACGTCTAGTGTGGAGACTTTCAACAATGTGGTGAGCGTCTAGTGTAGAGCCTTTTAACAATGTGGTGAACGTCTAGTGTAGAGGCTTTCAACAATGTGGTGAACGTCTAGTGTAGAGGCTTTCAGCAATGTGGTGAACGTCTAGTGTAGAGGCTTTAACAATGTGGTGAATGTCTAGTGCAGAGACTTTCAACAATGTGGTGAACGTCTAGTGTAGAGGCTTTCAACAATGTGGTGAACGTCTAGTGTAGAGGCTTTCAACAATGTGGTGAACGCCTAGTGTAGAGGCTTTAACAATGTGGTGAATGTCTAGTGCAGAGGCTTTCAACAATGTGGTGAACGTCTAGTCTAGTTGGACAAACAAGATTCCAGCCAGGCGTTGTGTACAAGTGTACATGTATCCCGGAGCGTTTTGTGTTAGTGAGGGTTTTACGCCGGATTTAGCAATAGTCAGCAATACCATGCCCCGGAACACCAGAAATGGGCTTCACACATTAAAAAATGTACCCATACGTGGAATCGAAGCTGTTTAATCATCTTGAGAGTGAACGCTTTCATCAGGTACTGGAGGATGGGATTAGCATGGGCAGATATCGAAACGAGGTTAACAGATGGCGGAAGGTATGACGTAATGTTGACACATTGGGAGTCGAGGTTGACCAATAACGTAGACTGAAAGTTTAGGCCTAATAGATGTACGTGGCCTGCTGTAGGAAATATCATAATAATGAGAATGTTTTTATTTCGACGAAAATAGTTCCAGTATTTGGATCTTTGCAGACTCGCAGGGAAAAGAATGAAGTATACACGTGAAAACTGGATCGAACAACAATGTGGTGAACGTCTAGTGTAGAGGCTTTCAGCAATGTGGTCAACGTCATGTGTAGAGGCTTTCAACAATGTGGTGAACGTCTAGTGTAGAGGCTTTCAACAATGTGGTGAACGTCTAGTGTAGAGGCTTTCAACAATGTGGTGAACGTCTAGTGTGGAGGCTTTCAGCAATGTGGTGAACGTCTAGTGTAGAGTCTTTCAACAATGTGGTGAACATTTAGTGTAGAGGCTTTCAACAATGTGTTGAACATTTAGTGTAGAGGCTTTCAGCAATGTGGTGAACGCCTAGTGTAGAGGGTTTCAACAATGTGGTAACATCGAGTGTAGAGGCTTTCAACAATGTGTTGAACATTTAGTGTAGAGGCTTTCAGCAATGTGGTGAACGCCTAGTGTAGAGGCTTTAAACAATGTGGTAACATCTAGTGTAGAGGCTTTCAACAATGTAGTGAACGTCTAGTGTAGAGGCTTTCAACAATGTGGTGAACGTCTAGTGTAGAGGCTTTGAGCAATGTGGTGAACGTCTAGTGTAGAGGCTTTCAACAATGTGGTAACATCTAGTGTAGAGGCTTTCAACAATCTGGTGAACGTCTAGTGTAGAGGCTTTCAACAATGTGGTAACATCTAGTGTAGAGGCTTTCAACAATGTGGTGAACGTCTAGTGTAGAGGCTTTCAACAATGTGGTGAACGTCTAGTGTACAGGCTTTCAACAGTGTGGTAACATCTAGTGTAGAGGCTTTCAACAATGTGTTGAACATTTAGTGTGGAGGCTTTCAGCAATGAGGTGAACGTCTAGTGTAGAGGCTTTCAACAATGTGGTAACATCTAGTGTAGAGGCTTTCAACAATGTGTTGAACATTTAGTGTGGAGGCTTTCAGCAATGTGGTGAACGTCTAGTGTAGAGGCTTTCAACAATGTGGTAACATCTAGTGTAGAGGCTTTCAACAATGTAGTGAACGTCTAGTGTAGAGGCTTTCAACAATGTGGTGAACGTCTAGTGCAGAGGCTTTCAACAATGTGGTGAACGTCTAGTGTAGTTGGACAAACAAGATGCCAGCCAGGCGTTGTGTACAAGTGTACATGTATCCCGGAGCGTATTGTGTTAGTGAGGGTTTTACGCCGGATTTAGCAATAGTCAGCAATACCAAGCCCCGGAACACCAGAAATGGGCTTCACACATTAAAAAATGTACCCATACGTGGAATCGAAGCTGTTTAATCATCTTGAGAGTGAACGCTTTCATCAGGTACTGGAGGATGGGATTAGCATGGGCAGATATCGAAACGAGGTTAACAGATGGCGGAAGGTATGACGTAATGTTGACACATTGGGAGTCGAGGTTGACCAATAACGTAGACTGAAAGTTTAGGCCTAATAGATGTACGTGGCCTGCTGTAGGAAATATCATAATAATGAGAATGTTTTTATTTCGACGAAAATAGTTCCAGTATTTGGATCTTTGCAGACTCGCAGGGAAAAGAATGAAGTATAGACGTGAATACTGGATCGAACAACAATGTCGTGAACGTCTAGTGTAGAGGCTTTCAGCAATGTGGTGAACGTCTAGTGTAGAGGCTTTCAACAATGTGGTAATATCTAGTGTAGAGGCTTTCAACAATGTGTTGAACATTTAGTGTAGAGGCTTTCAGCAATGTGGTGAACGTCTAGTGTAGAGGCTTTCAACAATGTGGTGAACGTCTAGTGTAGAGGCTTTCAACAATGTGGTGAACATTTAGTGTAGAGGCTTTCAACAATGTGTTGAACATTTAGTGTAGAGGCTTTCAGCAATGTGGTGAACGTCTAGTGTAGAGGCTTTCAACAATGTGGTAACATCTAGTGTAGAGGCTTTCAACAATGTGTTGAACATTTAGTGTAGAGGCTTTCACCAATGTGGTGAACGTCTACTGTAGAGGCTTTCAACAATGTGGTAACATCTAGTGTAGAGGCTTTCAACAATGTAGTGAACGTCTAGTGTAGAGGCTTTCAACAATGTGGTGAACGTCTAGTGTAGAGGCTTTCAGCAATGTGGTGAACGTCTAGTGTAGAGGCTTTCAACAATGTGGTAACATCTAGTGTGGAGGCTTTCAACAATGTGGTGAACGTCTAGTGTAGAGGCTTACAACAATGTGGTGAACGTCTAGTGTAGAGGCTTTCAACAATGTGGTGAACGTCTAGTGTAGAGGCTTTCAACAATGTGGTGAACGTCTAGTGTAGAGGCTTTCAACAATGTGGTGAACGTCTAGTGTAGAGGCTTTCAACAATGTGGTAACATCTAGTGTAGAGGCTTTCAACAGTGTGGCAACATCTAGTGTAGAGGCTTTCAACAATGTGGTGAACATCTAGTGTAGAGGCTTTCAACAATGTGGTAACATCTAGTGTAGAGGCTTTCAAAAATGAGGTAACATCTAGTGTAGACACTTTCAATAATGTGTTGAACTTCAAGTGTAGAGGCTTTCAGCAATGTGGTAGTGTCTAGTGTAGAGGCTTTCAACAATGTGGTGAACGTCTAGTGTGGAGACTTTCAACAATGTGGTGAGCGTCTAGTGTAGAGCCTTTTAACAATGTGGTGAACGTCTAGTGTAGAGGCTTTCAACAATGTGGTGAACGTCTAGTGTAGAGGCTTTCAGCAATGTGGTGAACGTCTAGTGTAGAGGCTTTAACAATGTGGTGAATGTCTAGTGCAGAGACTTTCAACAATGTGGTGAACGTCTAGTGTAGAGGCTTTCAACAATGTGGTGAACGTCTAGTGTAGAGGCTTTCAACAATGTGGTGAACGCCTAGTGTAGAGGCTTTAACAATGTGGTGAATGTCTAGTGCAGAGGCTTTCAACAATGTGGTGAACGTCTAGTCTAGTTGGACAAACAAGATTCCAGCCAGGCGTTGTGTACAAGTGTACATGTATCCCGGAGCGTTTTGTGTTAGTGAGGGTTTTACGCCGGATTTAGCAATAGTCAGCAATACCATGCCCCGGAACACCAGAAATGGGCTTCACACATTAAAAAATGTACCCATACGTGGAATCGAAGCTGTTTAATCATCTTGAGAGTGAACGCTTTCATCAGGTACTGGAGGATGGGATTAGCATGGGCAGATATCGAAACGAGGTTAACAGATGGCGGAAGGTATGACGTAATGTTGACACATTGGGAGTCGAGGTTGACCAATAACGTAGACTGAAAGTTTAGGCCTAATAGATGTACGTGGCCTGCTGTAGGAAATATCATAATAATGAGAATGTTTTTATTTCGACGAAAATAGTTCCAGTATTTGGATCTTTGCAGACTCGCAGGGAAAAGAATGAAGTATACACGTGAAAACTGGATCGAACAACAATGTGGTGAACGTCTAGTGTAGAGGCTTTCAGCAATGTGGTCAACGTCATGTGTAGAGGCTTTCAACAATGTGGTGAACGTCTAGTGTAGAGGCTTTCAACAATGTGGTGAACGTCTAGTGTAGAGGCTTTCAACAATGTGGTGAACGTCTAGTGTGGAGGCTTTCAGCAATGTGGTGAACGTCTAGTGTAGAGTCTTTCAACAATGTGGTGAACATTTAGTGTAGAGGCTTTCAACAATGTGTTGAACATTTAGTGTAGAGGCTTTCAGCAATGTGGTGAACGCCTAGTGTAGAGGGTTTCAACAATGTGGTAACATCGAGTGTAGAGGCTTTCAACAATGTGTTGAACATTTAGTGTAGAGGCTTTCAGCAATGTGGTGAACGCCTAGTGTAGAGGCTTTAAACAATGTGGTAACATCTAGTGTAGAGGCTTTCAACAATGTAGTGAACGTCTAGTGTAGAGGCTTTCAACAATGTGGTGAACGTCTAGTGTAGAGGCTTTGAGCAATGTGGTGAACGTCTAGTGTAGAGGCTTTCAACAATGTGGTAACATCTAGTGTAGAGGCTTTCAACAATCTGGTGAACGTCTAGTGTAGAGGCTTTCAACAATGTGGTAACATCTAGTGTAGAGGCTTTCAACAATGTGGTGAACGTCTAGTGTAGAGGCTTTCAACAATGTGGTGAACGTCTAGTGTACAGGCTTTCAACAGTGTGGTAACATCTAGTGTAGAGGCTTTCAACAATGTGTTGAACATTTAGTGTGGAGGCTTTCAGCAATGAGGTGAACGTCTAGTGTAGAGGCTTTCAACAATGTGGTAACATCTAGTGTAGAGGCTTTCAACAATGTGTTGAACATTTAGTGTGGAGGCTTTCAGCAATGTGGTGAACGTCTAGTGTAGAGGCTTTCAACAATGTGGTAACATCTAGTGTAGAGGCTTTCAACAATGTAGTGAACGTCTAGTGTAGAGGCTTTCAACAATGTGGTGAACGTCTAGTGCAGAGGCTTTCAACAATGTGGTGAACGTCTAGTGTAGTTGGACAAACAAGATGCCAGCCAGGCGTTGTGTACAAGTGTACATGTATCCCGGAGCGTATTGTGTTAGTGAGGGTTTTACGCCGGATTTAGCAATAGTCAGCAATACCAAGCCCCGGAACACCAGAAATGGGCTTCACACATTAAAAAATGTACCCATACGTGGAATCGAAGCTGTTTAATCATCTTGAGAGTGAACGCTTTCATCAGGTACTGGAGGATGGGATTAGCATGGGCAGATATCGAAACGAGGTTAACAGATGGCGGAAGGTATGACGTAATGTTGACACATTGGGAGTCGAGGTTGACCAATAACGTAGACTGAAAGTTTAGGCCTAATAGATGTACGTGGCCTGCTGTAGGAAATATCATAATAATGAGAATGTTTTTATTTCGACGAAAATAGTTCCAGTATTTGGATCTTTGCAGACTCGCAGGGAAAAGAATGAAGTATAGACGTGAATACTGGATCGAACAACAATGTCGTGAACGTCTAGTGTAGAGGCTTTCAGCAATGTGGTGAACGTCTAGTGTAGAGGCTTTCAACAATGTGGTAATATCTAGTGTAGAGGCTTTCAACAATGTGTTGAACATTTAGTGTAGAGGCTTTCAGCAATGTGGTGAACGTCTAGTGTAGAGGCTTTCAACAATGTGGTAACATCTAGTGTAGAGGCTCTCAACAGTGTAGTGAACGTCTAGTGTAGAGGCTTTCAACAATGTGGTGAACGTCTAGTGTAGAGGCTTTCAGCAATGTGGTGAACGTCTAGTGTAGAGGCTTTCAACAATGTGGTAACATCTAGTGTAGAGGCTTTCAACAATGTGGTGAACGTCTAGTGTAGAGGCTTTCAACAATGTGGTGAACGTCTAGTGTAGAGGCTTTCAACAATGTGGTGAACGTCTGGTGTAGAGGCTTTCAACAATGTGGTGAACGTCTAGTGTAGAGGCTTTCAACAGTGTGGTAACATCTAGTGTAGAGGCTTTCAACAATGTGGTGAACGTCTAGTGTAGAGGCTTTCAACAATGTGGTGAACGTCTAGTGTAGATGCTTTCAGCAATGTGGTGAACGTCTAGTGTAGAGGCTTTCAACAATGTGGTGAACGTCTAGTGTAGAGGCTTTCAACAATGTGGTGAACGTCTAGTGTAGAGGCTTTCAACAATGTGGCAACATCTAGTGTAGAGGCTTTCAACAGCGTGGTAACATCTAGTGTAGAGGCTTTCAACAGTGTGGTGAACGTCTACTATAGAGGCTTTCAACAATGTGGTGAACGTCTAGTGTAGAGGCTTTCAGGAATGTGGTGAACGTCTAGTGTAGAGGCTTTCAACAATGTGGTGAACATTTAGTGTAGAGGCTTTCAACAATGTGTTGAACATTTAGTGTAGAGGCTTTCAGCAATGTGGTGAACGTCTAGTGTAGAGGCTCTCAACAATGTGGTAACATCTAGTGTAGAGGCTTTCAACAATGTGTTGAACATTTAGTGTAGAGGCTTTCAACAATGTGGTGAACGTCTAGTGTAGATGCTTTCAACAATGTGGTGAACGTCTAGTGTAGAGGCTTTCAACAATGTGGTAAACGTCTAGTGTAGATGCTTTCAACAATGTGGTGAACGTCTAGTGTAGAGGCTTTCAACAATGTGGTGAACGTCTAGTGTAGAGGCTTTCAACAATGTGGTGAACGTCTAGTGTAGAGGCTTTCAACAATGTGGCAACATCTAGTGTAGAGGCTTTCAACAGCGTGGTAACATCTAGTGTAGAGGCTTTCAACAATGTGGTGAACATCTAGTGTACAGGCTTTCAACAGTGTGGTAACATCTAGTGTAGAGGCTTTCAATAATGTGTTGAACTTCAAGTGTAGAGGCTTTCAGCAATGTGGTAGCATCTAGTGTAGAGGCTTTCAGCAATGTGGTGAACGTCTAGTGTAGAGACTTTCAACAATGTGGTGAGCGTCTAGTGTAGAGCCTTTCAACAATGTGGTGAGCGTCTAGTGTAGAGGCTTTCAACAATGTGGTGAACGTCTAGTGTAGAGGCTTTCAGCAATGTGGTGAACGTCTAGTGTAGAGGCTTTCAACAATGTGGTGAATGTCTAGTGCAGAGGCTTTCAACAATGTGGTGAACGTCTAGTGTAGAGGCTTTCAACAATGTGGTGAACGTCTAGTGTAGAGGCTTTCAGCAATGTGGTGAACGTCTAGTGTAGAGGCTTTCAACAATGTGGTGAACGCCTAGTGTAGAGGCTTTAACAATGAGGTGAATGTCTAGTGCAGAGGCTTTCAACAATGTGGTGAACGTCTAGTGTAGTTGAACAAACAAGATGCCAGCCAGGCGTTGTGTACAAGTGTACATGTATCCCGGAGCGTATTGTGTTAGTGAGGGTTTTACGCCGGATTTAGCAATAGTCAGCAATACCAAGCCCCGGAACACCAGAAATGGGCTTCACACATTAAAAAATGTACCCATACGTGGAATCGAAGCTGTTTAATCATCTTGAGAGTGAACGCTTTCATCAGGTACTGGAGGATGGGATTAGCATGGGTAGATATCGAAACGAGGTTAACAGATGGCGGAAGGTATGACGTAATGTTGACACATTGGGAGTCGAGGTTGACCAATAACGTAGACTGAAAGTTTAGGCCTAATAGATGTACGTGGCCTGCTGTAGGAAATATCATAATAATGAGAATGTTTTTATTTCGACGAAAATAGTTCCAGTATTTGGATCTTTGCAGACTCGCAGGGAAAAGAATGAAGTATACACGTGAATACTGGATCGAACAACAATGTGGTGAACGTCTAGTGTAGAGGCTTTCAGCAATGTGGTCAACGTCTAGTGTAGAGACTTTCAACAATGTGGTGAACGTCTAGTGTAGAGGCTTTCAACAGTGTGGTGAACGTCTAGTATAGAGGCTTTGAACAATGTGGTGAACGTCTAGTGTAGAGGCTTTCAACAATGTGGTGAACGTCTAGTGTAGAGGCTTTCAACAATGTGGTGAACTTTTAGTGTAGAGGCTTTCAACAATGTGTTGAACATTTAGTGTAGAGGCTTTCAGCAATGTAGTGAACGTCTAGTGTAGAGGCTTTCAACAATGTGGTAACATCTAGTGTAGAGGCTTTCAACAATGTGTTGAACATTTAGTGTAGAGGCTTTCAACAATGTGGTGAACGTCTAGTGTAGAGGCTTTCAACAATGTGGTAACATCTAGTGTAGAGGCTTTCAACAATGTAGTGAACGTCTAGTGTAGAGGCTTTCAACAATGTGGTGAACGTCTAGTGTAGAGGCTTTCAACAATGTGGTGAACTTCTAGTGTAGAGGCTTTCAACAATGTGGTAACATCTAGTGCAGAGGCTTTCAACAATGTGGTGAACGTCTAGTGTAGAGGCTTTCAACAATGTGGTGAACGTCTAGTGTAGAGGCTTTCAACAGTGTGGTAACATCTAGTGTAGAGGCTTTCAACAATGTGGTGAACGTCTAGTGTAGAGGCTTTCAACAATGTGGTGAACGTCTAGTGTAGAGGCTTTCAACAATGTGGTAACATCTAGTGTAGAGGCTTTCAACAATGTGGTGAACGTCTAGTGTAGAGGCTTTCAACAGTGTGGTAACATCTAGTGTAGAGGCTTTCAACAATGTGTTGAACATTTAGTGTAGAGGCTTTCAGCAATGTGGTGAACGTCTAGTGTAGAGGCTTTCAACAATGTGGTAGCATCTAGTGTAGAGGCTTTCAACTATGTAGTGAACGTCTAGTGTAGAAGCGTTCAACAATGTGGTGAACGTCTAGTGTAGAGGCTTTCAGCAATGTGGTGAACGTCTAGTGTAGAGGCTTTCAACAATGTGGTAACATCTAGTGTAGAGGCTTTCAACAATGTGGTGAACGTCTAGTGTAGAGGCTTTCAACAATGTGGTGAACGTCTAGTGTAGAGGCTTTCAACAATGTGGTGAACGTCTAGTGTAGAGGCTTTCAACTATGTAGTGAACGTCTAGTGTAGAAGCGTTCAACAATGTGGTGAACGTCTAGTGTAGAGGCTTTCAGCAATGTGGTGAACGTCTAGTGTAGAGGCTTTCAACAATGTGGTAACATCTAGTGTAGAGGCTTTCAACAATGTGGTGAACGTCTAGTGTAGAGGCTTTCAACAATGTGGTAACATCTAGTGTAGAGGCTTTCAACAATGTGGTGAACGTCTAGTGTAGAGGCTTTCAACAATGTGGTGAACGTCTAGTGTAGAGGCTTTCAACAGTGTGGTAACATCTAGTGTAGAGGCTTTCAACAATGTGGTGAACGTCTAGTGTAGAGGCTTTCAACAATGTGGTGAACGTCTAGTGTAGAGGCTTTCAACAATGTGGTGAACGTCTAGTGTAGAGGCTTTCAACAATGTGGTGAACGTCTAGTGTAGAGGCTTTCAACAATGTGGTGAACGTCTAGTGTAGAGGCTTTCAACAATGTTGTAACATCTAGTGTAGAGGCTTTCAACAGTGTGATAACATCTAGTGTAGAGGCTTTCAACAATGTGTTGAACATCTAGTGTAGAGGCTTTCAACAATGTGGTGAACGTCTAGTGTAGAGGCTTTCAACAATGTGGTGAACGTCTAGTGTAGAGACTTTCAACAATTCTGGTGAACGTCTAGTGTAGAGGCTTTCAGCAATGTGGTGAACGTCTAGTGTAGAGGCTTTCAACAATGTGGTGAACGTCTAGTGTAGAGGCTTTCAACAATGTGGTGAACGTCTAGTGTAGAGGCTTTCAACAATGTGGTGAACGTCTAGTGTAGAGGCTTTCAAAAAGTCGTACATTCCTGGTGCAGGGTTTGTGAAAGGAACAGGAAACATCCAGTGTAGAGACTTTCAACGAAGATGTAAACGACAATTTGTTTTGTATGGACTGTCCTTTCTTACTTGCATATAAAGCCGTCATAACTGCTACATGGCTTTGCTTGGGAATGAGAGTCCACTAAAGCCCATCATTAATGGGAGTCCAGACAATGGATCGACGACGTAATCACAATAAGCACAACGACCTGTGAGGCATAAGCTCTTCTACACATTCGCCTGTCTAACTAACCCGTAGGATTCTTTCCAATGTATATGATGCTAAAGAAACTAAGTTGAGTGACCTAATACTAAAATGTAGTCTTATAAACAACAATTATACCTGTAATTTAGTTCTTGTAACGGTGGCATCGTGGCTCTAGGGCAATTAAAATGACCATGTTGCTATTTTGAAAAATACACAACCCCAACAAACTGTACCCTCCCTCCTCCTCCTCCTCCTCTCCACCTCCTACGTCGCTGTAAATGACGTTAACGCTGAGCAGCAGGTGGGATAGCTGCATCATGTCTAGCCGCGACACGTGCCCAGCTTCATCAACATCAGCAACATCGAGGTACCGGATTCGTGCTTTTTACTAATGTTGTTCTTCAATAAAGATGTCAATTCTGCTTCAATTTATGACATATCTTTGCTAGGAAATCCGTCAGTTTCCTAAATGCACGTCTCTTCATGGCCTTTGAAGAGGAAGCCCTTCTGCTTCTCCTATTCTGATACCGTGTTCTTCACTGCTCAATACCACAGACCTTGCAAGCAGCGTCCTTACTCGAGTCTTCCTCTTTTGTGTTTACTGGGAATATCCGAGGCTTTCCACACCATTAAGCATTACGGGCAGGCACCGTTGTATCAAACTTTGATGTTTCGAAATTACGGTCGTCTCGAAGTATCCTTAGTAGTTACCTTTAACTCATCATTTTGCAGTTGTGGAGCGCTGGATAACTCGAAGTCTTCAACCTCGACGGTTCGATGTTCGATCCAGTATTCACGTGTATACTTCATTCTTTTCCCTGTGAGTCTGCAAAGATCCAAATACTGGAACTATTTTCGTCAAAATAAAAACATTCTCATTATTATGATATTTCCTACAGCAGGCCACGTACATCTATTAGGCCTAAACTTTCAATCTACGTTATTGGTCAACCTCGACTCCCAATGTGTCAACATTACGTCATACCTTCCGCCATCTGTTAACCTCGTTTCGATATCTGCCCATGCTAATCCCATCCTCCAGTACCTCACTCGTCAAGATGATTAAACGGCTTCGATTCCACGTATGGGTACATTTTTTAATGTGTGAAACCCATTACTGGTGTTCTGGGTCTTGGAATTGCTGACTATTGCTAAATCCGGCGTAAAAACCTCACTAACACAATACGCCCCGGGATACATGTACACTTGTACACAACGCCTGGCTGGCATCTTGTTTGTCCAACTTTGACAAGAAACGAAGTTCTTAACTTTCGTCTAAAGAGGACAGGAAACCTTATTAAAGTTAATTGCCTCCAATAGTCTGGCATGCTAATTTCACGTTATAAATACCGGTTTGACAGATGTTATGTTATGCACAAGGGTCTGTTCCCCACGTGTGGTCTACCAACGATGTAGTCACGCCTGCCGTGTTGGCTCTGTACAGCCGTTCCCGACACCTGCATGCCTTCTTCCAGCACTTGTGTCTTTATAGTCCTAGCTGCCAGACATGTATTGACTACAGAACGAGACACGGTATGGACCTCCCAATGTGGTCACATAACTACGTTGTTTTACGCCGCATTCTGCATCATTTCAGGTATATGACACAGGTTTGTAGAAATACTCGAGTTTGGAACAGATGACCTTGTGATTGATATCATGAGCAACGATCAATGCGATTGAGATACGATGACATGTAGCCAGAGACCATACAATATATAATTATATGGTCTCTGGTATATATGACCATGTGAAATCCTTTTCTTTACTTTTTGTGAACATAGGTCACAAAAGGTAAGTGAGTAAGTGACTGAATTCAGTTCTGCACCTCCTTTTGCAATATTCCAGTAATATTACGGCAAGATACACCAGAAATGGGCTTTACACGCTGTACCCATGTAGGGAATAGAACACGGGTCTGTGGCATGACGAACGAATACGTTAACCACTATCCTTGCAGATTGCCTGAATCGTAGGTTGAACTATTATGCTGAAAATAACAGAATATTAACGTACGTTCCTCATGTTCACCCCATGTAGATTCCACCTGTACAGATTTGCATTCAGTATTATTTTTCTAGAAGACGATACCATTAAGACATTGTTTAACAAATCTCAACAGATCTTAACAAATTTGATTTATTTTGAAAAATCAATACGTTTTAGCATGACATATCTCATCCCCCAAATTTACCACTATGACCATGCCTAAAGTTTGTATCTGTCTGTATACTTGTATTAGTTTTAAAGTATGGCAGTATGTTCTGATAATTATACGCGACGTTGACTGACATACATCTGTAATACTAAGTAAAGCCACAATATGCAGACATCACTTCTCCGACAGGTTTTACATTTACAGTTTAAATTATATATATATATTCAGAGACTTTAAAGTGGTCTTTAATCAACGATCAGCTGATCTCAACGTTCAGACGCCCATCGGGCTTACGTGAGTCGCTATTCTAATATAAACAATGTTGGTCACCCCTGATGTATCGTTAAATCATGAACCACATATTTCAAGACGTGACAATAGATAATTACTGTTTAGGTTGTACGCCATACTGCCCACACACCAACACGATCTTCGCCGATAAAGGTGAAGGCAGCACTGGTTGACCGTATACAAGTAGAACGTACACCTCATATAACGCATAAGGCTGACGTGATATGGTCAGCGATCTCAAATTCATCTTAGTGGGCTATAGTGATGGGAAAATAAATTATAAAAAACACAGTCCATATTTTGAAATATATGACGTCAAAATTATCTTGAGCAAAGGATCTGTGCTATTTCAGTCATGCTAAGGAATCCCCTGAGACTTCTCCAGGATTGTGAAGAGGTTCGCTCTGACTCAAGTCATTGACAGAGCACAGTTTCGAGTAAAGAGACATTTAAAGTCAATACGTATCGTTCTCACCTTTAAGAAAGCAATTTTGGTGGATATGTATACCAATCAAAGTATTAATGAATCCCATATGATGCCATAATTTATACAGTTGTGGTCTTGTTTGGTTAACCCTAGTACAAGTGAGTGAGTGTGTCTTTACGTCACTTTCAGCAATATTCCAGCGAGTACAAAATATAATCTTCCAAGTGTATGTATGATTGAACGTACGTGCGTACATGTGATGTATACATGTACATAAATGGACGCTCATCCACTGGATATCTTTGTACATGGAAAATTCTTAAGACTTTATTTTAATAGTTTAGGAAGCATTACTTTTTCAAGCCTGTTTTCTGGCAAACTTGCATTACATACAGATCACAGCTTGTTCGACAAACGGTAATATTTTGTTGTAGTACATATATCACACACCTACTGTCAGCACATGACTCCAGTAGACAGATGTATGGACGTATCCTGTTTTAAAGATAAAATTACACTTTTAGAAATGTAGATCTTAAATAAATACCACTTCTTCCTCTGTACCAATCTCGATCCCGCTGCAACAAGCTTCCATATTTTCAAACTTTTGTCTGAAGTTGTCAACTCTTATCAACTTCGTCTAAAAACCCAGTTCTTTAAATCAAATCGAACATTACTCTTGGATGTCACAGATTGAAATTTTCGCAAAATGGCGATTAATGTTGTCTGTTGTTTTCATCCAGCTATCTCCTCGGTATCGGGAATGTATTGGTAACTATCTCCGAGTATTCGGCGGCTAACGTCAGTTAGAAAGATACGACCTGATACAGGAAAGTTTATATCCAATAGTACTCAAAATTTAAACAATCTTATAAACGCGATAGTCATAGTCGTTTCTGTATATGGCTCAACCTTATACCCTGTCTCTCTCATCAACTGATATCGTTCGGTTTTCATGTAAATTCAAAATGGCGCGTTTTCGCGTCTGCTCTTTCCAATCGCCTTCTGCTTCATAGAATTGCGTGCCTTTCGTTCTTATCACACGCAGACCTCTTTATTTGTAAACAAGTTGTCCAACTTCTGTATCAGCCGTAGTAAAGAGATGATCGGGTTTCTGAAACCGCCTTTCCCCAACACTACATTACATAAACATACCCTGCTAAGGGGTAAATATTAGTTGTGTAGAAGACAGCATTGCGATGTGTCGGTTCAACATTCAAGTGATAATTGTCTCCTGTGCTTAACAAGTCACAGATTACAACCTGTACCTAATAGAGAGTGCGAGATGCAGCCAGACCACGGGATCCATATTCAGGTAGGGACGTGCTGGTAGGAGTTACAGAAGAGGGTAGTGCTGGTTGGAGTTACAGAAGAGGTACGTGCTGGTTGGAGTTACAGAAGAGGTACGTGCTGGTTGGAGTTACAGAAGAGGTACGTGCTGGTTGGAGTTACAGAAGAGGGTACAGAAGAGGGCAACAGTTTGACGTCTCTAGTCAGATTAGTTTCATCGTCAACGTGACTTGCTTTAATACCTTATGCATATATGTGTTATACATCGCATATTAAAATTTCATCATTCTCTGGACAATAGAACCCCCACCCCATCCCCTAGTCCAGCTACACCCTACCCTGCATACTCTACCGTCATCTACAGTACCCTAACGCCCCCCTACCGTACATTATTGAAAAGAGCATTTTCTCCAAATCAGATCACTCCGGATAAACAAACGTATTAAACCGGCTCATTGTGACTAACACTATAGTATTTAATACACACCACTAAACCCACGAGAACTGTATCTGCATGCCTCAATGTCACCATCACACTTGCACTGATCAAACGTCACATTCATGTTATATTATGTCTATTATGCTACATTATATCAAAGTCTAGTTCCATCCAGAATTCGAAACCACACCCTAAGCCCCGAATACTCAACTCAAGAAAGGTACTACGATTTCTACTTTATTGAGAAAGTGTCATCAAAGCTATAACATGGGTTACATTTGACTTTTTTCTAAACAGTATATGTGTAATATCAAGGTCAGCGCAACTGAATAATTATGTCAAGGTCAGTCCAGCTGAAGAAGTATGTCAAGGTCTGCCCAACCTGGATTCACATTCATATGTCCAACTGCCTCTAACCTGATAGACAACACGTGCGAATATTGATTATATTGATCTGTTGATAAGCAAAGTGGAAGACAAGGTATACGTGCAAACATTATACTTTATTGCCGTCAGAATATGCCTCGTTAGATTGATGTATTTGACAGCAGAATAACGCGTATGTTTGTGCCCAATCTTTACCAAATGTAGGAACCATGTCTGTGATAAGGTTTGATGGGTCGCTTATCGAGTCCCTCAAGTAGACAACAGCCACAGGTGTGGTAGGCACTACAACGTTTAGCGGTTAAAGGTGGGAAAGACGTTCTTGTTGTTACCCTGCGTGGTGCTTGAATTGATACAACAAGAAGCGGTCCGCAGTATATTGTGTCTGAGTGGGGTGTTAGCCTAAACATTCTATTCAAAAAGTGAAAAGGATCAGGGATAAAATCCTGCAACTTCTCAACCCTTGCCCAAGAATACGTAATAGCAAATTGCACCAGAAGCAACTATTAGAAGCTGACACAGTGGAAAACTGAAAGTGAAGGGGAAATAGTATAATACAAGATTACAGAGTATTTATAGTATTTATTTATTTAATATTTTTTTTAAAAATCATGTTAATCCATTAAAATGGTTTCCTTTTAGTCAGATCCGCAATAACGAAAGAACATTCAAGGCAACCACAGCATTACAATATCATATATTTGGAATGGCTTCAAACACAAATTGTCAATGTTGAACAATGCAAACTTACTCCATACTGGACAAAGTATTGTGGTGACAATAAATGAACCTGTAGTATTATGTGGTTGAGTATTCTAATATTTATACATACATAACTTTATGCATGTTCAATATCGATGAATTGTACAACTTTGTTTAAATGCCTTCCGTAGCTATAAATACTGGTCAGTGGATGAATGCATGCATGCATGCATGCATACATACATACATACATACATACATACATACATACATACATACATACATACATACACACATACACACATACATACATACATACATACATACATACATACATACATACATACATACATACATACATACATACATACATACATACAGCAAGTATTTTGTCATTGATACACGCTTAATACTCCATCACCGATATCTGTATCCAAGAATAGAGATGTTCCACATTGTTCCACAGACCCACTAATCCATACCGCTTCCATTTAAACAAAGCCGTCCAAAGTTCCATTGGTCATGTGATAGTATTCACATCTTAAGTAGTTTCATTCTAAATATATATAGATTTTGTTAAGCTTTCCGGAATGTAACATAAAGGATTACGTGATTATGTGTTGCAATAATCCTTAAGTGATCAATAACCCAGTAGTGAGGTACTATTAGCCCTTGTCTAGACTCAGCTTGATGTGATGAGAACGTGACAATATGTATCATGTGATGTCTATACATGCGAGAGTTACAGCATCCGTTAGGCACAGTTCTCTCCATACTGCACTCACTACATAATAGTCTCTTAAACCCATTGACATGCATCTGTTTACAATCACAGTTTAGCAAAAACATACATTAAACTTTTACTGTGAGAATAGTATTTGAAAGGAAGTTAACCATGTATAGACCGACCCAGAGAAGAGAAACTAGGAAACACTATACCAAAAAACCCTATTATCAAAAGAAGTGCATGTATGTAAATATGCTACACCAGTCACAAAATAATTGATATGCCTTGAAAGGGATAAAGTTACAAAACGAATCGGGCGCTAAGTTTTTTTCTCTACTTTGTACGTGTAGAGATTTGGAAGTTCTAGATTGTAACTGACAATTTCACTGGAACCGCATCTTTAAAAGTGATTGTTTACGTGATATCAATGTCTATATATGTCCTCCTCATCCTTTTAGAAAGTAAGATTTAACAAGCCGAAAAGCAATAATACACGACCTCGACACATCAGAATAATAAATCATTCGGCGTAAAGCCTGGGGTTTCACTTTGAAGGTTCCAGCTTGTTACAGTGTTTAAAGAAAGCTTAAGAGCAAGCTTGTATACTTCTCCATAAAGGGGTAGTAAAACCTGAAATCTCAGATGTAGACAAATACATCTGTTGGGGCGATGGTGAACGAAGGGAACGTTGTGGCGAGACTTAAGCACACAAAAACTCCAACACCATGATCGTCTTTCTTTAAAACATCTATAGAAGTGTTGTTGTTTTTCCCAAGTGACCTGTTGAACAGTTACTGTTGATTTGTAGCCTGTGGTTTTTATGTCGCAGTGGGACACAATAAATTGCTTTGGTATTCTTTGCCATTGTAATTATGTCATCTTATGATGACTTTCTTGACTGCATTTCTATTTCTGTATGAATGTATCACAGCGTCATATACTGACTGTGAAAGATAGTTGGAATAAATAAAAATTAAACGTGTGAGTTTAAAGATTGAATGAGTGTTGAATGCATTGGTAATGCAATGGTCAAAGCTCTTGTGTGCATATTCAAGACTAGTGCGCAAAATAGTTGAACTTCCCAAATAGTTACCAAATTCTGCTGGACAGCCGGACTACCTATGACTGAAAGTTACTAGCCCATAAAAATTAGTAATACACCACCCCGAAATCTGAATGTAGAGACGGGTTTCATCATTAAGCTGCTATCATTTTTTATCAGGTCATAATCTTTCAGGATGTATTAACATGGCCCACCAAAGGACAAAACCTACACTTAACCCCCACAGATTTGAAGAGTACAGTAAACTTTATAAACTTTAACTTTCAACGAAGTTAAGATGCTGGATACATTGTCACAGCGCCGCTATAATCGTATGATAATACCATGCATCTTTATACACAATGGGGTTATATTAGGAAATTAATTAACCGATTATAATTGCACGAAAGTTACCATTCCATCAATGGAATCAATGAAATAACAATAGTTATTCACCACTTTGGTAAAGGCACCAGTCGGGGTGTGTGTTTGTCATAGCAGGGCGAGCCTGAGAATCAGTTCTTGGTCCATGTTAAATCATATGTAGAAACAGATGCGCAGAGTATGACTGACTGAACCACTGCGAACAGTATTTGATTTATAACACGCATGCCTGTTTAAAGTGGGATGGTAACCATGTGATGCACTTCTCAGACGTTGTTTCCTTTACAAAAATCCATGTGGCTTAGTACATAGTGTTTACAAACCACAGGTTATTATAATTAAGAGCATGGGATTCGAACTCTTGATCGAAGGTTCATTTTACTCCCAGGGGGAAGTAACTGTCGCGGCCACTGCGCATGTACAATACCGTCAAGATGTAGAGCTAAACGTTCCCCGTGTGCCGATGTTGAGCTACTACAGTTAATATAGGTTACAAAACCAGTAATAAACACAATGAAAATCTAGATAGGTTTTAACCGGGTGTGTTTACTTACCTAGTCACACATTAAGTGCAATGTCGGTGACGCGCGTTAAAGGAACCGATACTATCTTGACATGCGCACTGAGAACAGCACATCGTTGATCTGAAGGGGGGTTTCATTCTTTACCCACCGCTATCTTAAGAATGTCCCCTAATCACGTCGCTTAAATTTAACTTTTTTGAAACGATGACAGCTTAAAAATATTTTCTTTCTGCGTACACGCATTCACCACTATGGCTGATAACATCGGTTGCCACGCTTTCTTGTTAACTCTTTAAATGGTGTTGAGCGTTAAGTTACATTTATACGTTCGGTTGCATCGTCATCGACACTAATATAACCAGTTAAAAATCTGTTTACAGCCTAACAATGGTGCATCTAATTACGTCTTGCCATGTCTGTTACACCGGTGATGAAGACACGTGCCTCACCCCCAGTAACAAAAAGCTGCATACACTGACACAGGTCAGTCAGATTAAAGTAAAAGTTAAAAGTACAAAAAATCACGTGTTATAGCCCTGTGTCCACTGTCGATGTGTATGTTTTCTCCGTTTCAGTATAAAGGGAATTATTAATTATTATAAGCTGTACATATCATATAGGTGGTCTGTATTTTGCTTGTTGAATTATAACCACAATCTTATCATGGCTATACACACCAGCCCACAAGAATTTTATGGGATGGGACCCTTTGCGTACTTCATGAAAGTACAAAAGCTTCTAGGTTATGACCACGTTTCTGAACTGCTGGTTACCCCATAACAACATAAAGGAAACCCTTGTAATAACCTCTTGTAATATGGAGTGGCCGCTTTAACTCGTTGTTTTGCCAGCATGTTTACTATCTGTTGATGCTGCCGTATCCTGCTGTGTTTATTATCTACCCTCTGTAATACAATATTCCTTCTGTTCTGCTTTATGGTCCCATATCGTCCCTCAGCCATCATAGCACTATAACATGACTGCCACTATCAGCAGATTGGATAAAAAAAATCAATCTTTTATAGGACATCCCATTTTATTTCAACTCCTATATCTGTGCCTAGCGGTAGGACCACTCTTTACACGCCAGAGGCAGATAGAAAAGAGCCCTAAGTTTCACCGTCTAGACGACGAACTGATTGCATAATACTGCCTTATTTAGCGGTATGCAATGTACCGGTGAGTTATCTTCCCCTGATGTCAAACGTCCATCATGGCGCAGTCCTGTTTTGACATTTCGGCAGTGAAACATTGTTATTGCTTTGTTTTCACCGCGTCCGACGTCGACGTGGCTGTGGGTTGGCTAGTTTCGTGTTACTAATCCACTTGGACATAAATCACGGCAATCTCGGACAGAGTTTCAGCCTTGGCAAACGTCCATTTCAGTTCAGAGTTGTGGATGTTTTCGGGACACGTTTATCTCAGATAAAATCGCCTTGTTGGCTTTTGTTCTTACACAGTTGCATTTCATAGATTTGACCTTAAAACTATGGAACTGTATTCTTTGAAAACTATCAAAATAGTCGACCTGGGGGCATCTTAACTCCTAAGACAGTGAGTAGTATGTATAGATAAGTCAAATCATAATTATTTTTCTAAACTCTTGTCTAAGAGTAAGCTGTAAATAAGCAGTGTTTAACTACTTATCAGACCATATGCACATTTCCCCGCTGTGATATTGCCGTACTGTTGCTAAATACGGTGTAACAATCTGTATGCTGTACATAGAAATTTCCTATCAGCAAGGAAATGGTTTGATACGGTAACAAACCCGGTCCCCATATCTAAATTTGAGTTAGGAAGCCAGGATTCAGTTCTGGACCTCTGACTTTCCCGCTGCGCATGCGTAGTGATTTGACCCATCAGTTTGTTGATGTTTGTAGTAAACTCAGTCACCCTTCACCTACAACCAATTTAGATACTCTATTTACTACAAACCTACCACTGATCTCTGAACGCGATGGCCCCCCTAAACCAGTCAAATATATAACGGAATTGACAGTTTTACGAACTGCTTAACGCAAGCATGAAAACGACAAAGCTTCCGTTACCCTTAACACTGTTGTTTAGCAGCGCCTGACCCGGGCATCTGACCTTCTACCGAACGTCCGAAACACCCAGAAGGACCCAAGCATCCCAACATCACAACATCGCCTTTTTGTTCTCTGTTCTGAATCGCTTTTGCATTTTATGCGTAATTTGAAATCCGGGCCTCTCTTTAAGGCGATTATTCTTGTACAAATGACAAGACATCATTATTTATCGTTCTTTTATTGCTTGTAGGGTTTATTTAAGACTCCAAACACTAATTAGATGGAATAGTATACCAGACCGGCCAGTGGCATTGGCACGTTTTCAGTAAGTGTTGGGTAATATTTGTGTGTCGACCTTTGTTTATGCCTTTGTAGCATGCGTAAGCGCCGAGCCACTCCAAACCTTTGTTTATATTGAGGTAGCGCCATGAAAAGTGCTTTCCTTTCAACATATTTCTCGGTGCATATTTTTACAACATTAAGTCCTCAGAAAGAGAACAGAATCATTCTTCAACGCGTTCATCTGACAGTGATGGAATGAGTTCCAAGCTGCACGAAATAGTGCCGTCCACATGAGTGAGTGAGGGTGCTGCTCGCTGCTTCATCAATATACTGGCGCCGTAAATGATTTGATTTTAGCAATATTCCAACTATATGGCAGACGTCTGTAAATAGCCGATTCTGTGCCAGACAATCCAGTGCTTGACATTGTGAGTATCGATCTACGCAACTAGGATACGATGACAGGTGTCAACCAAGTCTGACAAAAAGATCCCGATAGTCTCCTCTTAGGACAAGCTTGGGTTGCTAAAGACCATTCTAGACCTGATCTTCACGGTTCCACCAAAATGAGTCTTATCCAAACTGCGGTGTACTGAATCCGCAATTTAACCAGTAGTTCTCCTGCCTAAACACACCCAACAAGTCATTCGATGTAGCCATATATACTGAATGTTATATTGTTACCAGCATACGTCAGGGAACACAACACTGACTTCCAACAATCGGAAAGATTCGAACACATAAATGATAAATAAGATATGTGTAGTCCCTCTGCATATTTCTAGTTATACATCTGATATACAGAACGACGACAAGGAACTTTGTTTATGTTTGTTTATGAGTACATGCCCCCCTACCCGGATGTTCCATCTGAACACTGCGTCTGATCATAAGTTATTATGACATTTCACATCATGCATGATCAGGGCGTGATGCACGTGCACACAGGTGGGTGTAAGAGCACGGAGAGGTTACATATATTCTCTGACGCGACTAAACTGAGGATGATCCGGATTATGATCTTGATGAACAGGCGAATTGTGAGAAGGATAGATGATCGCAGTCTGATACCAATGGAGAATTCAGAACAATAGCAGGAAGACATTAAAATACGAATCTTTGCAACTTGCGTAAAAGCAACATGCTCGAAGAAGCTCGAACAGTTTACCATAATCGACAGGCCTTGGGGCGACTTGGTCAAAAGAGAGAACATGTAATCGATATATGGTCTGTGGTCAAGCCCAAGGACTGACTGGCTGCACCGATGGATGCAGCTTTTGCCTTTGATACACAGAAAGCAGAAAACATCGGTGGCCACGTAGCGGCGAGTGTGTACCAAGAATTCTTGACCAGGGACAAACATTGGTGACCACATTGAGATAAGGGGTGTACTAGGAGCTCTTGACTAGGGGAAATATTGTCATGTTGTACCTGACATTGCCCCATGATATTATGATCATCTGCGGGATGGCCTCTGGAAACAAGAAACGGAACATCCTGGGGAGACTCCAGTTGGTATGCCTTGGACACTTATGTACAGTTACGCAAATCAGTCAACAATGCACCGTCAAAGTAACCTGCATTGTCCAAAATAGCAGATAGTGATCTACACGTTCATAATAAATTTTAAAGAAATTTATTGTCCATACTCTTTACCTAATATTTACCTTTTTGCCTGTAGCATATTTCTAAAACTACATACCTAAGGGTGGCAAATTAAACCACACAGGTCTCCCCTCTCTTGCCGGGTTAGTCCGATTCGTCAGGTCTGCACCTCTGCAGTATTCACTAATTTAACCTAGGAAGCTAAATGCTTTGGTCATCTTTTCAAGAACAATCAATGATATTGCCAATTTTTCCACAACCGATTTTATCTGAGCCCTAACTTGACATCAATTACCATTATCCATATGCGTTATATTTTTAAACTTTTGACTTTGATAACAAATGTGTTAAGACCACCAGGTAAGATTTCTCGGTTGTTGTTTTGAGAATATTTACGAAATGCCGACTGTCCGAATACGTAGCTGTTATCTCCAGCAGCAGGCTGACGTCCTCAGTAACTGAATACAAACATACAATAAAACACTCATAAAAACAACTACCAAACACGCTGACTTAACAAACTGGGTAATTCAGTTAGTCATGCTTAAGCTACGGAAAAAACTAAAGACGTGTTAAGGCGGAGATTTGTCAAATATTCGTAAACACAATTAGCTGAAAGAAGCAGAAAATAACCTGGTTGGCGTGCTTTCAAAACCCAGACTCCTTAGACGCTCGCTATGACGAGGATCCCTCAATATACACAACGAGTTTCTAAGTGTTATGGGGTATCTCAAGAGAGAAATTCATACAATTTTGTTCCGTGTGTCACTGGAGATATTAGTAAAACTGTAAAGATGTATGGAGTCTGAGAGTTGATGCATAACAATGATTAGCAATGCCAGTTACGTTCACATTACCGCTTATAAAACAGTCCTGTATGCGAGCTTACGTTTGTTGAATCATATTCTAAACAGAGTTAGTTTTCTGTTTGTATACACATGGTGGACACTCCAGAAACGTTATTGTGGTGTCCCGGTTTCTCCTGATCGTGTTTCCGCGTTCACTTAAGTGATAAACGTCTGAGATCAGCATAAGTTTGGTTGTACTCCTTCTTTAAGTTGGCATTTCGTGATATAAGTGACTTTATTGTTCATAGCGGGGTTAACACCTCCCTCCCTCACTCAATATTTGGTTGTGAACAACCAGAATGGTTTTTATCAATTCAATATCAATATATCAATATCAATGTTTGTTTCAAAAAGATCTGGACATAGATTTTATCTATGATTGTAAAACAACTTTTATCGTAAGTTGAACAATATTCTGGGACATCAGTTTTGAACTGGCATGGGAAAATTATGAGGATTCGCAATTTTAATTTAACTATAACCCCTTTGGTTTACTTTTTGGTTTAAAGTGAAATTCATCGGTACGTTTTCACTGCAAATAGACTATTGCGAACAAAGCGTGTAATCCATTTTGAAGCTGGAACGAGCATGAACAATAAAATAGCCATTTTAACACAAATTTGTTTGGTAGTTGAAGAAAGAAAGAAAAGAAGGAAGATTAACATTTAGCTTCAATAATGCCAAAACCACTATTCGTCAACTACATCCGTTTCTCACGCAGTTATCAGCAAAGTTAATGGTGAATGTCAAAATGAAAACAAATTTGCAGTATCTGCAGTAAGTGGAGCTACATATAAAATGAGGGGAGCTAACTGTGCTAAGCCCACAGATTTAAAAGATAACAAATGAACAGGACTTTTATCAAACACGATAACAAGATGTTGGTTCATGACCACAGCACTTTGGTAAGTTTGCCATGATTCAGTATAAAACGTAGATAGTGTCACAGGGCTCGACGGTACTGTGCCAAAGGGGACGTCAAACTTGAAGATCTATGCACGTGGCGTAGATTTGAACTGCAATGTAGAGGTCGCGTCGAATATCCTATTTCGCTGATCTCTGTTAATGTCAGTTACAACTTGATTAGGGAACGGGATGCTTATAGATTTCTAACATGATTGACATATGTTGATAACAAGATGTAGTGTCTTATTACAGCGTCAGGAGTCATAAGTCTTCTCCAGGCAGGGTTGTGGCGATTAGACGTGGCAAGGCGGATGCATTTAACAGTATTTCTCTTCTATGGGCAACTGAGATTTCTGTACAGTCACCTTCAACAGTTATATAGTGGTGTGGAGGCTTAATGAACCAAGGTGATTGCGAGTACCTGTTCTCGCCGATTTTAGCAATACTTCCGCAATATCATATCAGGGGCCACCAGAAATAGGCTTAACATATTTTACGTATGGTGGACAAAATACGTTAGGGATATTGGTATTTTTATGATTGACATTTCATCAGTGTGTCAATGAATAAATAGATCATTATTCTTAGTTTCAAAATTTACAGTCACTTTTCCCCAGCTATTTTTGTCCAGTATCTACGATTAATCCAACCCGGTAAGGAGTGTCACATCGATATCAACCAGACCCTGGCCAGACCCAGAAAGTCCCAGTATATTATTATAGAAAGCCAAGTAAGGAGGCATCTCGTCAGGATGCTCTGCCTGGTACGGATAAAAACACTTTGAAAGTTTCTTTGAACAACTTTTGATTGCGATTGAGCAAAGTGTAAACTGACCACGTTGTTACAAAAAGGAACCTGTCAGGAAAGGCCAGACGTATAATTTTCAACCATTATGAAGAGCAGAATATGCAGTAAATGATTATGTAGACGTGTGTGACATATCCGGTCGAGGATGAAGACATCAACACGTGCTCCAGGAGATTGATCTCCTCATGTTGTGCGACAAGGTTGTAAGTGGCTCTGACTCTCTATCACTCTATAGGATTTAAATTACACAGGTTGAATCTCACTATACTTCGGTGACAATCTTCAAACCCAATATCCCCTTCAACCGCTCGACCTCTCCCCCAACCCCAACCCCCGCCAAACACACACACCACACACAAACCCATCTTCTCTCTTGTGTGTGGCGATGGTCTCGAGACACGTTGAACCCCGAAATACGTGCATGTTTTGCCAACATGAACGCATTACGTCGACTATCTAATCATGGCTTCAGACCCGCTGAGAGAATGGCATCACACTTGAGACAATGCTCATCCCGCACGATATGCACATGCTGGCTATAGAACGTTTATGGTCGATCGACAAGATAATCATAAAATACGCGCCGTTATTCGACAGTCTCATCCATTCAATTTCATGCTGTGGAAGTACTGATGAGCGGTTAAAAAATATATAATAATCTATTTCAGGTGTGTGTGTGTGTGTGTGTGTGTGTGTGTGTGTGTGTGTGTGTGTGTGTGTGTGTGTGTGTGTGTGTGTGTGTGTGTGTGTGTGTGTGTGTGTGTGTGTGTGTGTGTGTGTGTGTGTGTGTGTGTGTGTGTGTGTGTGTGTGTGTGTGTGTGTGTGTGTGTGTGTGTGTGTGTGTGTGTGTGTGTCCATTGGCATTGGCAATCTTCAGTGAGGTCATAAGTGATTTTTCAAAGGTGGGGGGACCCTCCACCACCCCTCTGGATCCGCCCATGCATTTCATCTTTCAGTGTCTAAATAACTACATGCACCAGTTTACCAAGTATACAGACGTCATAGATTTACACCAGTCTAGCCACACCGCACTGAACCAGTCCAGGAGCTACACGTAGCCAGCATAGACTGACACCAGTCTAGCACAAAATGCCGAGGTTCAGCAGCTTCAAACGAGCACAACGGTATTCGTGTTTCTTCTCTTACGTTCCCTTCTAGTTGTCTATTGTCTGTGAGCACCTCCTCTCATTTCACGGTCGCAGTTGAAAATCTTTTTATGCTCAGCTTTGAATTAGTATTGCGGAGATAACCCTTGCTCGTGGGTTTATCACGGCTAAATTAACTGTAGCAAGACCGACACTTCACCGACACAGGGTGATCCGAAACTGACTCCAGGGGAGTTCGCATTATTTTCTTGGCATTCTTCACTTAAATTGTTTTGTTCGTCGAGTTTTAAGAATGATACTGTTCTCTCACTTTACGGTAGCCTTCGCAAAACCGCAGTTTAATCTCATTTTTATTTTTTTGTTACTGGTGGTCTCAACTCGCGCTCAGTTATCTCCCTTGATTAAATGTTTCAAACCGGTGATTTAGTGAGTTATAACCCTTGATAAGAACTTGTAAGCCTGATTAATGACTGTGCAGATTGTGGCAAATGAGATTAATGGTATCTACTTGAATGAAGCGTTTTGGTTTCCAATTCACTGAAAAAGGCGTTAGAAATTAGTTCAGAAGACATACCGAACGGCTTGTTGTCTGGGAGCCGTCAATATGTAAACTGGGTTTCAGAAAGAGGCTTTTCTTTATTTGTCTGGTTTTAACGTTGTGTATTGACAACATACAGGGCGTAGAACTACAGTAATACCAATCAGTTCATCTTGTATCCATATCTATATATTTTAGCATTGTTACGAAAAATATACACTGAACTGAAAATCCAATTATTCGATTTACCGTTAATCTTGGTGCCAGTGGTATTTCATGAAATACATGAAAAACTGTCGTCCCTTTAATTTTATCTGAGTGTACGATAGTCGTCTCAGACGCTCAGTCTGGGTGTGCTGAGTAGCGTCCCTTTGGCGTGCTATGAGCCTATAAAGGTTCGAATCCTGTTTTGGCCTGATCATGTCGCCTTTCACTTTATAACACAGGGCTTTCCTCCGACACGAAGACGACACTAAAGTATTTGGAATACTTTCTCCAGAGCGTACCCGTGAAGATGCGGGGTAGATTAAGGCCTTCAGGAACCCATGCTTGCCATAACAGTCAAGTGGGATCAAGTGGTCAGGGCTGCTGACCTGTTTGACACACGTCATCGGTTCCAAACTGCGCAGATCAATGCTCATGTTGTTGATCACTGGATTGTCTGGTCCAGGCTAGGTTATTTACAGACTACTGTCATATAGCTGGAATATTGCTTAGTCCAGCGTAAAACTCACTCACTCATTCACAACAGCAGTTCCACCAAACTTACAAGTTGAAAGAGTCATTGTTTTCAAGGAATAACCTGCGTACACATTTTGGTCAAGGTAAGTAAGCAAGAGAAATAATTACGAGAAATAAACAATTAATTCATACGTTCATGCTGACAATTATACCCAAAATACGCTAAAATATGTAAAGGTGTACGGTGGCTATAAGTGCAACAGGTGTAACAGTTTTAGGTCAATGACGTCATGGCCACTCCCCTGTAGCCTGTGTTGTGGTTTTCAGTTTGGTATTCCCTACACCTGTAATGGTTGCCCGAGCAACCGTCTCAATATGACTGTCTCTTATTACATAACGGCTCTATCCTCTGACCCCCAACACATTGCTACAACGGCTCTATAACAAACTATACTGTATTTCTTTCTGATAGTCTTTAAGAGTCTGGCTTGTCGTTGTAACTGTTTACACTCGCGTTACCAGTTATTTCAAACTCAGCCCGTCACAGTTATCAATCTTTCTTTTCACCTTCACTCTCCCCAGTCAAGGAGAGCCTTTGATCCTACCGATTCCAGGTAATCCGACTCCCATCCCTCCATGCTAACGGTGAATATGTCTCTCGCCTCATCAATTCCAACAACGGGTCAGTACAACAACAGGAACGGCAACAAGGCTGAAACGAAAAGCGGAACCCAGGCCCATAACGTAATGAGCCTAACAGCCCTCATTTGTTATAACTCATTGGAAATAAGGATGGGAAGGATGGTCAGGGGTTTGTTTTCTCATGAGAGATGTCATAGTTGTCTCTACGATAGGTACAGTAGTGGAGAAAGCATTATTTGTAAGGAGTCGGTGGAACAGTGCTGAATCGTAGTGAAATCAAGTGACTGATAGATATATTTTGTCAAACAAAAGTAGTCTGTCTTACAGTCCCTGAACCGCGTATCTCATCTGCAATGCTAAAGCGCAAAGTGAATCAAAGCCCGAATTCCTAAGGTTCTGGTTCTGAATTTGTAGTAGTAGTAGTAGCAGCAGCAGTAACGGCAGCAGCAGCAGCAGCAGAAGCAGCAGTAGTAGTAGTAGTAGTAGTAGTAGTAGTAGTGCTGGTGCTGGTGCTGGTGGTTTTAGTGGTAGTGGGAACAGATGTTGTAGTAGTAGCAATAGTAGTAGTAGTGGTGGTGGTGGTGGTGGTGGTGGTGGTGGTAGTATCATAGAAGTAGTAGTAGCAGCAGCAGCACTAGCGGTTAGTGGTGGTGGTGTAGTCTTTCTCGTTGGAGTAAAAGTAGTTCAGTAGTAGGAGAAAGTGCGGTAGTAGGAGACCAGTGGTGTAGTGGCACACTGAGCAGTGTCTGATTTTGTGGAAGGGGATGTTGTTTAGTTCTCGAGGGATGAGGAAGAGGATACACAGTACTAGCAGCATATGGACACCATGGTACATTTACTATTGCAAGTGACAATATCGCTAATTGAATCAGCAGCCGGAGGGGCCCAGTCTTATAACATTAGTACTAGATGATGATGGATGTGGAAGCAGTAGTTGTAGTGGCAGTAGCTGGATGTGCAGTAACGCACTTAATAGTAGCTCGGACTGGATGCTAGTGTGTTTTCAGAATCGTCCGGACGCTCGTCTGAAGAATAGTTCCAAGAAAAGTTGGGCCTCGCCAAAATAGGTGTACAGTGGCATCTTCCATTACCGTTAGGAAAGATGAAGAAAGCACTATCCCTCGTCTCAGCCTCTGCAGTCAATTCCTTTGTGAAAAAGTCCAAGGAATGAGCAGCAGATGGTTAAACCTTTTTCAAACGGTATACATGTACCAGACAAAATTACACAGTGACACATATTCGTGTTTTGGAGTTCCAGACGCAGTATTTAGATACCCATCTGTCTATCTCACATTACACTCAGTTTTCGCGCATTTCTCCCTACGCCGTATACATCGATGTTTTCAAACTGGTTGTCTTTCTCCAGATTTCGTTGTTTCTGGACCGACTTCACAGCCATCTGTTCATGGCGCAATGCCAGTTATAACACAAATTTGGTTTATGAAGACAAAAACGTATATTTGAAGGACCTTCACGGTGGATTCAGATTAATTCCTTGTATCAGAAAATTTATGGACAAGAGACATTTAAAGCATTTCCATATGTGTCGTATATTCAAACAGAACCTTTGGTAAGTTAATGTAATGATGCCTCTCAACCGACACACGCAGCAGCTCGTCAAGACTTGCAGGATACTCAGTTTCTACACGTATTCCGCTGGTTAAAGTTACAGACAACATTTGTCTAAAAGGATGTTGCAATTACCAGAAATATTCCCCCTCAGATGTCTTTCAAAGCAAACGGAAAAAAGACAGTGTTTAAATGGAACATGGAGATTTTAGATCCAAGTGTGCCGTTCGGTTTACACATAAAGTAACTCGAACAATATTCTTTAGCTTTGTAGTTTGAAATGCAACATTGGAGAATGACGTGAAACATATTCTGGTAAGTCGCACAGGATTTCTTAGTGAACAGATTAAAGAGATTTCGGAGATGAACATTAAAATGTCAAAACATACAATTAGTAGTTACATAGCTATCAAACGTAGCTACGATCTCCTTTCTTCGACTTCAGCGCCATGCCCCACACATTCCCTCTTACATCAAACATACGTCCGTTTAGTTGTATTTACGTAAGTTTTTCCCGTTTAAACAGTCAAGAATGTTGTACTGTGATGCTAAGCTGCCTTTGTAGTTAAGTCTGACACTGAAGACTATATCTAGCCATCGTTTCATTTGTAGGCCTGCCTGCAGAGGTAGTTAGTGTGTGGTCCACATCCGTGTTAGACTCTCGGGGTGAGTGAGTGAATGAAACGTTACATTGCTGTGAACAGTAGTTCAGTGTAAGAATGATGATGATGAAATTACGTTGGAACCCGTTGTTTTCATCAGACGATTCCAACTTCAGTGAAACGCATACATTCGTTGCGAGTGTACTTGAGCCATCTGTGCTCCTGAACATTTTTTCATGAGCGCGTAAGTCACCTCTACCCAAGCATACATTGCGTGCATGCATGAGCTATCTTTGTCCGAATGTGTATGCTTGAGACATCGGTGACCCAGTATGCATTGTGTGTATGCTTAAGGCATGGGTGACCCAGTATGCATTGTGTGTATGACAAAGCCATCAGTGACCCAGTATCTATTGTGTGTATGCTTGAGCCATCGGTGACCAAGTCTATATGCATTGTGTGTATGCTTGAGCCATCGGTGACCCAGTATATATGCATTGTGTGTATGCTTAAGGCATGGGTGACCCAGTATGCATCGTGTGTATGACTAAGCCATCGGTGACCCAGTATGCATTGTGTGTATGCTTGAGGAATCGGTGACCCAGTACGCATTGTCTGTATGCTTAAGGTATCGGTGACCAAGTATGCATGGTATGTATGACTGAGCCACTGATGACCCAGTCTACGTTGAGCGTAATGCTTAAAGTATCGGTAACCCAGTATATATGTATTGTGTGTATGCTTGAGATATTGGTAACCCAGTTTGCATGGAGTGCATGCTTAAGGTATCGGTGACCAGGTACGCATTGTGTGTATGCTTGAGCCACCGGTAAGCCAGTATGCTTGGTGTGTATGCTTGAGCCATCTATCTCCACTGCTTTCTGTGGAATTCAACACGACAGGAATTATTAGCTTACCTACTTACTTCCAGATGACAAAGTAAGACCGGCATCTGCAGATACCAGCATCTCTGTTGCCCACAAATAATGTCAATGTCTTCAGCACGTGGGAATTCCAGGACTGTTCTAAAAGCAAAATGGCAGAAACTATTTGGGACAGTGAAAACGATGAACAGTTTCCGCGCGGCGCAATGAATAGCTTTGTCTTATCTCAACATCTGACGTGCCAGTGAGACAACCAACTCTAACTCCAACTGTCTTAGTGATACATTCTGTATGCAAGTGTCTAGCCAAGGTCAGGTTGGACGTAACGCTACATAATACACATGCACCATTAAGAATATAATATAGGCAGAGGAGACTGGAGGGTACTTGTTTCACTGTGGGCAACGTGCATTAGTCATATTTTGTTTACACATTTGCAATAAGGTCCTGTTTTGTTTGGCCTGGATAATGAGACTGAAACTGAAAATTTGACGCAGTGGACATCACGAAAAACGAACTTAGCATGTGTCTAAAGAAAGAATTGACAATATCCTCGATATATTTGGATTATATACTCTTAAATCAGATGAAGGAGAAATTAATAATTGTTCCCTCTAGGTATGTTTAATAATATTGACACCAATCTTACATCAACGCATTGAGTGTTTCATTTACCATGCGGCTTAAAGATAGCAGTTTCACGAGGACCAGCTGGGAAAGGGTGATCTGTACTGGCCCTATTGGCCACGGCACTATCAGTCGAAGACCTTCTGCTAATCACTTGCGTTTTACGTTTATACTCAGACCTCTTTGAAAAGAATAACAAAAACTACTAATCTCATTGAAGGAAGCTGGGGAGTGTGATTGCCACAGGTATATGTTCGTGCAACTGCCATTATATATTCTCCAGAAGCTTAATGAACGGTACAAATGGCCGTATTTGGACGGTTTGGCATGTCTACCCTGCGAATTACGTTTAAAGTGAGTGAATTGGTTTTTAAGACGCTTTTAGCAATATCACGACGGGTTTCCAGTGTTAAAAATGCGACCAATACAACATTTAGTTGGACCCAGTCTCAGCATGTTCGATTAATGTAGCTCGAAAGCAGCCACTGTATACTTTATGTCTCTGGGTTGTTTCCTTGTGTATTCAACAGAAGCGGTAGTAGCAATACATAGAGTGAGTGAGTTTAGTTTAATCTACGCGTTTGGGAACCGGTGACATGTGTCAACCAAGTCAGCTAGCCTGACCACCGCAGCCCCCGGGTCCCGTTAGTCGCGTCCTGGGAGAAGCGTGGATTACTGAAGATAGTACTACGTAGAAGCAGCAGCAATGGTGATTGTTGTTAGTTGTCGTTGCTGTTGTTGACGTTAATCCAGAAGTAAGTGAGGTCTTTGACGTTCACCACGTTGCAGGCAAACCAAGGATCACAATCGGAGTGCAGCAGTAGGACCAGTTGTTTACTTGTCATTATTCCCGGGTAATATCTTTATGTTTATGTGAAACTCCGGGCACCGTATACTGACCCTATAACCTTCTAACTGGCAGGGGCGGTGGGGTGGTGAAAGCGTTCGCTCGTCACTCCGAAGACCTGGGCTCGATTCCGCACATGGGTACAATGTGTGAAGCCCGTTTTCAGGTGTCCCCCGCCGTGATATTGCTGGAATTTTGCTAAAAAGCGGCGTAAAACTAAACTCACTCACTCACTCACTTCCAGCTGACGCCTCACAGGTAGCGTGAGTTTTCCGGGGTAATAATGTGCTGTGTTATTCACTGTTAGCCCTATGAGCATACCTAGTGTGGAGTTTGGATCTATATAGATGGACACATTATAATTAAAAATATATTTTATTTACATTCTGTTTATTGTGGTTATATTCGTTGCATGTTCACGTGTACACTGATATTCCAAGAACAAATGTCCTATCCACAACGATCCATGACTATGTGCTGTAAAATCCTCCATCTGTTCATTAAGTTAACCATTTGTCAAAGCAGCTAAGGTGATTTGCTAAGTATCAATTTCCTATTTGTAGTGCTACATGTATACACATCAACTCAGTTACGAGACGGTATGCGAATGCGTAAAGAAAAAAAATTAATTTGTGTTTCAATAGCGCTGTTGTTTGTGAAAATAAGTGCATACATGTACATTACGCTTGTACCTACGGCTTGTCTTGGGGCCTATGTGTTTTGGTTAAACTGAAGATGATATACTTCATACATGTTTACGTTTAGTGTATTTCACTTAAGTATAAACACATACGCGCACGCGCGCTCAAATAGAACTCAAAACACACGTCCACATTCATGAACTGAAATGAATAAATGCATAACATATGCCTGCATGCAAAGTAAAACACAAATAACAAAAAGCGGCAAAACAAAACAGCCATAGCAAACTTAACAACAACTGCAAACACAAACAATAACAGTTCACAAACACTATAGCTGCGTTCTATTAAAAAGAGTGAACGATGCACATCTAGTGTCAACAAATAAACACGACTGACTCTCTCACTAAAATGACGCGGTACGCTGTAACGGAACACTGTCAGATTTTGTGAAAAAAAATAAAATCGTTAATGAATCTTTCATTGGGATTTAAAGTGTGGCCACCATTGTTGATTGGCATTATATTACGTACGTTAAAACATTTAAGTTACAGAGTGTATCGCATGTTGGCGATAACAGTGTCGAGATTTCCTGTACATCTCATTGCATTTGTTATTGTTCAGGTCAGAAAATTTTGTCAACGCTCACTTTGGGCGTTGTTCGCCGTTAGTCTAACAGTCTCAGACAGAACACAATGCCGAGACGCCAGAGGCACTATTTCTGTTCGCGGACATATCACAAGAAAGCAGAGTAAACAGGCAACTAGTCAGGATGCTCTGCATGGTGCGTATGAAAACACTTTGGAAGTTTCTTTGAAGAACTTTTGATTGCGATTGAGCAAAGTGTATAGCGCTGACCAAGTCGTTACAAAGAGGAACCTGTCTAAAGGCCAGACGTATAATTTTCCACCATTATGAATTCTAGGCTACGCAGTAAATGATTATGTAGACATGTGTGACATATCCGGTCGAGGATGAAGACATCAACACGTGCTTCAAAAGATGGATGTCCTAATGTCATGCGACAAGGTTATATGTGTCCTTGACTCTCTATAGGATTTATATTACACAGGATGCTTTGAATAACGCATTGGATCGGCGGTAGTCTCAAACCAAACATTTATTAGCATCCCCCCCTCTCTCTTTCCCTCTCTCTATGCCTCTCCTCTTCCTCTCCCCATCTCTCTCTCTCTGTCTCTCTCACTCTCCCCATCTTCACACTTCCCATCTCTCTCTATTTCTTCTCTCTCTCCATCTCTATAACTCTTTTTCTCTCTCTTTCTCTCTCTCATCCTGAGGCAGTAGACATCACACCCCTGCCTGTACTGACTGATGACGTCATCACCATTTCCGCCACATGGACTCCCCGCAAGGGATCATGGGTCATTACGCTTCCACGTCTGTAAATACACGCTCTCTGTGGACAACAGGGCCGGGCTTGATAGCAGAACGCCCACCAACCGCGACTCCATAAAGGGCTGACACATAGAAGAATTATGGGACTTTGGCCAGAACAGTCACAGGTGAACGAACCATAGCAGGACACACTCGTTAAAACATGTATTTGCGTGGTTAGCGGACCAGCATTTCAAGACGAGGGGCTGGATTGTGTGGGATGGGGATGTGATAAGCGATAATTCAGTGATTGGCACGCCTTCTGGCCGTTGAGCATTTGTGAGAAGGACATTATTACACACAGGAAGTTATCAAACATATTTCATAACGACGTATTCGAATATTTATTTCATTTCTATCCCACCATTATTTCCTGGTAGAATATGTTCCTTGCTCCTTGAGGGCCGGTAGGGCAAGTTAGTGGTTAAGGCATTGAGTCGTCACGACTAAGACCCAGGTTCGAATTCCCACATGGGTACAACCAGTGAAGCCCATTTCTGATGTTTCCCGCCGTGATGTTGCTGGAATATTGCTAAAGGCGGCGTAAAACCAGACTCGGTCAGTCCTTGCTTCTCGAAAGACCGACTCGGCTTGCGGCTGATCCTTCAGAGCCTGGTGCTCAGAATATCAATCCTTGTTCTGTCAGTAACAAAGAAATAGCATCATACGCGCAAGGTCAAATTGCCAAAATCAGTAGAAACATATTAATATTTCTTTTTTATGACTTTTATGTATTGCGTACATTTCTCTATAGGAAACGTCTCAGCCCCTTCTGATTGTATCATTCGAACTTGTACCTTCACAGAAACAGACACTCCCAGATCTGGGCCCCGTTTCACAAAACTCTCGTAGCCTAAGATCTCGTAAGTTCTCTCGTAGCCATTGTACCACCTATACTGTAACACAGGAGCTAGGATGCTACGAAAAAAGTTACGAGGTCTTAGGCTTACGAGAGTGTTGTGAAACGCGGCCCTGGACTCTTATCCACACTGCCACCTTAGCGACTGGTATTCACATACCTCTCATAGTTAAACAAAGTATAACTCTCGACGTAATCTTAAGAACAGGGAATAACGTCATGTGCCTGTTGCCTTGCACGCGGCTCCATATCTCGACCTTGGCGCTCCCCTATAACTTAAGACCCATGGAGATCCGGGTAGCACTGATTTTCAGCAACCCATGTTTGTCTCAAGAGGCGCCCAATGTGGTCGGGTGGTCAGACTCGCTGACATGGCTTACACATATCGTCGTATGCAAGTTGCATAGATCAATGCTCATACTGGTGATCATTGGATTGTCTGATACAGACTTGATTATTTACAGACCGCCGTCATATAACTGGGATATTTCTGAGTTCTGAGTAAAAACATACTCACTTAATCAACCTGTAACTTATGCTGTCGCAAAGCAGAGATCACTTTGTGCAAACGTCCCTATGTTGTTTTCAGTTGTAGACGGTGCCTCTAACCTGACGATGTGCAAACGTCCCTATGTTGTTTTCAGTTATAGACGATGCCTCTAACCTGGAATATACTTTTTGCCATCTGTAAAGTGTAAAGTCAAACACTAATTTATGTTTGCAAATATCCTGAGGAGATTCTAGGGCCACCTTCATTTACCTTTATCAATCGCGTAGGACTGCTGAGTGGCGACAGGTGTCGTTTAGCGAGACCCGATCATACAAACGTAACTACTGATGGAGAGTCTTCCATGTAGTCTTGTCTGGGGAAATCTAGGCTAACGCTTGGTCTCTGAGTTTATATAACTTTGACAGAAGTATACAAACCCATTCAAATTGAAAAGGAGCCGTAGGGAGACCTAGATCTAGACTGGCTTCATTTGGGGCATCGCAGGGATGGGTGGATTGGAGGGGGTATAGGGAAGATAAAATGGCAAAGTGACTGCAAGACAGACAAGGGTAAACCTAGACTAGCACTCTCCTTAGGGAGACCAGCATTCAGATCATGAACCACAGGAAACTAGATCATTATAGACTTGCTTCATTTAAGGCTGTAGCAATGAGTGGGATGTGGGAAGGGGGTCGTCTAACTGTTCTTTGATATCGTTCAATTCTGCAGGATTAACGGATTTCAAGATTAACGAGTTTGCAGCCTGAGACATTTTTTTTCATTACGTCACTGGATGCGTTCACTTGCATGGAATGTTAGGAATCGATGTGTTGCGTTGAACTGAGAAGCGCTGAATTACGTAGGAATAATATTAATGTTATCATACTTATAAGAATGAATGTATGACTTATTGTATTACTTGTTTAGACCGGATCTATACCGAAAACGGAAACCATATGATACAAATGGTCAGAATGTGAATGGATTTTGTATGAGGAAGTATGGAACACAAACACATATCTGAAATTACTATAATATATTTAAGGTTACTGGTGATAGCCCGTTTGTTTCCAAATTGCATCTAGATATAAAATTAGCCTTCCTCGTGTGGTGTCATTCAAAATCCAAGCCAGTAAAGTATTCACATTGTGCACTCCTGACAGTGTAACTCTGCGGACAATATTTCATCTTTGACTGCGCATTAGCATCTTGTTTGTCGAAGAAATAAATACCCAGTGGCGTAGCTTGATGATGGTTCTTACTTGTAGAAGGCCACGAGCACGGGGCGTGTTGCTGGGAGACCTAAAACACATCCATGACATAATTCTGCCTTAATTCAAGAAAGTCCCTTCGGTGGAGACAACAGGAACCCAGATGCATTCTTTAGGTTAAAAAAGGGACACTCGGGAAGAACCGTTGTTGTAAAAATTGAATTTAAGGGAACCAGGAGCAATTTATATGTTTCCATGGTGGCACATAATTAGCACACAGTTGAGCTGAGTTATGCAGTGTCCAGTGAAACGAAATGACGTCTTTGAAATATTGCAAGGAATCTCAATCATTTTTGGCTTGTAGCGTTAAGGAATCGGGTGAATAGGAGATGGATACAGCTTATACAGAGCCCGTATGCCACATGCTCCCAATTAATATTAAGTACCTCATGGGCAAGTTATGCAAAGTGTGGTCGGGTTATAGTGGCGTATGTCGAATGGTAGGTGCACTGCAATATATTGTACTGAAAGCGTGTTGCATAGAAGCGCTGCCATAGGTATACACGTAAATGCATGTGGTTTTGTGTGTGGTGTAATGCGTGTAATATGATACGAAGGAACAGAACATGGGAATCACCCATGACGCCCCGTTTATCAATACTACGCAATACAAATCATATACGTAAACTGCAGATATATCTAACTCAAAGAGACCACGATTGTCTGTTGGAGTCGAGGCCCCAAGGTGACTGATCAGATTGTCCGTACCCAAATTTAATTAAATCAATAATTACATATTTCTTTAGTCGAGCAACAGTTCGAGTATTCGAGTCATTGGTGTCTACGTTCAGTTTTACAAGAGGATTTGCCCAAACAGTGATGTCAAAGAAAGACAGGTAGGTGACAGATGTTCGCCATGTAGTGGAGCCACATGACGTGTGATGCTGGCAACATTTCACACACACATACACACACACACACACACACACACACACACACACACACACACACACACGCACACACACACACACACACACGCACGCACAGAGGCACGCACGCACACACACTTCATGCATACATGTATTTATGTATGTACATACGTATACGTCTCTCTCTCTCTCTCTCTCTCTCTCCCTCCCTCTCTCTCTCTGTGGTAAGTGATGTGTGTGTGTGCGTGTGCGTGCGTGCATATTGGATCAATAATTTCCGGCTGGCCAGTGACGCCTCGGTCCACAGTCACTTGTATATGTCTCAATATTCTGCTGCAGACGTAAACTAAACTAACAGAATATGTTTTAAAAGTCTGTATCACAACGATTTTTCGAATGATTGTCTTGTTGCCATTACAGATGTGATTTTATTTCATACATAAGGCGGGCTTCTAGTGTACAAATGTTTGCGTGGTACGTGGTCAGCTCGATGTCCACACAGACTGCATTTCCCCGTATGTCCCAACATCCTCGATATCTCCAGAGTATATGTTCCGATAAGTCCCCACTATACCCTGGGCGCATCTACGGGTCGGCACGATAATTTTATTGCGTCCCTTTGCTGACTCCGCCTTCTCACAGTAGCCAATCAGCTAGGCCGCCGTTATAAGCAAGCTTGCCAGTGTCACCAAAGGAAGTCGTCGCAACTGCGAAGGTATGCTCGCAGTGCGACTTAGATGTTAGGGAAATCATACAAACAAATTGACAGGTCCGAAACTTTAAAACAACATATACAAGAACTCCTTCTACCTCTTCCAGAGAACCTTTGCATGGTTTGTGTTGCCAAGTTTAATCGGTTAGATAATTTAAAAAACGAAAGTGAGTTGTGATTGGTTCGCTCAAATTTTCAGAGTAGACACCTGATTGGATAACAAGACAGCCAAGGGAGGTAATAAATTTATCGGGCAGAGCCGTAGCTGCGTCCCGAGTACAGTGAAGACTTATCGTAACGTATACCCTGGAGATATCGAGGAGGATGTCCCAAGTGCATGTCGGCTCTGACATATTGGTAATCACTCACTCAAACGCTCCAATATAACAGTTTAAGCGCTTAACACATTCAGAACGTGTGTCGATATAACGATCTTGCATGTTTTGTTCACATGACTAAATTTTATATTGAAATAGTTAACTTTAGATTTTTATTTCTGTTTCAAAACTTTTTTTCAACGGGCCTATTCGAAAAGCCATCAATCACTACCCTTGTCATGGTTTATAAAGTAGCGTTCTTCATGATCATGATGCAATGCACATATCACATTTATATATCTCTCTTTCCTTTGTTGTGCTCCAAGACAAGTAATAGATTACACAATACGTCTTATTCTTTTGGAAAAAAAGTCTGGTCTCGAAATATCACTCAATATTTTAACAATGTCTTCATCCATTAAGTTAAACCTGTTATCTTAACTCTTTTCATTAAAAAACCCATCAGATCACACAATGACATATTCATAAAATATGCCGAGATCTGACTTGTTCATTGAAATATGATAAATGTGTAAATCAATCAGAAATATGTATTCAAAGACGATGTGCGTGACTCTCGTTACTTCACGCAGCTTAGCGCTAAGAAGTGTCGTTAAATGCATCCATCACTGTCATTGGTCTGGGCATGGTCGCAATTTAAGGACAGCTTAATTCTTCTGAAAAAGGTGCATTTCACCTAAATATGAATGCAGTAGGGAAGTTATTTTTTGTGATTTGCATAAAGCTGTGTTTTTCAGCTTTCTTGTATAGTATTACAGATCTTTGAAACGTTTTCAGTAGTTTATGAATTTAGCGTATCTTTCGGCGTTATGTGTGGGTGAGACAATCTGCCATCAGCGTTACACAATCATAATTCAACAAGGTCGCTGACTTGGTTGACACACGTCATCGTATCCCTATTGCGAATTCTAGAATGAATAAATACATCATGATTCATAATTTCAGTTATCCCTAACTATTTTAGTCCAGCATACTTCTGTGCGCGGCGTTAATCGGCGAAAAGCTAACCAAATTCAAACAATGAAAATATTATTATGAATGATCGATTATGCTAAAACAAGCCCAACATGTACCTGCTCCTACCTAACCATGCTCCAAGGCTCTCCTGACTGCTAAACCAATGGTTTGCATAGCACTTATAATTCTCTAAAGAAAAAAGTCTTGGTCAGCAAACGGCAAGTCTAAGGACGCCAGTTAGTTAAAGGAAATATGTGTTCTTTTAATTTATATTGCTTTGTGTGAACTAGCATTTATTATGTAGTGCAAGTCTGTCTCCTACCGTCTCTCGCTTGAACGCTACTAACGATCAAAGCCGTCCTTCGCTCTCCCGATTGAATTCGTTCTGAAACAAAGCGGTGTGCAATTAGACATTTCCATTGAGCTCCATATGTACGAGTTCGCTAATTTGATCAGATCTACAGAGAGCAAGCCATCCGAGAGTTTTTAGCTCAAAAAAGTCTTACTTAAAGAACGCTCACAACCCATACGTAAACATGTTAACATCTCTTATAGAAGAAAAGCACTGGTTGTAATTATGCTACCATTGGTTTCCTATCGCTTGTCGAGTATCTGGTAACACGTACGGGTTCTCTCTATCATGTCAACGCCGTTGTTTGACACACTCGACATCGCCCTGCCTCGTCCGGATGGAATCGTTACTTCAAGAAGAGTGCCAGCACGTTATCAGAACATACAAGAAGAAAGCCATTTCTCTCACTGAAGACGGCGCCAAAACGCCATGTTATCAACAGTATAACGTTAAACTAACCGATCCGCGTCTTCGTGTAACAAACTACATGATGGTTAGGTCTATTCTTACCCATGTAACGGCATACGCGATAACAAGGGGTGCTGGTGATTTGATTGCGGCTTAGTTCTGTGGTAAGCTTAGCATCTTCATCTTCTTAATGTTTGAAGATGACGAGGCTTGATATGACGTTTTTACACACGTTCAGGCGTTGATATTCTGTAGCATTCAAACCCTTGAGAAACTGATTCCGTGATATATTTCAAATGTATCAGCTTCGCGATAATACCTGAATGTAAGTTATTTGTGAATTATTTTCAAATTAAAGCTTCAGTATGGTGTTAGGTATCTATAACTGAAAGGAATTATGAAATGGTCTGACTTTGTGAATGTATTGCTGTGTGAGTCTGTGATTGTTTGACTGTGTGGCTTTATGACTGTATGAATGTGGCTGTGTGCCTGAAAGAATGTAAGGCTTTGTGACTGTGTGAATGTTTGACTGTTTAGCGGTATGGCTGTGTGACGGTATGATTGTGTGACTGTATGACTGTGTGACTGCATGACTTAAAGACTGTGACTGTGTGGCTGTGTGACTGCATGACTGCATCTAAGGGAGGTTACTAACTATGTATGGCAGATCTCACCTTTGGTACTTTCTTGAAAACTGAACAACAACATTAATGTTTGAAGAACACCTGCTGGTGTTAATACTTGTCAACGCCGTGTCCTTGTGTAAGGTTAACTGTAACCAGAATGCAACTAAGGACAACAATTAGAACCCTCACAGAGCATGCCATTCGTGTAAGATTCTTAGGCATTCGTTAAACAGGAATGTTAACTATTGGATTTCACTGGACACGGATCATATGAACTCTGCCCTCGAAGATGCGGGGTGGAATAAGCAACCCATGCTGGCCACAAAAGGCGACCGTGTTTGTTGTAAGAGGCGACTAACGCGATCGGGTGACCTGGCTGACACGTGTCATCGGTTCCCAGTTGCGCACATCGATGCTCCTGCTGTTGATCACTGGATTGTCTGATCCAGACTCGATTATTTTTTTTACAAATAGCCGTCACATAGCTGGACTGTATTTCTGAGTTCGGCGTAAAACTAAACTCACTCACTCACTCATATTTACTTGTGTATATTGCACATGTCAGTGTCATTGTTTCGAGAACAGGTCAGGGTGTTTTCAGTAATATAGTGCGCTAGAATAGGAAACTTTCACTAATAGAAAGCTTTAAAGACGTTTTATGCATGTGAATGAATTTTTAAATTTGATGTATCACTGACAAAAATGATGTCGGATGTAATTCGCTAGCATATGTTTGTGACGGGTGTGAAAGGTTTTGTCGCATCTATTGATGTACTGATTTGCAAATTAAAGAAACCTCTCTCTTGATTATATCATATGATAGCAATGCTTAATCTAAAGAGTAACTGTATTGGCACTAAGTAAGCACTCAAAGAATATTTTTACATGATTTTTGCTCATTAAGATTTAATCTAATTTTAGAATATTAATGATTTTCAAAAAGCGTAAAATACCATCTGCTTATGGATGCCCTGGGCATCAAATGGAAATAAATAAATGTGTATTTTTGCGTATATTTGTAATTCGTGAGCAATTTCATCAGCTGATGGTCAGCTTGAGGCAAGTAACAAATGAGAAAAATAGTTTTGATTTTCAGTATAGAAATTGCTCCTTCTTTCGAACCTCGAAATCATTTGAGTCATAGAAGGAATATAATTCTATTTCACATTGTCACATGAAGTGCTTAATATACCATGTATATACAAAAACACAAAAAGTGAAAGGTGTTTAAGAAAGATGAATCATAGAAATTAAATGTCCGATGTGATCTCCGACCGGACACGTTGTACATAGCAGGTACTATCGCACATAACAGACGTGCATAACAAACCTAAACACGCGTAACCCTTAGCGGTTGTTTAATCAGTCTAGACAAAGTGTCATCCCCCAGTCGTATTTACGATACAAAACCATTCAAAAGGAAACCAGACCTGGTTCTAGCTTCATAGGTATGTGCAGGAAGTGTAACTGACAGCCTGTGTCATGGAGCACGGGAATTGTAGGTAGGTCACCTGAGAGGTGACGTAACATGTCCGTCTCCCGGTAGGGGGCGCCAGGTAATGGGACACTGTCAGTCCGGTTTCCAGGGAACAAACACTATGCAATAACTTCGTGACAGGAAGTCGTGTTGGTGACAAGTGACTCGTCGAGAACTTACCTGCTTAAACTCGTAAAAACAGTTGAACATGTAACAGAGATTACAGCTAAACACTGGCATCAGGTCCAGTTTACACAAAGCAACCATAGCGTTCTGATTGTTCTTAAATTCTTTAACTTGAACATATACTGACCACCAAAAGAAATGCAACCCTACCTTTTGTCAAGTTTTTAAATCGAGGGCATTAACATGAACGCTCACTTTAATGTGCTTTCGTTTTTTCCAAATTGCGTTTGTTTTGCTGTTCAGTATTGAGGCACCATCGTCGTTGGTATGACTTCTCAATTGAAAAGATTTGGGCCTAGGCTCTCGAAGCTCTCTTAGCGCTAAGATAGTCGTAAGTGCTCTACATTAACATTAACTTATGACTATCTTGGCGCTAAGGCAGCTTCGAAACTCGAGGCCTTGGGCATAGACGTTGGACGATCGTAGTGTCAGGACTGTAAATTCTTAGATCTGAACAGACACATGGCGGTTGCAGCGTCAAGACTTGAATAGATTTCGAATGTATATAGCCACGTACGCAAGTGTTAAAATATACGTATAAGTATATATTCCTTCATGTCAACTAAATCACGTGGTGGTCCAGTAGCCTCTAGATTATCGACCCGTCCGGGGTAGAATAGGCCTTCAGCAACCCATGCTCCCCGTAAAAGGCGACTAACGGGATTAGGTGGTCAGGCTCGCTGACTTGGTTGACACGTGTCATCGGTTCCCAATGCACCGATCGATGCTCATGCTGTTGATCTCTGGATTGTCTGGTCCAGACTCGATTATTTGACAGACCGCCGCCATATAGCTGTAATATTACTGCGTGCGGCATAAATCTAAACTCACTCACTCTAGATTGTCGTTAATTCCTAGATTTGAACACTGAGGCATTTGCATAGAAAGTGTTGTAAATATGAAGGATGGTCGGAGGCTAAAACCGACGTGCTTTGAGTTGTTTTTTTAATGTTTTACGCCGCACTCAGCAAGATCCCTGTAGTAAGGCGGTGGCCTGTAATATTCAAGTCCCGGTGAGACAATCCAGCGATCAGTTTCATGACCACCGATGTAATCAACTAGGACACGATGACATGTGTCAACCAAGTAACCCAGTATGGTCATCCGATCCCGTTAGTCGCCTCTTACCACAAGCAAGGGTTGATAAAGACATTGCGTTGTTGGTTTTCTTTTGTGATGTATTCAATGTATATTTCCCACCCAGCAAAGGCAATTTTCTCATTAACGTTAACTGACACCCCGGTGTCCTCCGTGCATCTTGTCAATATCTTGTCAAAGTGGGTTTTTTTGCAAGTCTCTCGTTGTCACCTCTGGTGATGGAAATCAACAGCCGTTGTTAGTGAAAGTTTGGGTTTCTCTAGTATGTTGTAGCCTTTTGATAGAAATGGTTATACAGCTATGACCTTTACCACGTTTTCAATTATCACTTTATTCTTGTCTAAACACACTCTCAGGGGGTCATCCGCGTGACAACTGGCTTCAATCAAACCGCGGACAGATAAAGTAGATTGTAGCATACATGACACATATTTCATGTTACCATTCAGAATTCTAGGCGTATCGCTAACTTCCCGTTCTCTACGCACTTCGAAAGTTCTGTAAACTACTGTTTAAACTTACAAATTAACATCATCACGGTGCTGTGTTAGAGTGTGGCCCAACTCAGTTTAACATTGTGACAACTTTCGATGAGCGGGCAATTCACAGTGATCTCACCGAACAAAATGTCATTTAATTTTTGCACAATAATACATTTGTGAAGATGCTGAAAGTGTTGAAAGCTAGTTTTAACGAAACACTTTTGATGATCATTTAGCGGATGAGCATGAATTCTGTTATATTTTCCCCTTTTTCAAATCTCAATGTGAAATGGGCAGACATATTAAGGGATTTTTAACAAAACCTGGGACATGATTATTGCAATACGAAAATAGACCACTGGATCGTCTCTTTCACCAGCTCCAGCCTTTGGCATCTGCATTTGATAACTTTTGAGGTAAAATCGAGCATGTTCATGCTACAAACAGTTCACAGAATATGAAATGACGCCGGCTGAAAGTTTTAGTGATCGGCGTTACAAGATTTTACGCCTTGAGAAAGGTATGCAAATTGTGAAATAGTTTTTATATTGAGGAAAGTTACAAATTGTACTCATCAGTGGCAAAACAGATGTGAGATGGAATGTTCTAATTTAACGTGAACCATGCGATACTGTGTTTTACAGGTGCATATTTGCTCTGCCTTTGAATGTGTTTGTGACGCGTGCCACCCTTGGGGCGGATAATGATCACTTCGCGAAGACCCAATTTGCTTACGTTAAGGGATTTCATGGAGCTCTTGGTTCATTTATTGTGGCAACGAATATTGCAATCCAGGTCAAACTATGCCTGTGCAAACGTTGTAAAATGTAAATTTCACGTCAATGTAAATGTAAAGAGTCAAAAATGTAAAATTTATGTTTCCCTTTCTTTGTTGGCGACGTTTTGAACCGAATGACCCAGATATTGCTCGAATATAACCAATAATGAGCGCTGGGAATGTGCTTTACACATTGAACTCTCCTGCAGAATCGAACAGGGAATTACGTATGTCAAGCCGAAGTTTTATCACCAGGCTACCCCACCAAGTTTGATTAGCGGCTGAGAGTTTAAATTTATGCCTCTCCCCTTTCAACACCTCTCCCTCTCATACTCTCCAGCTTACTTCATCTAATTAGAATAATGTGCATATAAACCACATCCATATTTATGTAATATTACCCCGAGGACACATGTTGTAATATATAATATCAAACCTAAACAATAAACCTTCTGTCTGAAGGATTCCGCTGGGGCAGTGCTATGTTGGTTGAGGTCCCAAGATGCTGGCTGATCGTAAAGAAGATTTTATGTCAACCCACGCAGACAGTGTTATGTCTGAATGTCCAAACAAATGATTTTATACGTCTTAAATGTGATTTATCCAAATCGGAGAAATGACCAAATAGGTTAATCTGAAAGGATCAATCTGTTCGTTTGTTCTGATGGACACGCAATTCAGCCATATATTCTACCACACTAAAGAAACACATCATCTTTGTGGATAGGCTTGGACCTCGCCCATGTTGAGAGTGAAAAGGGGTTTAATTTTGCGTTCAAGATCATATACGTAGGAAAACTTTCGAAATATATCTCCCTATATGACGACATAGACGTTGTTACTACAACAAAAATATTGTCTTGTGAAATTGCGATCGCAGATTGATATAGCAATGAATATATTTTTTCATTGTTTAGATATTTGGATGTTGGTGGTGTTTGTTCATGCGGTATATTCAACATTTCCACATTTTAATGAAAGCATTTCAAAATGTCAAAATTTTAGCGTTAAAATACAAAACATCGACATATCTAAATGAAGGGTTATTTTATGTAGAGAGTATGATTTGAGCAGGTCATACTGAACCAATGTAGAAGAAAGGTATTAATGAATAGTAAGAAATGGCGAGGAAAATATGGGGTGATTTTTATCAACAACCAAATGAAATAGTTCCTAATAGTTCCTAAACAAATGTGAAGAACAGGCTTTGTGTATCAAGAAATTAAACAACACAAAAACGTAATAATATAAAACTGAAATGGGTGTCTTAGTGTAAATAATTCTGAATAATTACATTCAAAATTCAGTTAGGCGTGACACTGTCAAGGTGCCCTTACATCGGAAGCATATCATAGTGCATTCGGTGATGGAGGATGCTGAGTAATATCTTCTATCTCACCCACAGTGTAACTGTTTTGACGTCTTACAGAGAGTGTGATTTTCGTGAATATGATTTTAGTAGTTTAAAGTATTTTATATTGTTATATTTATATCCTGTAGCAGACATGTTTAGATATGTAAGGGAGTCCACCAATTGTTTTATTTACACTTTGTGTAAGATGCAAGGGAGAAATACACCATGCACAAGGAATTACAAGAATACATTTTGTCAAAAGGGGCATATGTACATGTATGTGAATTAGATAGAGCTTTCTAATAGCTCCTATTTACTTCAGTTCTATATTTCAATACAATGGGCAATGGTGCGGAACTGTAGTTATAGGTGTCTCTGCGATACCAATCACACAAACATTGGGTAGAGCGGGGAAAGAATGAAGAGTGTTATGTATAAATTTGTATCAAACTAGAACTCAGATTTTAAAATCCACATGCGTCATCTCATTTGAACTCAATTTTATGAAGTGTTATTCAAAAGTAGAAAATGTACATGTATATGTCATAATAAACTAAGGCTTACATAGAATGCAATTCTTCACACTGTTAATACTTGCCTTTAATACATTTCAGTGTATATTTCAATTTTGGTTTTGCGTCAAAGTAAGGTTTTGTTATTAGGATTTGACGACAGTTAAGCATGGGAGGAGTGCAGAGAAATGGACAACCACGTGTTCGAGAAGCACATGCACAAGTGCCGACAAAGTTATCGATTCATTAACCTGTGCTGTGCTGTCTCCATTCTTTCTAACACACCTGGTTGTCCCTTTTTCTGTACTCTTATTTGTAACAAATTGTGAACTGTGCCCGTGTTTTAATGATAGTTTGTTAAACAACTTTTTTTATTTTGGGGGCTTAAATTCTGCTAAAGCTTCACTGAGATGGTATGATGTTTTGATTATGATCAGTGTTTCATTGTGTATCAGATGTTTACTTTTCGAATTAGATTGAAATTTATTGGTCCGCCTTTGAGTCAAACGGACTGTAGGGCTGGGTGACGCTGAACTCCAATACCCTATGCTGAAAGTAAGCGAGAACTGCAGTTTTTCATCGTTTAGGTTTTCATGCTGCGAATAATGATTAGGCGAGTTAGTATGAGTGAGTTGATATTGTTTTACGTCGTAACGTTTTTAGCAACGCTCCACCAATATCAAGGCGATGGACGCCAGAAATGGGCTTCACACTATGCACTCACCACGGTTTTAAGCGTGACGAGCTGACTGTTTAACCATTAGGCTACCCACAGTCCAAATGACCCTAGTCGGAATTAAACGAAAGTGCCCTGATGCTCCTGCATCGGTTTCAGTGGCCAGGCCAACTGAGATATCGTTCCGACATTTAGCATGGATGATCAATCAGACAACCCCTAAAACCGCTCACACTGAAAAATGGCGGAAAAAAGTAGCACGTCTGGTTGAGTGCTGCAAACCATAACAATTAAATTTGACATGTAACACCAGGTGTTGGCTATGTGTACACTCGGTGAAAGCAAGATGTATCAGTTTTCAAATGCAGTGAAAACTGTCATAACTGGCAGCTTACAATTCCGGCAAGTTCTCAGGACCGGCATAAAATCTCAATCCTGTCCGAGGTTAGTGCATTTATCATCATTTAAAGCTCTGCAATGCAGCACCTGTCCGAATCTCGGCATGAAATGAGCCACCTATTGTCTTGACCGGACTATTTATTCGGTACCAAGGAGTTCCGGTTTAGACAGCTTCCATTGTACGGAAAAAGAAGACACACTACAACAAATTATTGATAGGTTATGACGTCTGGTCCTCATAAGTTAGAAGATGTCAAATCATACTTCTCGAATGAACAAACCCGTCATAAGCCAATCATTCACGTCTATTCCTTTTCCCGTCTGTCAGGAACGTCAACCTCACTCCGTCCAGGGAATACGGCTCGTTTACGGATCAATTTGAGTTGTTTCCCTTGGGTTCGCCAGAATCCGTTGATTGTTCGAGTCCCTATTCGCTCCGATTCTGTTTTAACGTTTATCATCACCATACCTTGTGGCTGTTACCAACGTTGTGAACGTCTATGACGCACTACTTCGGGATTTCATCCCTCTTTCCACACCGTCACATAACTGGAATAGTGCTCACAGTTGTATCAACCCCAACTCACTCACCCAAGGAGCATCATTTGCATCGGTACATCTGTCACAGTTTGATATTTAGTTTTTCAGAGATCTGTTATAGCATCAACTAAATATGATGCAGAAATGTTCATGTCTTCATTAGTTCTCGTGTTAGTTTACAGTTTACATCGTCATTCTTATCGTTCCTGTCAGACCACAGTCTTTCACAAAATGGTGTTTCATGGGTCTTAAACGGCACCCAAGTTGATGTTAAAAGATAGGTCTCGCCTGGATGGCCGTCTCACGCATTCATGATACTACACCGATAATGGCTCGTGCTTGTCCAAAACGGGTTCGGATGGTCAGGCCCGCAGACTTGGTTGGCACATGTCATCGTATCCCAGTAGCGTAGATTGGTGTTCATGCTCTTGATCACTGGACAGGCTGGTCTACGGTCGATTATTTACAGATCGGTGCCACATAGCTGGAATATTGCTGAATGCGGCGTAAAACTAAACACATTCACACCCATAATGGTGTTATATATTATGGTCATGCAGTACTCTCTAGATCTAAAATGTTCAGGAAATCTTTACGTATGATGCACTTGTCGGTCTTTTCATAAACATTTCATTTTCGGCTGTAAACTAAC